>NW_004443995.1:9118795-9125282 GCF_000243295.1 Trichechus manatus latirostris
CAACATGTGTACTTCTGTTTCATGAGAAACTATTTGTTCTGTAAGCCTTCACCTGAAGTACAATAAATAAATAAATTAATTAATTTTAAAAAAAATTAGCCAAAAAACCCCCTATAGGTCACAACAGAATATTGCCCAATACAGTGCAGGAAGAGGAGCCCCCTAGGTTGGAAGGAACTCAGAATACACAGTGGCCACAACAGTAGACTGGAGCATACCAAAGATGGTGAAAATGGTGCAAGATCAGCAACATTTTCCTCTGTTGTGCATGGGTTCACCACGAGTTGGAGCCACCTCAATGGCAGCTAACAACTATATATACCGCATTTTTATGCAAATAATGCACACTTCTTACATTTATTTGCCAATGTAAATATATATATATTTATATTTACCTCCCCCTGAGGTATTTTCGTAAGCACATTATGCTCACTGTAAAATACCTAATGGGGGAGGGAGTGGTTGGTAAACAAATGCAGAAGGCGTGTGTTCTTTGCATAAAAATACTCTGTGTGTGTGTGTACATATACAGTTGTATATATATATATACACACATATATATAGTTCCTTGATTTTCTCTATATTTGTATAACACATAGAGTTACAGACATATAATTTAATACATATATACATGTATTAATAGTTTTTCTCATTGTTTTATCAAAATTATTATATATACTATTGTTGTTGTTAGATGCCATCGAGTCAATTTCAACTCATAGCGACCCCATGTGACAAAGTAGAACTGCCCCATAGGGTTTTCTAGGTTGTAAAATATATGTGTATATATACATATAATCCCTGGGTGGTGCAAACAGTTAACATGCTCAGGGGCACCCAGAGGTGTCTCAGAAGAAAGGTCTGGCAATTTATTCTGAAAAAATCAGCCATTAAAAATGCTTTAAAGCACAATTCTCTTCTGACACACATGGGGTTGCCATGAGTCAGAATTACTTGACAGCAATTGGTTTATGTGTGTGCATGTATTTTAAACATGTATATAATTTTATTTACATATAATTAAGTAGCAGAGCTTTTATTTCTATGAAAAACATTTTCAGATGTGATATCTTTTGTCCAAACTATGTGTTTTTAATTTTAATTGATCTTGTCAGATTGCATTCCAAACTACTCCAGTAATTCACATTTTCACCAGCAATGTGTTACCCACTGTCTTAGTTTCTTAGTGCTGCTACAACAGAAATACCACAAGCAGATGGCTTTAATGAACAGAATTTATTTTCTTACAGTTCTGAAGGCTAGAATCCAAATTCATGGCACCAGCTAGGAGAAGCTCTCTCTGTCAGCTCTAGTCCTCAGCTCCCATTGTAATATGGCATCTGTCTTCCCCCATTTATATTTGCTTGTTTCTGTGCCTCAGCTGCTCCTTTTATATGTTGAAAGTGATTGGCTTAAGGCACACCCTACACTTCTATGGCCTCATTAACATAAAAATAAAACCCTATTCCCACACGTATGCGGTTAGGATTTAAAACACATATTTTGAGGGGATACAATTCAATCCATAACACCTGCTTTTTTAATTTTTTAGCAGTTTCGTAAGTGTAAAAGGATGTTTCATTGTTACTTTAACATGCATTTCCTTATTTGTGAATTTGGGCATATGTTCCTTTGTTAGCCATTTGGATTAGTTTTTCTGTGAATTTCCTGTTTACTTTTTTTTAACATTTAAACTGCCTGTTCTTAAACTTCATGCAAGCATTTGATACAGTAACTGTTGCCTAATTTTATCAGTCAAGGTTATGTCAGTGAGATTCAATCAATCTTTTCATTGATTTTTACACAATTCTACCATTTATTTAAAAGTTTGTTTCTTTTCAATTTGAGGGTATTATGAATAAAGCTACTAAAATATTGTTTCATGTGTCTTTTTGTAAACATATGTAATCATTTCTTTTGAGTATATAACCCATTGCTGTTGATTCCAACACACAGCAACCCTATAGGACAGAGTAGAACTGCCTCATGGGGTTTTCAAGGCTGTATCTTTACAGAAGCAGACTGCCACATCTTTCTCCCACAGAGTGGCTGGTGGGTTCAAACCACTGAACTTTCTGGATATAATATATGACAAAAATTGCAGGAACACAGAGTAGGCATATATTTAGATAATGCAAAACAGCTTCCAAACAGGTTGTACCAATTTACACTTCCACTGTACATAATGTATGGGAACTACAGTTGCTCTATATCCTAGCCCATATGTGGTTCTGAGTATCAGTCTTTTCAATTTAGCCATTCTGATTGGTGTGAAATGCCATCTTATTTGGTTTTAATTTGCATTTCTTCAGTGAGTAATCATGTTGAGCATTTTTTCATGCCCTCGTTAACTATTATGAAGTCAGTTTTACTAAATGCCTATTCAAATCTTTTGTTGATTTTTTATCAGGGTATTTGTTTTTCTCTTGTTGATTTGTAAGGTTCTTTATATATTCTGGATTGAAGTCTTTGTTAGCTGCATGTATTCTGACTATCTTCTCACAGCCTGTGTCTTCCCAAATGGTATCTTTTGAAGCACAAAAGTTATTAATTTTAATGAAGTTTAATTCTTCAATCTTTCATTTTATAAATATTGCTTTTGTATTGTATTTACTAAAACTTTGCATATCCTGAAGTAATAAAGATATTCTCCTACTTTCTTCTAGAAGATTTATTTATTTGCCTTTCATTTTTAGATCTTTGATCCATCTTGAAAATCAATATTCTGTAAGAGGTCAAAGTTTATTTTTGCCATAGAGATATCCAATTATTCCAGTATAATTTATTGATAAAAAACCATCCCTTTCCCCTGAAAGGTGGCAGCAACCTTAGAGTAAGTCAGGTAGCCATATTTTGGTGGAATTGTTTCTGCATTCGTATTCTGTTCAAATGGATAGATTTTCATCCTTGGGCCTATATTACACTGTCTTAATTACTGTCATTTTTTTAGTAGGTCTTGACATCTGGGTTTTATAAGAACAGAATCTGGCAGTGTACACATCTTCAACCTTTGTTTGTTTTCTTCAAAATTGCCTTGACTATTAAATATAACATAAAAGACACATACACACACTGCTGGGATTTTGATAGGGATTGCTTTGAATCTAATCTGGAGACAAATGACATCTTAAAGACATTGAGTCCTCCAATACATGCAGATGTGAATAACTCCATTTATTCAAATTTTCCTTAATTTCTCTTAGCAATGTTTTGTAGTTCTCCATGTAGAACCATTGGAAATATTTCATATCATTAACTTCTTCTTAGGAATCCTTTTGATTTTTTGGTGCTGTTGTAAATGTTTTTTCAATTTTTTGTTGCCAGAAATATAAATACAATTAAATTTTACATTGACTTTTCATCTAAAATTTTGCTAAATTTACATAGTAAATCTATTTGTGAATTCATTTAGATTTTCTACATACATAACCATATAATCTGCAAAAATGACAGTTTTGCTTCTTTCTTTCTAGTCTTTACACATTGGATTTCTTTCTCTTTCTTTTTTGCCCTAAATATGGCTTCCAGAATAATGTTGAGTAGAAATGGTGATAATGGATATCCTTGTCTTCTCCCCAAACTCAGGGATGGGGAAACAAGATATTAGCTATAGGTTTTTCATATATGCTCTTTATCAAGTTAAGAAAGTTCCCTTGTCTTCTCAGTTTCCTGAGAGTTTTTATCATTGATGTGTGTGAATTTTATCAAATGCTTTTTCTGCATCTATTGACGATGATCATGTGTTTTTCTCATTTATTTTTGTTACTGTGATGAAGTACATTGGTTTATTTTTTTAGTGGTTGATGTTTTTCATGTTAAACCTACCTTGCATTCCTTGCATTAGCCTCACTTGCTTATGATGTTTTATCCTTTTCACTTATTACTGGATTTGATTTGCTAATCACATGTTTAAGAATTCACATCTATTTTTATGAGAGACATAAGTCTCTAATTTTCCCTTCTTGTAATGTCCTTTTTAGGTTTTGGTGTCAGGATTATGATAATCTCATAGAACAAGGAGTGTTCCCTTTTTCTCTAGTTTCTGAGACAGTTTGATATCTTTTTTTCCTTAAAAGTTTGGAAGAATTCACCAGCAACACCATCAGTTTCTAGGAGTTTCTTTGTGGGAAGTTTTTCTTTTGAGGATTCAGTTTTTTAATAGATAAGAACTATATATTTTTCAATTAATTCTTGTGTCAGTTTTGGCAAGTAGCATTTAATATAATTTAATTTAATATAAGATGTTAAATTTATTTAACATTTAATATAAGATATTAAATTTATTTAACATTTAATATGTTAAATTTATTGCCATAGAGTTTTTCATAATATGATTTTTTATATTTTTAATTCCTATAGGATGTATGGTGATATAAGCTTTTCATTCCTCATAGTAACTGTTGCTTTCTTTCTCTTTTATTTCTTGTTAAGTCTTGCTAGGTGTTTGAAGAAGCAACTTTGGAGTGTGTCAGTTTTCTTGACTGTACATCTGCTTTCTACTTCCCATTTATTTTTGCAGTTATATAATCCTTCCTTATGTTTTCTTTATATTTAATTTGAAATCCTTTTTTCTAGCCTCTTGAAATAAGAGCTTTGATTATAGATTTTCAATCTTTCTTCATTTGTAATATATGCATTTAAAGCTAAAATTTTTTCTGTAAGCACTGCTTTAGCTGTATCCTGCAAGATTTGATATGTCACATATTCATTATTATTCAGTTCAGAATATTTTACAGTTTCCCATGGGGTTTTCTATTTAATGCAGTGAGCTATTTTGAAATGTACTGCTTAATTTCCAAATATTCAGAGATTTTCTAGCTGTGTTTCAGTTATTGATTTCTAGCTTACTTACAATATGGTCAGAGAATATAATCTGCATTGTTTTAGTTCTTTAAAATTTCTTGAGACTCTTATAGCTCAGAAAATGCTCTCTTTTGGTCAATGTTCCATGGCCACTTGAAGAGTGTATGTATTTTTTCTGACACTTAGGTCAAGTTGGTTAATCATGCTATTCAAATTTTATATATCTTCATTGATTGTCTGCTTGTCTTATCTCTAATTCTGAGTGTGGATATGTGTATTTCTTGTTTTAGTTTTGCCTTTTTTTTTTATTAATTCAACTTAAAGCTGTATTATTAGATGGATGCAAAGTTAGGATTATGCTTTTTCCTTCTTTTTTTTTTTTCAGTATGGGCTATACCCCTTTTCTTAAAGTCTACATTGACTGATATTAATGTAGTCACCTCAGTTTCTTTTGGTTAGTGTTTCATGTTATATCTTCTTCCATCCTTAAACTTTTCACCTATCTGTCTTTCTTTATTTAAAGTTTGTCTCTTTTAAATAGGATACAGTTGGCTCTTACTTGTCTTAACTATTATCTAGCAATCTTTTTTTTCTTAATTGGAGTTTTTAGACAATTTACGTTTCATGCAATTACTAGTATAGTTTATTTTAAGTCTATCTTGCTATTTGTTTTCTATTTGCCTCATGTTCTTATTTTACCCTTTTCTCCTTTCTTACCTTCTTTTGAATTAATCAAGTATTTTTTAATTTCATTTTATCTACTTTACTAACTTTATAACATTTGTTTTCTTTTAGTGGTTATTCTGAGATTAAAATATTCATCCTGAACTTATTTAAATTAATTCTTAATTTAAATGAATTCTTTTAGCATTTTTCAATTAGTGCAAAACTACTGAAGCAATTTAAATCCATTACCCTCCATCCTTGTGCTATTGTTGATGCCATATATTTTAACTCTACATATGCTATAAATCCCACAGGACACTATTAAAATTTTTGTTTTGAACAGTCAATATTCTCTTATATTTATTATACATTTACCCTTTCCACTGCTTTTCATTCTGCCTTGCACTTCTCTGCTTCCATCTGGAATTGCTTTTAATCAACTTGAATGACTTCTTTTACTATTTCTAATGTGAACTGGCAACAAATTTCTTCAGCTTTTCTTTGTCTGAGAATATTTATATTTTACCTTTTTTTAAATTGTACTTCAGGTGAAGGTTTACAGAACAAATAGTTTCTCATGAAACAGTAGTACACATATTGTTTTATGACATTGGTTAACAACCCCATGACATGTCAGTCAACCCTCTCCCTTCTTGACCTTTTTTTTTTTTTTTTTGGTGAAAATATACATAGCTGAAGATACACCATTTCAAAAATTTCTACATGCACAGTTCAGTGATATTGACTATGCTCTTCCAATTGTGCTGCTATTCTCACTTCAGATGAAGGTTTACAGAACAAAACAGTTTCTCATTAAACAGTACACATGTTGCCCTATGACAATGGTTAACAACCTCACAACCCATCAACACTATCCTTACTCAACCTTGGGTTCCCTATCACCAGCTTTTCTGTCCCCTTCTGCCCTCTAGCCCTTGTCCCTGGACTGCTGTGCCTCATTAGTCCCATTTGATTTTATGGGGCTGTCCACTCCCCAGCTGAACGGTGAACCTCGGAA
>NW_004443995.1:9125546-9156901 GCF_000243295.1 Trichechus manatus latirostris
TCCTGTTCTCTTCATTCTCCCTTGCTCCCGAAGGGATGAGACCAGTGGAGTATCTTAGATGGCCGCTCACAGGCTTTTAAGACCCAGACGCTACTCACCAAGGTAGAATGTAGAGCATTGTCTTTACAAGCTGTGTCATGCCAATTGAGCTAGATGTTCCCCGAGACCATGGTCCCCAGAGCCCTCCACCCAGCGATTCAGTCCCTCAGGGAGTTTGGATGTGTCTATGGTCCTTCCATGACCTTTCCTTGTACAAGTTGTGCTGGTTTCCCCAGTATTTTACCTTCATTTTTGAAGGGTATTTTCACTGAATGTAGAAATCTTGGTGGATAGGCTTTTTTTAACTGTTTGTTTTGGGGTGTTTTTTTTTTTTGCTTGCTTGTTAGTTTTTCTTTCAGCACTTTAAAAGAACATTATTTCATTGTACAGGTATCCCCCACTTTTTCAAAGTTAACTTTATGCCACTTTACTTTTATGAAAGACCTACATTAGTACTTGCTTTTCATAACCAAAGTGGAAATAGCGTTCACTGTTTGTTCTGGCAACAAGACAATAAAAGGGCAGCATGCACCCCAAGCAGCGAGAATGGCATCGCCCTACCTCAGGCCTCAGAGCCTTCCACAGGTCCCTGAAGGAAAAGGGCAGCACTGTGGATCTCCAACAAGCCCTCCCAGCCCAGTTCCCCCTCTTTTCCTCCAGTATACCTCTTGTCCACCACACTTCCTTTGTCGGCACCCCTCTCTCCAGGCTCCAGCGGGGTATGATCTAGTGTCTCAGAGAGCCTGGGCAAGCAAGCCAGGGGCTGGTCTGCACCACCCTCTTACCCTAGGAGAGGGAGCCCATGGCAGGGGCACCCTGTAGTCAAGGCCAATCACCCTCTCCTGGCATGTGCCGTTTGCCACCTGTCAGCTTCTCTCCAAGGGCCTCAATACCAGGCGCTGGTGAGGGTGGGGGGCAGTGGCTGATTTGGCCCTGTTATTCATCTAGTGCTGGTCTAACAGAAATGCCACAGATAGATGACTTTAACAAAGAGAAGTTTATGCTCTCACTGTCCAGTAGGCTATAAGTCCAAATTCAGGGTGTCAGCTCCAGGAGATGGCTTTCTCTCTGTCGGCTCTGGAGAAAGGTCCTTGTGATGCATCAGTCTTTCCTTGGTCTGGAAGCTTCTCAGCACAGGAACCTCAGGTCCAAAGGATGCGCTCTGCTCCCGGCACTGCTTTCTTGGTGGTATGAGGTTCCCATGTGTCTCTACTCGTTTCTTTCTTTTATATCTCAAAAGAGATCGGATTAAGACACTATCTAATCTTGTAAACCTCATCAGTATAAGGTAATCATAGTGATAGAGTTTACAACACATAAGAAAATCACATATAACCTCATCATAGTGATAGAGTTTACAACACATAAGGAAATCACATTAGATTACAAAATTGTAGACAATCATACAATACTGGGAATCATGACCCAGCCAAGTTGACAGATATTTTGGGGGGACACAATTCAATCTATGACAGGCCCCTCCTTCCTGGCTTCTTCCCAGGTGCCTCACGGCCTCTGTCCTTGCCTTGCCCCCGTCCACCTAGCTGTTTCTTTCCATTCACTATTTTTTCTATATTTCATTTTGACCTGTCTCTGAATCTACTGTGCCTAGACTGTGGTTAATCTAACCTTAGTTATCTAGTGCTGCTGTAACAGAAAACCACAAGTGGGTGGCTTTAACAAACAGAAATTTATTTTTTTACTGTTTAGGAGGCTAAAAGTCCAAATTCAGGGCACTGGCTCTAGGGGAAGTCTTCCTCTTTCTGTAGGCTCTGGGGAAAGTTCTTGTCTCTTTTCAGTTTCTATTTCTTGGTTCCTTGATAATCTTCATGTTGTATGGTATCTATCTGCCCCCATCTCTGTTTGCTTCTCTGTGCCTATCTGCTCGTTTTATTTCTCAGGAGTGATTGGCTTAAGACACACCTTACACCGATATGGCCTCATTGACATAACGATGAAAATCTATTACCAAATGGGATTACAATCACAAGTATAAGGGTTAGAATTTGCAACACATATTTTAGGGGGACACAATTCAATCCATAACACAACCCAATGAGTTCTTAATTTCAGATACTGTATTTTTCAGATCTAGAATGTCCCATTTAATTCTCTTTATACCTTATTTCCAATTCTCTGTTGAAATTCTATACCTTTTCATTTTCTTCATCAACGTTCTTTAATATACTCAAAATAGGATTTTTAAGTCATTATCTGCTGACTCCAGTATCTGAATCATCTGTGGATTTGGATATTCCCTGTTTCTTCTCTTAATTTTAAGTCTCACTTTTCTGCCTCTTTACATGTCTAGATTTTCTCTTAGGGTCATTGTTTACTTTTTATTCTTTAATCCATCTGGAATTTAGCTTTATATAAATTGAAGATTTTTTTTTCACCAGATGACAGGCCATTGTACCCTTGTCCTTATTAAGTAATCCACCTATTTTCTACCAATTTAAACTATCACCTTTGTTATTTATTGATTCCTCAAATATAATTTAACATATCTGTATCTGTACTTCTGTTCTATATGTCTATTCATATACCAATACCATATTAACTTGATTGAGTCGTGTATAGTATATTCTTATATTTTGTAAAGCAGCTCTCCATCACTGCTTTTCTTTTTTGTTTGTTTGTTTGGGGGGATTTTGTTTGTTTGTAAGTTTTGTTTTTAATTTTATTGTGCTTTAGGTGAAAATTTACAGTGCAAATTAGTTTCTCATTCAAAACTGTATACACAAATTGTTTTGTGACACTGGTTGCAATCTGCAATGTGTCAACACTCTCCCTTTTTTCTTTTACACCCCAGGTTCTCTCTATTTGTCCAGTTTTCCTGTCCATCCCTGCCTTCTCATATTCACTTTTGGGCAGTGTGGCCCATTTGGTCTCATATACTTGATTAAAGTAAGAAGCATGTTCCTCACGTGTGTTATTGACTGTTTTATAGGCCTGTCTAATCTTTGACTGAAAGGTGGACTTCAGGAGTGGCTCTGAGTTAGCAAGGTGTCTGGGGCCCTAGTTTCCGGGGTTACTCGAGTCTCTGTCAGAACAGTAAACCTGTTTTTTTGTTTTGTTTTGTTTTTGTGAATTTGAATTTTGTTCTACATTTTTCTCCCACTCTGTTCAGGATCTTCTACTGTGATCCCTGTCAGAGTCATTGGTGGTGGTAGGCGGGTACCATCTATTTCTTCAGGGCTCAGGCTGGTGGAGGCTGTGGTTCATATGGTTCATTACTCCTTTGGACTTATATTTTTCTTGTGTCTTTGGTTTTCTTTATTATCCTTTGCTCTAGTAGGGATGGGTCCAATAGGTGTATCTTAGATGGCCACTCACAAGCTTTTAAGACCCTAGACGCTACTTACCAAAGTAGGATATAGAACTTTTTCTTTATGTCAATTGTGTTATGTCAATTGACTTAAGAGTTCGTCGAGATCATGCTCCCCAGCCCTCAGCCCCAGTAACTTGGCCCCTCAAGGTGTTTAGATGTGTCTAGGAAGCTTCTATGACTTTGCCTAGGTCAAGTTATGCTGGCTTCCTCTATATTGTGTGTTGTCTTTCACTTCACCAAGGTTAACACTTGTCTAATACCTATTTAGTGATTTTGACTCCCCATCCCGCCCCTCTCTCATAACCATCAAATTTTTTTTTTCCGTGTCTAACCATTTCTTGGGTTTTTATAATAGTGGTCTCATACAATATTTGTCCTTATTGATTGACTTATTTCACTCAGCATAATGCACTCCAGAGTTATTTGTGTCGTGAGATGTTTCACAGATTCATCATTGTTCTTTATCATTGCGTAGTATTCCATTGTGTGTGTATACCATAATTTGTTTATCCATTCATCTGTTGATGGGTACTCAGGCTGTTTCCTTCTTTTAGCTATTGTGAATAATACTACAATGAACATGGGTGTGCATATGTCTATTTATGGAATGGTTCTTATTTCTCATATTCCTAGAAGTGGGATTGTTGGATCATATGGTATTTCTATTTTTAGCTTGTTAAGGAGGTGCCATATCATCTTCCATAGTGGTTGTAACATTTTATGTTCCCACTAGCAGTACACAAGAGTTCCAATCTCCCCACAACATCTCCAACTTTTGTTATTTTCTGTTTTTTTGATCAGTGCCAGTAATGTTGGGGTGACGTGGTATATCATTGTAGTTTTAATTTGCATTTCTTTAATGGCTAATGATCATGAGCATATCCTCACGTGTCTGTTAGCTACCTAAATGTCTCCTTTGGTGAAGTGTCTGTTCATATTCTTTGCCCATTTTTCTGTTGGATTATTTGTCATTTTGTTGTTGAGGTGTTGAAGTAGTCTACAGATTTTAGAGAGTAGACTTTTGTCGGATATGTCATAGCCAAGTTTTTTTTCCCAGTCTGTAGGTTCTCTTTTAACTCTTTGGTGAAGTTTTTTGATAAGCATAAGTGTTTAATTTTTAAGAGCTCCCAATTACCTAGTTTATCTTCTAGTGTTTGTGCATTGATAGCTATGGTTTGTATTCTATTTATGCCATGTATTAGGGGTCCTAGTATTGTCCCTATTTTTTCATCCATGATCCATTTTGAGTTAGTTTTTGTGTATGATGTGAAGTATGGGTCCTGTTTCATTTTTTACAGATGGACATACAGTTTTACTGGCACCATTTTTTAAAAAAGACTGTCTTTTCCCCCATTTAATGGGCTTTGGTCCTTTGTCAAACATCAGCTGGCTATGGGTGGATGAATTTACGTCTGGGTTCTTGATTCTGTTCCATTGGTCTATATGTCTGTCATTGTACTAGTACTAGGCTGTTTTGATTACCTTGGCTGTATAGTAGGTTTTGAGATCAGGTAGCGTTAGGCCTCCAACTTTGTTCTTTTTCTTCAGTTATGCTTTGCTTATCCAGGACCTCTTTCCTTTCCATATAAAGCTGGTGATTAGTTTTTCCATCTAGTTAAAGAATATTGCTGGTATTTGGATAGGGATTGCATTATAGCTATGGATCCCTTTGGGTGGAACTGACATTTTCATAATATTAAGTCTTCGTATCCAGTAGTATGGTATGTTTTTCCATTTATCTAGGTCTCTTTAATTTCTTGCAATAGTGTTTTTTTAGTTTTCTTTGTATAGGTCTTTTTAGTCTGTGATTCAATTAATTCCTAAGAATTTTATCTTTTTAGGTGCTATTATAAATGATATTGTTTTCCTGATTTTCTTTTCAAGTTCTTGTTGGTGTAGAGGAAGCAAATGATTTTTGTATGTTGATCTTGTATCCAGCTACTCTGCTGAATCTTTCTATTAGTTCCAATAGTTTTCTTGTGGAATCCTTGGGATTCTTTATGTATGGGGTCATATCATCTGCAAATAGGGATAGTTTTACTTCTTTCTTTTCTATTTGGATGCACTTTATTTCTTGTTCTTGCCTTATTGTTCTAGCTAGGACTTCAAGCACAACGTTAAATAGGAGTAGTGATAAAAGGCATCTTTGTCTTGTTCCTGTTCTCAGGGGAAATGCTTTTCAACTTCTCTACATTGCGAATGGTGTTGGCTATTGATTTTGTGTAAATGCCCTTTATTATGTTGAGGAATTTTCCTTTTATTCCTATTTTATTGAGAGTTCTTACCACGAATGGGTGTTGGATTTTATCAAATGCCTTTTCTGCATCGATTGACATGATCATGTGATTCTTTTCTTTTGTTCTATTTATATGGTGGATTACATGGATTGATTTTCTAATGTCTAACTATTCTTTCATACCTGGTATGAATCCCACTTGATTGTAATGTATTATATTTTTGATATGATGCTAAATTCTGTTGGCTAGAATTTTTGTATTTATATTCATGAGAGGTATTGGTCTGTAATTTTCTTTTTTTTGTGTGGTGTCTTTGTCTGGCTTTGGTATCAGGGTTATGCTGGCTTCATAGAATGAATTCAGGAGTATGCCTTCCTTTCTTATGCTCTGAAATATTTTTGAGTAGTACTGGTGTAAGCTCTTCTCTGAATATTTGGTAGAATTCTCCAGTGAAGCCATCTGGGCTAGGACTCTTTTTTTTTGTCAGGGAGTTTTTTTATTACCTCTTCAATCTCTTTTCCTGTTATGAGTCTGTTCAGATTTTCTGTCTTAGTTTCTGTTAGTTTAGGTAGGTAGTGTGTTCTGGAAGTTTGTCCATTTCCTCTAGAATCTCAAATATGTTGGAGCACAATTTTTCACACTATTCTGTTATGATCCTTTTTATTTCAGTTGGTTCTATTGTAATGTCCACCATCTCATTTCTTATTTAGGTTATTTGCTTCCTCACCTGTTTCTCTTTTGTCAGTTTGGCCAGTGGTTTGTTGATTTTGTTGATCTTTTCAAAGAACCAACTTTTGGTCTTGTTGAGTCTTTCTATTGTTTTTATGTTCTCTATTTCATTTATTTATTTTTTAATCTTTATTATTTGCTTTCTTCTTGTGCCTGTGGGCTTATTTTGCTGCTCTTTTTCTATTTCTTCAAGTTGTAGCACTAATGTTTTGATTTTTGCCCATTCTTCTTTTTTGATGGGGTCTATTGCTATAAATTGACCTCTGAGCACTGCTTTTGTTGTGTTCCAAAGGTTTTGGTATGGTGAATTTTCATCCTCATTTGATTCTAGGAATTTTTTATTGTCTCTTCGATGTCTTCTGTTACTCAGCTGTTTTTAAGCAAGATGTTATTCAGTTTCCATGTATTTGATTTTTTTTCCTTGCGGTTCCTGTTATTGATTTCTACTTTTAGGGCATCATGATCAGAGAGAATGCTTTGTATTATTTTGATGTTTTGGATTTTATTGAGAGTTGCTTTGTGGCCTAAAATGTAGTCTATTCTGGAGAATGCTCCATGTGCATTGGAAAAGAATGTATACTTTTCTGCTGTTGGTTAGAGTGTTCTATATATGTCTGTGAAGTCAAGTTGGTTGATTTTGGCCCACAGATCTTCCGTGTCTTTGTTGAGTTTCTTTCTAGGTGTTCTGTCCTTTACCTAGAGTGGTGTGTTGAAGTCTCCTACTATTATTATAGAACTGTCTATTTCTTTTTTCAGTGCTGTTAGACTTTGCTTTATCTATTTTGGAGCCCTGTCATTGGGTATGTAGATATTTATTAAAATTATGTCTTCTCGGTGGATTGTCCCTTTAATCATTATATAACGTCCTTCCTTGTGTTTTATGGTTCATTGTGCCTTAAAGTCTATTTTATCTTAGATTAATATTGCCACTCTTGCTCTTTTTTGGTTATTGTTTGCATGATATATTTTCTTCCATCCTTTGATGTTTAATATATTTATGTCTTTGTGTCTAAGGTGTATCTCTTGTAGACAGCATATTGATGGGTCTTGTTTTTTTTTATCCATTCTGCCACTCTCTGTCTCTTTACGGGTGCATTTAATCCATTAACATTCAGTGTGATTATCAGTAGGTATAAGTTTATTGCTGTCATATTGTTGTGCTTTTTTATGTGGTGCTGACATTTTCTTTGTTCCTCTTACTTTCTTATGCTGAGTTTCTTTTGTTTGTGGATTTTTCTGTCTTTCATTATCATAGATTTTGTGTTTACTGAGTTTTATGTTTTTCTTCTTTTTTATTCTAATGATTAGGTTTGTTAACTTTTTTTATGGTTACCTCAAAATTTACCCTTTTCTTCCTAAGTTTGAACCAGTCTTTCATTACCTGATATTGCCTTGACCTCCTCTCCATTTGAAAGTTCTATACCTACACCATTTATTCCCCTTTTTATTGTTTTGATGTTGTCATCATTTATAGATTGACATCTCTGTTTCCCTATTTTAAGTCTTTTAGCTTTGTTTTATTATTGAGAGTTCTTTACCTAGGTTGGAATCTGGCTGATGCTGTCCTGTGTCCTATACTCTGGTTGTTTTCTGATGTTGTTGGCTTTCTAACTGAAGGACTCCCTTTAATATTTCTTGTAATTTTGTTTGGTTTTTGCAAATTCTCTTAATTTCTGTTTATCTGGAAGTGTTCTAATTTCACCATCATATTAGAGACAGAGTTTTGCAGGATATATTATTCTTGGTTAACAGTTATTTCTTTCAAGGTTTTATATATGTCATTCTATTGCCTTCTTGCCTGCACGGTTTCTGCTGAGTAATCAGAGCTTAGTCTTATTATTTCCCCTTTTGAAATGACTTTTCATCTTTCTCAAGCTGCTCTCAGGATTTTTTCCTTGTCTTCAGTTTTGGCAAGTGTAATTATGATATGTCTTGGTGACTTTTTTGGGGGTCTGTCCTATATGGGGTTCTGCCAGCAATCTTCAACAATCTTCTCTTTGTGTTACATTTTCTCCCCTTGTTCTGGAACTACGATCACATGCAAATTTTTGCTTTTAATTTTGTCTTACATAATTACTAGGTTTTCTTCATTTTTCTTTATTGTTTTCTCTGATTTTTCCTCAAAGTGGCGTCCATGGATTTGTCTTCAGTCTTGTTGATTCTGTCTTCCATTGTTTCAAATTTGCTCCTAAACCTTCTATTGAGTTGTCCATTTCTGAAATTTTATTATCTTTTGAATTTCTATTTGCTGTTTTTGTGTGATCTCTAATTATTTATTTTGATGTTTGATTTGATGTTCTTATATTATTTTCCTGAATTCTTCTATTGCTTTCTCTGTATTTCCTATGATTTTGTCTATTTTTTTTCCTTGGTTTTTGTCTGTATTTTCCTTGACCTCTTTCCTAATCTCTTGGAGAGCCCTAAATATTAGTCTTTTGAATTCCATATCAGTTAGTTCCACTGCCTTTTCTTCTACCACAAGGTTATCTGATTCTTTATTTTAGTGTATTGCTAGAGCCATCTTTCCAAATTTTTTATGTTTTGATATTTTCTGCTGTCTTTGATACATTAAGGTATTATTTTCTTTATTTATTGATTGCATTTTTGTTTTGTTTTGATATGGCAGGAAGGCGGGCCAGGCATCTTTGCTGCTTGCTCATCTGTGAGCAGGATAACTCTCACCACCTTGCTTGGGTGAGCAAGTCTGCAGTGGGTAGGGAAAGCCCACTTTGCTGTATACTGATTTGGTGAGATGACTGAAGGTGGACTGGGTGGGCACTGCCTGCTTCCTAATGTTTGCTTAGTTGTGTGAGAGCATTCATAGCTCCTCACCAGACAGACGGGGGTGTTGGACAGAGAGTGGTACAGTCTCACTTCCCAACATTCAGCAGCTGGTCAAGTGGTGGGATGTGAGGGGCACTATGGACTGAGTGAGGCAGTGGACCTAAGCATTGGAGATGCTCTAACCGCAGAGGTACAGCAGGTGCTGGTGGGAAGGAGGGGTGGTGTACGGAGCAGAAGTGTGAGGGGTGGGAAAGTGTGCTTCTCTGGTTACTGGATGCTCTGTCTCCTGTTGCGAGCTCCCTAAAGTTGCCTTTCTGTACTTCCTCTCTGGGGTCATTATTGGCTGTGTTCCAAAATGGTGATGCTGTGCTGTGTTAGTTGGCAGGGGACCTCCACTTCATATCTCTCTGGTTCTCTGTTTTCCAACAGTTTCTGCTTCCATTTGGTGTTTGGTCTAGTTCATTATCTCTTAGGGTACCAAGATTGACATTTGTATGTGTTTTACTTTGCTTTTCGGGTTTTTCTGCAGAGGGACGGCATGGTGCATCTCACTACTTATTTGACTATTTCCTGAAAATTCTTACATATTTATTTTTCCATAAAAACTTTAAGATCTTTTTATCCAATTGCCAATCTTCCTTGATCAATTGGTATGTAGTGTAGCATATAGTAAATATGTAAATTCATAAATAAATAAGTAAATATATAGTAAATTCATAAGTAAATATATAGTAAATTCAGTTTCTTCACATTTAATATACTATTGTTATATATTTTATTATTTTTACTATTTATTTTACTTTTTTATTTCCTTATCATTTTTTCTTTTCATTACTTGCTATTCTTTTCTTGTTAACTTAGAAATTTTACCAAACTATTCTATCCCATTAAAATTTAACTTTCCTTTCCCTGTGCCCATTATCAGGTGTATATTTCTCTAATATTCTTAGAAAATACAATAACAGTCATTTCTTGTCAATTGAATTTCCCCTATACTTCTCTTTCACTCTGTTAAACTGAGACCTCTGTCCCACTGTCTAGTCTTGCTAAGATAATTGAGTATTTTTACCTCTAGATTACTATTTAATTTACCATGCAGAAGCCCAGCTAGTATATCATTATCCACTTAGATATTCATATATATATATATACATATACATATACTTACAAAATCAGGTTAATTGCCCACTACAATTTCCTTTCCTCTTCATCTCTCCCTACCTCAATGCCCTCTTCTGTTTTTTGCTGTTTGTTCAGCGCCCTCATATAAGGTATATATGTGAAAAGCTCTACAAATTATTGGACATTTTCACATACGTTTCTTCCTTCTTAACAGGTGAATAATATCTAAGCTACATAGAGGATTCATGGTTATAGCAATTTTCTTTCCATAATCTATAGATATTATTGTACTGTCATCTGCCTTCCAGTGTGACAAAATAGACAATTGATAGTCTAAATATTTTTCTTATAAAGAAAATTTATTTTTTGTTTTAAAATTTTTAACCTAATATCTTTATATTTAGGTTTCAAGAATTTTATGAGGATGTGCATATATGTGTATCTTTTCCCCTCAATACTGCATGAAAATCAGCAAGCTGATAAAATCTGCATTCAAGTCTTTCTTCAGCTTAGGGAAAAAAATATTCTATGATTTATTTAGTTATTGCTCCTCTCCATTTATTGCATGTCCTCCTAAAATGTCTGTTTTTCATGTTAGTTATTCTGAAAATATTACACAAGTTCTCAATCCTTTCCCGTGTGGTTTCCAATTCTTCATATTTTTGCTCTGTGCTTTGTAATATTTCATCCAATTGGTCTTCCATGCCTTCAATTTTATCTGAACGGTGGCCCTCTTCTCCTTCATATTATCTTCTGATTTATAGATGCCCTTCATCAGGGTGAAGAAGTTCCCTCTGTTTCTGGGAGTGGGTGTTGAACATTGTTGATTTTTTTTTCATATCTTGCTATGATTATATGGCTTTTCTTTTTTACTCTGTGAGTATTGGAAAACACAGTGATTGACCCTCAAATTTTAAAGCAATTTTGCATTTCCAGGAATAAAAATATTTGATAATGATATATCATCCTTTTTATATATTGATGGTTATATTTGCTAATATTTTGTTAATGATATTTGCATCTGTGTTCATGAGGGATACTGGCCTATAGCTTTCTCTTCTTGTAATGCCTCATCTACTTTTGGTATCAGGGAAATGTCTCGTAAAATTAGTTGAGAAATGTTCCTTCTTCTCTATTTTCTGAAAGAATCTGTATAGCATTGGTATTATTTCTTCCTTAGATATTTCATTGAATTACCAGTGAAACCACTCATTCTTTGAGTTTTCCTTTGGGGTAATGTGGAGTTAATTCAATTAAAGAACGAATTCAAATACAGAATGAATTCAATTTATTTAATAGATATAGGAATATTTAGGTTTTCAATTTTGTTTCAACTCGAGTTAGTATAAAGTTGATCATAATAATCCTCTATCATGTTTTTAATGTCTGTAGAATCTGTAGTAATCTCTCCTCTTTCATTCCAAATATTGATAATTTGTGTCTTCTCTCTTTTTCACTTATTAGTCCAGCTAGAGTTTATCAGTTTTACTGATCCCTCAAAGACCAAGCTGTTTATTTCATTTATTTTCTTTAATGTTTGCTCATTTTCTATTTAACTGGTTTATGCTGTGTTCATTATTTTTTCACAATCTTTTTTTCTCTATCTGCTTTAGTCTGAATTGTTAATATTGTCATATCTACCAGTTCACTGATCTTTTCTTCTAGTCTCATCCACTATTGATCCCATCCTGTGAAGTTTTTATTTCATACATTGTAATTTTCATTTCTAGAAGTGTCATTTGTTCTATTTTATATCTACAATTTCTCTTCTCATTATATTCATGTTTTCATTTTAAGTTCTTAAACATATTTATAATAGCTGTTTTAAAGCCTGTATAATATTTCCATCATCCGTGTCATTTCTGCATCTTTTCCTATTGGTCAATTTTTTTGCTTGTGATGAGTAACATTTTTCTGATTTTCTATGTCCAGTAGTTTTTATTGATGCTGGATATTATGAAATAGTGGATTCTGTTTTATTTCCTTAATGAGTGCTGGACTTTGTTCCAGTATGCAAACAAATTTCTAAAGTACTGGCACGCAATATTTTTGAGTCTTGTTTTTAAACTTTCTTGGGATGAGTAGGGTCGCTATGAGTTGGAATCGACTCAATGGCAATGGGTTTGGTTTTTTATTTTTTTAGGCTGGATCTAGTGTAGTCTTTATGCTGTAGTTTTGTTCATACTAACACTAAGGCATGCCTCTTCTGTAGTTTCGCTGGGAAATTCCCAGCCACCTCACTCTGATTAGTCAGAACACAAATGTCTTCCAAATCAATGTGAGCTCTGAGAATTGCTCAGCATAGTTTCCTTGCATTTTTACCCCCAGCCTTGTGGAGTTTTACCCTACTTATGCCCAGTTTATTATTTGGCAACAGATTCAAGGGGACGCCTATGTAAATTTATGGAGCTCTTTTCTGAATAGTTCACTCTTCTCTGGTGCTCTGCTTCAAAATTCTAACTGTCTTGACTCCCCCAAATTCTGATACCTCCTCAGCTTGGCAAAACTTCTGTGTTCTGCTTGGAATCCCTACCTTCGCTGCAGTCTGAAAAATGTCTGCAGGTAGAAAACCTGATTGTAGGACTCAGCTCTTTTGTTTGCCTTCTATTAGGGGTCACTGTGCTATGCTGGCCATTTTCCACCTTCAGAAAACTGTCGTTTCAAGTATGTTTTTTTTTCAGTTCTCTGGTTGTTTACTGTGGGTGAGGAAGGCAAGTCCCAGTTACTACATTATGACTGGCAGCAGATATTCTCTCCACTGATTTATCCCATTGGAAATTCATGTTTTTAGCTAATGAACTGCAGTTAGGTTTTGTGTGCGTGTGTGTGTGTGTGTGTGTGTGTGTAGCTCAATTTTAATTTCTTCAAGTGTGATTATTATTTTATTTGCTCATGTTGTCATCTGTTATTCAGTAGCTCTGATTTACTGGGCATGTGGTCTATTTCTCATGTATTTTTGCTCACTAAGTCATTAGTAGTAGTAGTAGTATTTTGTATGTTTTGGATTTTTTTTGTTTTGTTTTTGCTTTTGACTGTTCACTGGGGCCCATTGTTGTTGGGTTACTCTGAGAAGCAGCATTCCCAAAATGACTGGCAGTTAAGCAGTGCCCCATAGCATGGTCTCGAAACTCCTACTGAAAAATATGAAGGAAGCCTCCCTCATACTCTCCTAACTTCAAGACTGAAGGACTTAGTCACTTCTCCTTTGGAGGCCATGGAGACCAGTCATAGTCATGATATACAGCTAATACTACCCTCTCCCCATAATCTTGATTTGTAATGTTCTGTATATCAAGCTATTTTCCAAGATAGCTCACTTTACAATTTCAGTGTCCCCATTCAGATCTCCAGGCGCTCACGGAGCTCACTGAGGATGATGCCCCTCACCAGTTTTCTCTGCTAATGCTCCCACAGAAATGGAGGCCTCACTTGAACGCAGAAGCATATAGGCCTCAGTAGCTGTTTAACAGAAGACGTGGCTAGATTACAATTGGATGAGGAAGAAAAGGTGACAATGTACCTATTGCCATTTCCTTGAATGCTCTCTCAATATTAATTTTAAATGTTAAAACATTTATTTTTCTCTCTCCATGTGTCATTCCTTTAGCACTCTTGTCTAGAACTAAAAGCTAAGTTCACAAAATAATCCATGTTGTTGATCATTTGTTCCTCCAATTAAGATACCTGCATTACAATCACAACATTTTTCTAAACAGTAACTTAATTTAAAGGCACGTATGTGTTTATAGGACTTTTAAATATTATGACAAGTTAGTGAGGAAGGCATTTTCTGTCTGACTACGATTATAGTCATGTTATTCTACTCATAGGATCCCAACAAGATCTCCTGTTAAAAGACGTTATTCAACTTCTCTAAGGTGCCTTAGTCAAAGGGAAGGCTTATGTAACAATAAAAGGAAATGCTCCAAAGCAACCAAAGGCAAAGCAATTCTACATATATTTCTCAATTTGCAATACTGGTTTCTGCCAACCCCCAAATAAGTCATCGCCTAACACTGTAGAAGAACTAAGATAAAACCCTGGGGAAAAAAATACTGCTATCAATTACGATATTTATTTAAGAAATATTTTCAGAGAATATAAAATGTATACTAGTTGTCTCAATACTATAAAAATATCTGTTTATGAAAAATTAGAATCAATTTATATGTCCACCATTAAGAGAAAGACTAAATAAATTAGTAAGACTCCAATATAATAGAGGATGATATATCAATTATAAGTGTAAGAATATTTAATGAAATAGAAACCTGTATCATTATTATATCATAGTTAAGTGAAAAAAAAGTCTCTCACAAAAAATGTATAATCTCATGTTTTTCGTGTTAAATAAAATAAACTATGACAAATAGATGTATTTATATTTCTTTTGTTTTATTTATACATATATATTTACATATATATGTATATATATTATATACTTACATATATGGAGTTTTTAAAAGACTGAAGAAAAGCATATTAAAATGATTTCAACATTCTAGAAAATCAAATTATGGGTAACTTTATTTTCTCCTTTTTTAAAAATTATACAAATGTTCTGAAGTTAGTATAGGCAAAAATAGAAAAAAAATTAAAGACATTTAAAATAAAATAAAAAGTAGCCGTTCCAATAAGGAGATAAATACAAAACAGCTCTATTATCTGATTGAGAAAGTAAGTCACTGCTTTGTACAAAAAATATTTAAACGTGTAGTCTTCAATGTTTTGTCAGCATCCAATTTGTTTTGATGAACTTTTCATGCTATAAAATCCTTTGCCGTCAAGTCAAGTCAGACTCATAGCGACCCTCTAGGACAGAGTAGAACTGCCGCATAGGGTTTCCAAGGAGCGGCTAGCGGATTCAAACTGCCGACCTTTCGGTTAGCAGCCAAAAGCTTAACCACTGCTATAGCAATCATAATTTAAACAATGTTAACCCAATCAAAATAGCATGAAAGAATAATTAAACATATATTTGAGAAACAAATTTGTGGGTATGAAATATCTCCGACTTTTTTTTCTGAGATAATTTACTATTTTCTATGTTAGAAACTTTGAACAAAGAGAAAGCAATGTTTGTAAATACTACTTGGCATCACCTGATCTGTACAAGAAGAAATGACAGAGGAAAACTTAAAATTTGAATATATTTTTAAAGTTGAGAGATACTAAAAGTAAGCAATATGTCCCAAAAGTAAAAACTTTATCAGCCATATTAGCCCTATAATCTTAGTTAATAGGAAGAGTCATTCGGAAAAATACTGGCGTATGTGTTCTAGAACTGGTTGGTTGAGTCATTATGTTTGTAGAGTAGTGTAGTTAAGTGATACGGCTGCTAACCAAAAGGTGGGCAGTTTAAATCCACCAGTCGCTCCTTGGAAACCCTATGGGGGCAATTCTACTCTGTCCTATAGGGTCGCTATGGGCCGGATTCAACTCAACTGCAACGGGTTTGGTTTTCGTTTTTGTTTTTGTTTTTTGCGTATGAGGTTGAAACCCATAATCAGTTTGGCATCATTTGGCCTAAAGCTGAGACTCCAGAGAATTTGAGTATTTGTCACCTAACTTGAAGTGTGTTGACTATTTATGGCAAAAAAAAAAAGGAAGAAGAAGAACCAGTGATTTAATTAATCAAAGCTTTTTGTTTACTCTTGTGGACATTGTTATCATTTTTCTGTGTCTGCACTTATGATAGAGGATGAAACAAACCTCAGAAGGTAAATGTGTTGAGTCAATCCACTGGGCATTGAGAAGAGCTTTTTGTTTCAGGCAAATGAACAAAAGGGCGATTTGTTGAAAGGAGTGTTTGCCCTCCTAGGAATGATAAAAATTTATTTTTACCCTTACTTACCCTTGTGTTACAAAGTCTGTAAAGAAAATTGCCTGCAATTAAAAAATGTATATATTTTGTTTTTTTTTTTTTAAGTCCTCAAAAATTTCACAAGTGCCTCTTCAATCTAGTATTTGGTAGGACCTGTTTTTCCCGTTGCTGTAGAGTCAATTCTGACTCATAGCAACCTTACAGGATAAAGTAAAACTGCTCATAGGGCTTCCAAGGAGCAGCTGATGGTTTGAACTGCCGACCTTTTGATTAGCAGCTGAGTTCTTAACCACTGCACCACAAGAGCTGAAATTTAAAACATTGTATTTTGCCTTAAGAGTCCCCTCTCTTTAGTTGTTTATCTCCGGATATTCTCAGGATCTTTATATGTTTCTTGAGGTACATTAAGCAGGACTTCAAGGAACATGGACAGTATCCTACTCTCAGACAAACAATCCCCTACTCTCTCAGTACATTTCTAAAAGAAGTCAAATGTGCCAAAGGCAAATAAGTTGGAGAGTGGAATCCTTGACCAAATGTGAAAAAAAATTACATTATATCCCAAATTCCATTTCAACTTCTAAACATAATGTTTTAATATATGTTTGTGGCATTTATGTAAGTACTTTTTTTTAATTATAAAATATCACACACAAAATGTACAAAGAATAACCACAACCCAAATTTAACAATGTCACATATTTCCATATTTGAGAACTTCTCCTATTTTTTTAGAAAGTAAAATGTTGCCGAAACACTTGAAAGTTCACTGTCTTCTCCAATCCCATTTCTGTTTCTCCCGCTGGAAAGTAAATTCTGTTTTACAGTGTATCCTTTGAGTTTCTGTTTTATGCTCTTACCACACTCGTGTATAATTGCAAATGATGTATGTTATTTTAACATGTTTTTAAGGATTTTATAAAGATTATCTCTTGGGGAGTTTGAAGTGGTCCAAAGAATAGTACTCTTTATTTTTATTTATTTATTTATTTTTGGCCAGATTCTAAACAAGTTGAGAAATAAGACAACAGAGATGCAGATAGAGGCAAAAAAAATCACCTTATCTTAACTGCAGATAAAAACGAAATTGGATGTGAGACCTGAACTAGCAGACTTCCTCACTGGGTCTCAGCATTGCAGAGGTGAACTTCCCAATGTTAGGGTCCTACAGGAAGCAAGAGCAGTAATCACAGTAGTACCACTGAGAAAGAGAGATGCTGAGCAGACCATTCCCACTTTATTCTTCTTAAACTTGCCAATCAGAAAAATCACTCCACCTCTACTGCAGCTGAATAAGAAGTGGGGCAAGAGGCCAGGAAACTTTAAGGAAAATCCTTTCTCTGGAAACAAGAAGAATGGAGATGTGGCTTTCCACATGACTGTATTGTATTCATTCAACAACTTGCTTTTTTTCCTTAACATATTTCTAAAACTCCTCAATGATGATACATGTAGTCTAGTTCATTCATTTTAACTATGATACATTCTTCTAAAGTATATGTATATACTGGAGTCCCTGGGTGGTACAAACAATCACCACACTTGTCTGCTAACTTAAAGGTTGGAGGTTCAAGTCCACCCAGGGGCACCCTGGGAGAAAGGCCTGGTGATCTACTTTGGAAAAATTAGCCATCAAAAATCTATGGGGCACATTCTACTCTGACACATATGGGGTCATCATGAGTTGGGATCAACTCAATAGCAACTGGTTTATACATATACCACAATTCATCTATTCTCCTGTTGATAAAAAATTGGGGGTGGTGTTCAGGTTTTCACGGTTTCAAACAATGCTGCTATGTGCATTCATATACTTGTCTTCTTGAAACCCTGATGGCGTAGTGGTTAAGAGCTATGGCTGTTAACCATAAAGGTCGGTAGTTCGAATCCAGCAGGTGCTCCTTGGAAACTATTGGGCAGTTCTACTCTGTCCTATAGGGTCACTATGAGTCAGAGTCAACTCAACTGCAATGGGTTTTTTTTTTAACTTGTGTTTTTAAGTCTATTTGCTACATTTTTTTAGGGCATATAACTAGAAATGGAATTGCTGCATTACAGGCTATAAGCACATTCAAATTTACTATATATTACCAGTAATTTTACCATTAGCCATGTATAAAACTTCACACCCTCCACAATACTTCATACTGTAAGATATTTAGAGTTTTGGAAGTCTGATAGGTGTAAAATGTTAATTAATTGTGGCTTTAAAGTTCATCAGTATTTGCTATTTCCATCCCTGCTTTTGGGAATTGAATGCTCATATTCTTTATATCATCCTAGATTTTTTTCTTTTATTTATTGGTAGATAGTCTGAATATTCTAGGTACTGATCATGTGCTAAAATATTGCAAATATCTTTCCCAGGATCTGTGGCTTGCCTTTTTGATCACATACATTTTTAATGTCCGTGTTGTCAAGCTTATCAATATTTCCCTTATAGTTGGTGCTTTTTGCTTATATTTTTGCCTTCTTGCTTAAGAAGTCTTTTCTACACTGAAGTCATGAAGTTATTATCTTATATTTTCTTATAAAATGTTCATAGTTTTTCGGTTCACATTTAAAACACGTCCATCTGCAATTTATTGTTTGTATGGTGTGAAGTAGGTACCATATTTTTATGCAAATAACATGCGCCTTCTACATTTGTTTGCCAACCACGCCCTCTGAACACAAGGCATTTTCCTAGTGGACTGTGCAAATTTTTTTTGTAGCAACATGTAAAAGAAAGTTGGCATAGCAGTGCTTAGGAAGGTGTGGTTGGGAAACAAACGTAGACAGCACGTGTTATTTGCATAAAAATACGGTATATGATTATTTTATTCCTTAAGGTAAGTCCATTTTTACAGCCCCATTAATTGAATCATTTCTCTGTTGATTCACCATTGATTGGTAATGTCACTTCTGTCTTATACCAAATAGGTCTATTTCTGAGCTCTCTCATCTGTTGTCCATCCCCGAGTCAACCCCACATTGTTTAAAATAATTATTGCTTTATAACATTTTACCATCTAGTAGGGAAAATTCTCCTCCTATCTTGCTATTCTTCTTCAAAAGTTTTGGCTACTTATATACCCTTTTTATGCCATATAGATTCTAGGATCAACTTTATAAGTATTGCAAAAATTCCTGTGGGATTTTTACTAAAATTATATTAAGAGATACATTCAGAAATAATTTACATCTCCTTAAGTACTGAATTTTTAGATGTATTCATAAGTATTGGACCTGATTTACATGCTTCTTCAGAGTCTCTCAGCCATGTTCTCACGAGTCTATTCTCAGAGCTGTAGCCTGTAGCCACGGACTTTCTTCAGACTTCATCAGGCCATACTCATAGGTGGCCAGGGTTAGGAGAAGTAGTGTCTAGACTAGGACTGGAGTGGCCAAGTCTGTAAGGGAAGACATGGCTCCATATTTTTATCTCCGAAAACCATCTGTAATCTCAGCCTTCTCTAGGAGTCAGGGCCTCCATCGTGCCTTCCACTTGTAGGAGCTTCTATAGCTCCAGTGACCAGGGTGGACACAATTGGACCACCAGAAGATGTGGCTTCCTTCTGTGAATGAACAGAGGGGCCAGGTAACACAACCTGGAAGTTCAGGGAATTAACACCTAAGGAGTGGGAAACCTTTTAACAATTAGAGACAAAGTCGGGAAAGACTCATCAGCCCATGACTGACTGTTCCAATTGACAGAAGTTCCATATGCCCTCTTCAGAAACGTATCGTAAGCCTGAACAACCATCTTATGAAGGCTGTGGTCAGCTCAGTAGTACACTACTTTGTTTTTGCTTTCTCCCTTCGCTGCCTCATTTTCCTCTTGCCCTCACTCACGCACCCTTCAAAAATCAGAACTTTAATAAACCTCAGGCTTTGTTTTCTAGAGAATTCAAGCTAAGACAATTAGTACCAGGAATTGCCATAGAAGGTTGACTCTTAGTATGAGATTTTAGAATTGGATTGCCTCCATTTTGAAGACTATAGCAACTTTTTTTGCTGGTGATAAGTGTGGCGGTGATAACCACTGACATCCTATGGCAATTACTAGAGCAATCATCTGCACTAATTAGAAAGCTATGCAGATGGAAGACAAAATATTGGGAGCTCCAGTGGCTGCTGCATATTATAAAATATGAAAGTGATGATAATTATAAGGGTTATGGTGAAGAATGACTTCTTAGAGGAATGTTGACATTCTTGTAAATAAGAAAACCATGGTCTCAGGGCAGCTAATTTCTACTTAAGGCTCTCTGAAAGCAAGGGGACTCCTATAGCAGCTTTATAGTAGGCACTCAGCTTATGCAGGAGTAGACTGTCTTGAAAATCAGATCCAGGATTTACTAATAAGGGTGGCAAGTTAGATCTGCTGACTTAACAGGTCTAGTATGTTAGAGTCAGAACCCTAATAGAGAATGATTAAGACCCTGAAAAATGAAGATACTTAAGTAGATGATCCTACATCTTCAGCCACCAAATTTCCCTGAACTCACCTGTCTGGCAGAAGCAGCCTATCCCCCCTTGTCATAAAAGAAAAGCCTTCCATTTCCTGGAGACTAAGCAGTGACCCCGCCTGAAAAAAAGTGCCTTGCAAGATGCTGCTTGTTTACCTCAAGATCTCATCCCACTACTCCTTATTTCTTCCAAAGTAATAAGCAGGCTCAGGTCTCAGCATAACTTGAATAGAGAAGTATAAGACCTACTACAGAAAGAAATAGCATACATGCCAAAGGCATTGCAAGCCTGGCTAATATCTTCTATCAGGAACCACAGGTATGTGTGTGGGAGTGAATCTTGAGGGTGCTAGATCAGGAGAAGGCAAACTATAAGGCTAGGTTGGGAAAAATTCATTTACATAGAGACACTCATGACAGTGGTCAATGTTCTGGGTAGTGTTGAGTCTTGGATTTTACCCTACTTGTTAGCTAATAAATTAGCCTGTTACTATTCCAATATGTTGGCAAAAAAAATGAGACTCTTGGGTCAGAGACAAAGGGGTTTATTAATCATGGCACAGCAAGCAACCTGACCATCAGCATGTTTGTGTCTGTTATCCTTGCCCCTCAAGTCCCATGGCATGATGTGATATGTCCCAGGTGGATGCACTGTCGCTGAGGAACACTATGGCTGGGAAATTCACTGTTTTTACAGCAAGAAGTAAGCAAGCCCACTCTTTTCCCTAGAGGGAGACATTACCTCATCGTTCAAAGTTTCTCAGTGAAAACACAATTCTGAGAAATGACCCTGGAAAAGAGTGGTCTTGAATTCTTTGCATACCCAGCAAGATGCACAAGATCCATGGGTCCATGGAGAACAATCTCTCCTAACAGAGTGGACATCTGGAGTTGGCCCTAAATCATTTCTGGAACAACTCCTTGAAACTTGGACACAATTATGGCCTAAAATAAACAAGGTGTACATGCTGGAACTTCCTTGTCATGGTATTGAAAAAGGGATTAGAAGGTTCAGAGAAATTAAAATGTTAGAATGGATTTACCACCTACCTATATTCTCAGGTGTGCCTACAGATCAATGTATTGTTAGGGGAGAGTGGAATTTTTGAGATGCTCCGTGATGACTCTCCTCTGCCATAGAATTGAGCTCCAGAATGGCAGAAGCCTGTTGGAAACACCTAGCCATCAGAGGCAAGGTGGATATAATTAACCAAAATGGGCATCAAGACCAGAGGTGGTATTTAGTGTGCTTGACCCACAGGGAGATCTGGGGATGGCTAATAGATCATCATGTCTGTAGACTTGAGATAAAAAAAATAGCTTACTAAGGAATTTCTTTGATTTGTGTAAAAAAAGAAATTGAGACCTGGTGAGCAGAAGGCTGATACCAGGTACTACAATGGAAAATCACCTCTTTCTATCAATTTCCGTATCTATATCTATCAACATGGGTTGAAACAGAGGCAAGAGCCCTTTGAAGAATGACCTTGCAATGTCACCACAGGTATATATAGTAAATATTCCCTCTTTCTTGTCCTAAAAAAAATTGAAGCCATTTATCAGGGTAAAGGCCACTGGGGAACTAGTAATATCAGACTTTCTGAGGACCATTAGATATGGTAAATGATACCAGGAGACCCAGTCCTCCAGTTTGAGTGAGGGTTTATAGAAGCTAAGTAAACAATGCAGTTATAGCCCAAGTTCATCTGATACTGGGTTCAATAGGCCCTTGGACCCATTCTGTAGTTATTTCTTCAGGTTCTAAATGCATAATTGATGTAGATATATGTGGTAACTCACACTGGTTTTCTGACTCATGGAATGAGAGCTATTTTTGGAAGTTCCTAAAATTGGCATCCTCTGGCCAAGGAAGTAATCAGAAGCAATTCAAGTAAGTAAATCAGAAGAAACACCACATCTCATAAGGAACTGCAGAGATATCCACCACCAAAGACTTGAAGATGCAGTGGTGGCACATCATATCTCTGTCAATTCTTCTAGGTCTCCACCAAAACCAGATGGACCTTGGCAGATAAATGTGAACTTACTGTAAGCTTAACCAGATATTAGCACCAATGACAATTACTATGCTGATATAGTCTCTTTGTTGATCAGATCAACACCATTCCTAGCATTTAGCATGAGTCAGAAAACCAATGTGAGTTGCCACATATATCTACATCAATTATACATTTAGAACCTGAAAAATTTAACAAAATTTTCTTCTCAATTCCTTAAATATGGAAGATCAAAAGGAGTTTGCTTTCTCTTTGCAAGAACAGCAGTTTACCTCCACTGCCCTGCCTTGGAGCTAGTTAACTCTCCTGCTGTTTGCCATATTTTATCACTTAATTTGGTACTAGAGAATAGAAAAAATGTGTGCATGTGTATATTTATATGTGTATATATAATTTTTTCTTTGAAAATACTAACCATAAAATGTCCTTGATAGTAACGATTTCCCATTTCATTTCATCAGTTTCCATGTCTCATGGGTAGACTAATTGAATCTAAAAGTTTCTAATGAATTAGCCAAATCTTTCGTTCTTTTTCTTTTTTTTTTTCTTCTTCTTCTGCAGATATTAAGCACATGGAGCTCAGATGTGGGTTTTCCTTTGACACACAACAATCTTCAGATATTTTGACTGAAATAAAAACTTTTCCATGTATCCCTTTCATGTAGTAAGGACATTAAAAATCTCTTCAGCCTCTTGAAGCCCTTCTGCGCAAGGAAATGCTGTGGGTTTGGAGATTCCTAGTTGATTGCAAAAATACAGTTGAAGCTATCATGATTTCTTTATTCAGCCTCTGACATTTCTGCTACATTCTACATTCTTTACAAATCTCAGTTCTGAAAGATAATAAAAACCTTTTAGCAAAGCTCTTTTAAACTTCTCCATGCTTAATTTCATAATAATAACCTATTTGTTTGGTTCTACAGAACTCGGGCTTCACATACATCCCATGATGTACCACTTTCATTTCCTGTACCTATTTTGTTAACCTGTCAGGAGTTACAAAACAGATAATATAGAAGAGTTGAGCATTAATAATCCATCTTTACAGATATGCTTTTTTTCTTTCTCATTAGCAGACCTACCCCTATACAACTATTTATGCATTAGCCTCAAGTAATCACACCTCAATGAATTAGACATCCGTACTAACACTGTCTTAGGGTGGAAAAAAGTACATATGTTCTCCAAAAGATACTCATCTAGTTATTTCACACTTTCACATTTACAAGGATTTATTTATATGACTATTTAGGTGACACCTTTGGATCTGAGAAAATGAGAGTGGTAGATAATGGAAACAGATCTTCAAAGACACTGGTCAAGCCATATTAGTCAGACATCGTAAAGGAGCTAAGATGATGACTAGGAAGCTACCAAAAGCAGATTTCACCTATTTCGCAATTTTGCTTAAGAACAGTAGTACTTATAAATAACTAGTTCCTTAGGGAGGATAGGAATATTATATCCAGAAAATCAGAATAATGTGATGAAAGGAACACAACTTTTTGTTTAGCTCCGACTTCAGACTTCAATCTATCACTTATTAGGTGTGCGACCTAGTGCAAGTTACTGGCCTCAGTTTTACCATCTGTAAATTATGAATACTCATACCTACCTCAGAGGACTGTTGTGAAAATTGAGTAATGATACATATCGAGCACAATACCCAGTATATCATAAGGAATCAATTAATGTTAACTTTTTTTAAAAAAAGAAAATTATTTTAATAGAAAAAAATTTTCTAGAAACAAGAGAATTAGACAAGATTTCTTAATCCCCTCCAGTTGTCTGTTTCTGATTCTATGATTCCAAATGAAGACAGAAGAACCATGGAAACATTTCATGCTTGGCTATTATGTACAAGTTCAAAAGGCCACCAAACATCCCATCTGCAGCACAGTGTTCTCACATACTATTGGTTTCAGGTTATATAAAGCAATTTAGCTCTACAGAGTATTTACTATGCCACTGGGATAAGAACAAGTATTCTAGTTAAGTAGACAGGCTTTTCCTGGATTGGAATTAGAGTCCCTAAATTCACATTTAACTCCCAAGATATATCCCTTTCTATGTGCCTGAGAACACAGAATAATAAAATCCATATATCTTCTACCTTAAGGGAGACTCTGTTAACAACTTTGTAAATACTGCTTTTTACAAATCTTAAAAGTCAAGTTTAACAATAAAATTAAATGCATACTCCTGGGAGATGCTGATGATAAAAATGATCATGAAATTGCCTCTGGCCACCTCCTGATGGAGACTTTTTAAAGGTTCTGTTTGAATTTATGGTTGTTTTGTTAAAACCTCTTCTGTTTTTCCTGGTTTCTGTTTTTGGCTTTTTTTAAAGATCAAGAATAAAAAAATAAGGACAGTATAGCATTTATGTAGTTCATGAGATTACTTGATGTTTCGTTCAGTACCATCTTAGTAATACTAAAATGGATATTTGAAAGAGAAGTCCCTAAGTGGTGCAAACGGTCAACGTGCTCAGCTGCTAACTGAATGGTTGGAGGTTTGACTCCACCCGGAGGAACCTCAGAAGAAAGACCTGGCCATCTCCTTCCAAAAAATTATCCATTGAAACCCCTATGGAGTATAGTCTACTCTGACGCACATGGGGTCACCATGGGTCAACTCAACGACAACTGGTACTGGTATATTTCAAAGAGCATTGCTTTTAGTGCCTTATTAATGTGGTTTGAATTCCAATCCCACCACTACTAGCTATGTAACCTTCTGCAAATGCTTAACTTCTCTGACTCTCAGTGTCCTCATTTGCATAAAAGTAGAATATAGAAAACTTTCTTATCTGAAGATTAATCTAGAAGAGATTAAACGAATCTAGCATAAAACCAAACCTGTTGCTATCGAGTTGATTTCAACTCATAGCGACCCTATAGGACAGAGTAGAACTGCCACATAGGGTTTCTAAGGAGTGGCTGGTGGATTCAAACTGCCAACCCTTTGGTGAGCAGCCATAGCTCTTAACCACTGCGCCACCAGTGCTCCAAATCTAGTATTGGAAGCTGCAAAATGTTAATTCTTGCTTTCCATTCCTGTATTTTCTCTGCATTAATTCATCAGACGAACACAACAGTGTTGAATAAAAAAAATTTTCTAACCCCCCTTCATTTATATCACCTACAATTTTTTTCCTTGTTACTTCCATCTTCTGATATCGTCAAAAAGTAGCATCACATGAAAGGAAAATAAAGACTAACGAGCTTATACACATGAAAGAAAACTAAAGAGAGAAGACAAATAAATGCAACATGTGGTTCTGGGTTGGATCCTGAAACAGTAAGGAACACTGGTGAAATTTAAAAATCTGTAGCTGCAATAATAAAATTGTGTTAAGGTTAATTTCTTAGTTGTGATAATTGTAATGTGGTTATGCAAGAAAATGTCCTCATTTTAAGGCAATACACACTGAAGTATTTAAGAGAAAAGGAGTATTACATGTGCAATTTATTCTCAATGGCTCAAAAATGTGTATATGTGTACATACATCTACATATGTGTGCATGTGTGTATATACGTATAACATAGACGATAGGTAGCTAGATAGACAGATAGGCAGACACATACACACAGAGAAACAGAGAACAATAAAACAAATGTGATAAAATGTTAATATGTGGAGTCTTGATGAAGGATATACAGGAATTCTTTCTACTATTTTTGCAACTTTTTTGTGAGCCTGAATTTTAAAATGAAGTTAAGAAAAAAAGAAAGATAAGAAAATATACTGCACCCTAGTACAGAAACCTCTTTCAGGGCCAAGAATAATCTAGAAGCACTGAACAAGGGAGAGAGGGTGGTAGAGGGGGCTACACCAACGTATGAGGTGCTGAGGGGCAGGGATGGATTTACACATGGTAGCCACGGGCGGCATAACTCAGAGGGCATGAATCACTGTCAAGAGGGGAAATAAGAGGTGCAAGAGGCATGAAGAGCTCTGAACATGAGAAGAGTCATGGGATCAGAAGCCACTCAGAGTAAGGAGAAACTGAGAAGCAAGGTATAAGATGATTTAGAGCAAGAATTTCAGGTTTAAAGCCTTAAACAACGCAACGTCATTGGAAATTCTGCCTTTATGGTTACTGCTCACAGGGCACCGGGTCACCCTCATAACTTTAAAAGAAGCAGACAGGACCAGACTCTGTTCCTCTGCATTAATATTCACCTTTCCTCAACACTGTAATTCTTCCAGATCCACTTGCCAAAACTTCTTTTGATAAAAAATGAGGTAAAAAAGAATGATGAACAACAACAAAAACCTTCTGTTATACCTGAAAGAAAAAAAATTTACTCGTGTACTGCAGTGGATGTATGTGTTTATTTGGTTGTGTGTGCTAGGGAGTGGCTTTTTGCTTATTTGTTTAATACATACGAACATATTCTGGACACATTTTAAGTGAACTTGTTATTAGAGTGTAACATACATAGAAAAAATGCATAAGTCATAAAGGTACAGCTTAATAACTTTTCACAAAGTGAGCAACAAAGAGAACTTTATCAATACCCCAGTAGCCTCTTTCATACTCCTTAACAATCTCTCTCTCTCCCAAGTTCACTACTATACTGACTTCCATAGATTAGTTTTGTCTATTTTTTAACTTTCTATAAATGATGTCATAAAGTATGTACTCTTTCTTACCTTGTTTCTTTTATCCATTATTGTCTTTATGAGAGTCATGTATGCCGTTCTGCGTGGCAATAGTTTATTCTGTCTTTTGCTGTATATTATTCCATTTTTTTAATGTAACAGAATTTATTTACTCAGTCTACTAATGAAAGATATTTGGTTTCTTTCCAGTTTGGAGCTATTACAAATAGTACTACTATGAACACTCTTGGATTGTGTTTTGATATACATATGTACACAGGGCTTATACCAAAAAAAAAACAAACCCCGTTGTTGTCGAGTCAATTCTGACTCATAGTGACCCTATAGGACACAGGGCTTATATCTAGCTGTGAAATTTTTCATTATAGGGTATATGTATGTTCACTGTTCAGCCTTAAATTGCCAAGCTGTTTTCAAAGTTGTTAAGTCAATTTATATTCTCACAAGCAGTATAGCAGAATTATCCTAAACAAATTTTTATTACTGTTTTCTATTTTTATTTGATTATATTCATAGAACATGTTCTGCAAAACTTCTGCTATTTGGAAGGTAAATTGTTTTATTTTGACCAAGTATCTGATTAAATTTTTAAAATATTCTGTGTACATAGAGAAAGAAATGTATAGTCTGTTTGTATATATATATATAAATATATACAAATACAAAATTGAGACCTGAATAACTGGAGTGACAGTATACTCCTGTATGTTATCATTAAAAGCCAATATCATTAAAATGCAGTCTTTGCCAGATAAATATATAAATTTAATTACTTTCCAAATGAATTTCAATAAGGAATTTTTGGAGTGTAAAATTTAGATTTTAAAGTTCACATATGAAGACGATTATAAGAAATTGACAATAAATAACAGAAAATTGTAAATAAAATAGTAAATAGGTGCTTTTTCTGCTAATATAATACATTATCATCAAATTCCTATAATATTAAAAGAGTGGGTTGGCACAAGAATGGTAAAATAGGAGAATATAGGGACTATCCTACCCAAGTACATAGGCACTTGATATATGATAAATATGGTTTTACAATACATTGCATAAAATGCACTTTGTTCAGTGAATGGCATCAACAAAATTGATTATCCATCCAGAAAAAAAATAAAATTATATCTTATTTGATACCACAAAAAATAAATCACACATGAACTTAAATCTAAATGCTAAAAAGATTAAGTACATTAGAATTTTTTAAATAATACTTGTGTAACTTTGGGAAAGGCAGAGGAATTCTTAAGAACATTATGAAGCTCAGAAGTCATAAAGAAAATGATCAACAGATTTGACTATGTGAATTAAAACTTTCTGTCAAATGTTAAAGATAGACTGGGAGAACTTATTTGCAATGTATATGATAAAGGTTATGAAAAAAGAAAATGGCTAAATAAGTTGTGTTTTAAAGCTAAATGTTATTCAACTATTAAAAAGAATGAGTTAGACCAATATGCATTGACCCCGAAAATGGCCATAATTTTTAATAAAGAAAAAAAAGTGCATTCTTGGAAGATCATGGAAGCAGCACTAATCATGGATCTTTCTTAGTCCTTACATAAAAACAGACAGAGCAACTAGAGGACAAAATCAAAATAATTATAACAAAAATTGGTAACAGGGTAGCACCATGAAATACAATCAGATAGAGACAAACCACCAACATCCACAAGACCTAAATGTTATTGGAAAGAAAGCATACCTAACAGAATAACATAAAATAGTCATCTTAAACTTTGGCAGTCCAATTTGAGGATAGCAACTGCATCTAGAAAGGGTTTTGCACAGTTTAATAGTGTGTAAGTGCAAAGAGTTGATGATAAGGCCTAAAAAGTTTGAAGTAGTCTTGTTAAGTTGTTGTTATTAAGTGTCATCAAGTTGGTTCCAACTCATAGTGACCCTATAGGACAGAGTAGAACTGCACCATATGGTTTCCAAGGAGCAGCTGGTGGATTTGAACTGCTGACCTTTCAGTTAGCAGCCGAGCTCTTAACCACTATGCCATCAGGAATCCTGGAGTAGTCTAGCCGCTGGTAACTTTTGGAAAATGAATTGGCAAGCCTCCCTTTCAGGACAGGGCTACACACTAAGGAGAAACTTCTGAAAGCAAAATGAAAACAAAGCAGGATTGGGATATTACAGACAAAGGAAAGAGAAGGTCCAAAGAAAAGTGCACAAAGGGAATAAAAAAAGGAAAACTCAGAAGACAATATGACATATTTTTAATACTACAAAAAACAACAGAAATGGAATCTTTGTGAAGACAGGAAGCTATTTGAACCAAGTTCCTTCTAAAAATTGAGAAGAACTAAAATTACATGAAAATGAGCAACATAGGACTTCTGGCAAAATGGCGCACTAGGCAGAAGCACCATGCCGTCCCTCCACAGCAAAGATCTGAAAAACTATGCCGAACAGAGAAAACAGCAATCCTGAAACCCTAAAACATCAAATGAAGAGAGAAAGAACTCAGCCAAGCACCAACTGGAGTGAGAAAACTGACAGAGCACGGAGAGTGAGGAGAGATTCATGCAGAGGTCTCCTATCAGCTAAAGCAGCATGGATCTGCCATCTTGGACTCCTATCGGAGACCAACAAACAGGGGGTACAAGAAAGCAGCTTCACGGAGCTTCTAGCTGGAGACAAAACAACTGGTAATTTGCAATATACACTTTCCCACCCCCCACCCTTCTTCACCCACACTCGGCCTCCTCTGCTTCCCGTGGACACAGTCTCTTGTCTGGGAAGCACCGGCTGCTTGGATTCCACCAGCCCGAATTGGCTGGCTCTCTGAGTGCCATTTGTTGGCTGCTGGTGTTGCTATTTTTTCCGCTTCTTTTGATTTCTTCCTTACCTCTCACCACCTCCCCCTCCTGTTGCTCAAATACCGGGCTCTGTGCGCCATCTTTACTTCTTCCTGAGGGGCTGTGGAGCTCCATTCAAGTGTGGGACTGCTTCCTGGTCTGGACTGCCACTCTGGTGGGATCCCAGGACTTTTGTTTGTTTCTTTTGAATTGTTTGTTTGTTTTCTTTTCCTTTGCTTGAGTTGGGAGCCCATTCTGGCCAGGCAGTGCTCCGTGGCTTGGAACCTACCCACTCAGTTGCACAGATGTGCAGAGGGATCCCTGAGGACATTTCTTGTTTTGTGGCGTATTGTTTTCTTTTGTTTTTTTCCTGTTTCTTTGGGGGGGTCTTTTCTTGTTCTTTTATTTTTAATTTGTTTTGTTTTCTTTTCCCTCTTTTTCGCTTTTTGTCTTTCTTCATTACTCAGATTCTCGTCTCTCTATACCTTCCTTCTTTTTCTGTTCCCTGAATACCTGGTGCTGAATACCTCTATGCCTTCCAGCCAGGCTGTACTGCAACACCTAAGAACAACTTCCCCAGACGTCATACCACACCGGTGGGATCCCTGGGAACTTTGCTGGTATTTTCCCTTTCTGATTTTTATTTATTTATTCTTTTCTTTTCTTTTTCCCCTTATTCCCCTTTTTGTTTTTCTCCATGTCATAGTCTCTCATCTCTCCACTCCAAAGGAAAGCTCCCCTAGCATTCTTTTTAGTTTTTTGGGTTTTTTTTTTTTTTGGTATGTTTTTGGCTCCTGTCCCTCTCTTCTCTCTCCCATATCCATCTTAGCTCTACACATAACAATCTCTCCCCTACATCCTGCCTACCTGCACCATGCGCTTAACATTACACCGGCTAGCAGCACAGGCACGGCCTACTGGAACCTGCCCTGCACTGATTACCGACCCGCCCTGGTGGCTGTAGTAAGTGCCACAAACAACCCATCCCAGTAACTCCTCTTCAGATAGACCTGCCCTGCTGTACCATATCTGAGTGACTGACACTGCCAATTGGAGAAGGAGGCAAAAAGTATCATGCCCACAGATCAGAAAACAACAAAGAACACACAGCCCGCCTGCTCAGACATAGCCAAATTTAAAAAAGGACAAAACAAACAAATCTACAATCATTAAATGAGAAAAATAACTACGGAATGCCCCGAAGACAGCAGACAATATCAAAACATTTACAAAAACACGACAGTATGGCTCCAGTAGGCATCCAAAATAAAACACCAGATGAATTTCCATTGGAAGAAAAGGCACTAGAACTACCTGATAGGGAATTCAAATCTCTAATACTCAGAATTCTCCAAAGGTTGAAGCAAAAAGCAGACA
>NW_004443995.1:9163057-9182205 GCF_000243295.1 Trichechus manatus latirostris
GTGGGGTTGTTAACCAATGTCATAAAACAATATGTGTGCTACTGTTTCATGAGAAACTATTTGTTCTGTAAGCCTTCACCTGAAGTACAATTAAAAAAAAAAGTGAAAAAAAAAAAAAAGTCGAGAAGGGAGATAGTTGACATGTTGTGGGGTTGTTAACCAATGTCATAAAACAATACGTGTACTACTGTTTCATGAGAAACTGTTTGTTCTGTAAACCTTCACCTGAAGTACAATAAAAAAAAAAAAGAGCAACATAAAAGTGTTGAGATCAAATCTCATACAAAGTTATTACAGAAAAAAGATTAAAAACCAGAATGGCATCCCTATAGACAGTAAAAACACACAAGAAAGACATACTCAAAGACAGATGAAAATTGTAATATGTGATTTCAAAAGAAACTAAAAGACATTAAGACAAATAATGTAACATAAAAAAAGTGTTACTCAAAATTATAATAATTTAAAAATGAGGCAACAGAACTCAAGAATTAGGAATAAAAGATAAAATCATTTTAGAAATCAAAACTAAGCTAGAAGGAACTGCAGAGTGAATAAACACAATAAATTTTGCATTAAAAGAAATAAATGTTGAAAAGGAGGAATATTTTTTTATATCAAAAATAAACAAAACAATTTTGGAGAACGTGACAAAATGAAAGATAGGCAAAGAATATCCAATAAATGGATAATAGGAATCCTTAAAAAGGAACTTAACAAAACTAAAAATTTAGTTTAAGAAAACTTTCCTCAAATAATATTTTAAAAACTATTTTTTTGCAACTACATATTGAAAGAGCATAACATGTATTTGAGAATATAGACTCAGAACAGCCAGCACCAAAATATCCTAGTAAAATTACTAGACTATTAAGGAAAATAAAAATTTATGGTGTCCAGGAAAAAAAAGAGCATATGACTTATAATGGGTATAAAAGCATATTATCATTAAACTTCTTCATATTGTATCTTTATGCCAGAAGACAATAAAGGAAGCATCTTTAACATAGTCAAAGAAAGAAAATGTAAAACCAAGGATTTTATATCCACTGAAATTGATCTTTAAAAATAAAGAGCACTAACTGTTACCAGCATGCAAGAATTTAGGGTTTATTTTTTCCATGAGACCTTCTCAATAAATCTATTAGGAAAGTAGCTTAAATCAATCAAAATGACTAAAGAGACATTTCCATAAGGACTGGTGGTAAGAAGTAAATCTATAAATACATATAAACCTAATTCTAAATGAGGATTAAAAAAGAGAGATTATAGAATAGCACATGTAAATGTGTTAAAACCGTAAAAGAATGAGAATGTAGATAAGCTTATGGAAAGAAAAAAAAGCTTTAACTGTTTTAAATAATTATAATTGTGATGATAGTGTTAGTAGTATTATGAAATTGTTATATATGTAAAATGGGATATAGCAAATCAGTAATTATGGGATATTTTAATTTTAATATTCCCTGTGATCTTGCAGTATTCTCAGAATGTAGGAAAGGAGATAGACATGTAATACAGAAGAAGTTAAGTAAAAACCCTGTAGCTCTGAATTTTAATTGGTGTGTGTGTGTCCTAGTTCTGTTAACTTAAAAGGCCTAAAAACAATGATCAATCAAAAGCAATGAGCATCAATAGAGTCCAGACTGTGGTCTTGAAATATTATTCTCCAATTTTAAAAAAAGGGAGAGAAGGGGCTTCCTGGAGAACATAACTGAGTCTGGTCTGGGAAAGGAAATGAACAAAATGAGTAGGGAATACTTTGATAGACGGCAAGGAACCTATTAAAAGCTGTTTTGATGATATCAAAAAGAATCAATGTGAAGAGAGTCCACTCTCCAAAAATGGAAATTTTAAGCTTCAGTAAGAAACAAGAATCGAAGCTCATTAAAACCCAACAAATATGTCTAAATCCAAGATTTCATAATTATATTTTAAAAAAAAACTAATGTGTCACCTTCTGAGGATGACTGGGAATTAACTCATCACTTTGAAAGCTGGGTAAATAGAGAATCAAGTCTTCCTTGAGCATTATGCTATTTTAAGAACTATCCATATGGGGTCAAACAGACAACAGCAACTTGAAAGTTTAGACAGGAACCTTAGGGGCCAGCAAGTTTACATAAACGAGGAACAACTCAGAAAAGGAGATTGAGAATGGTTGCACAACTCGAAGAATATAATCAATGTCACTAAACTGTACAAGTAGAAACTTTGAATTGGTGTATGGTTTGCTGTGTATATTCTCAACAACAACAAAAATCAAGCATTTATCCTGTCTTTCCAATATAAATTGTACTCATGGGTAATAAAAAAAGTAGATGAGGGAATTGTCTTCTTATAAAATAATATAAATCAAATAAGTAAAATAATAAAAATGAAATTATAGAAGAAGAATATAATTATTTTGAGGACAAATGTTTTGGTAATGGCAGACTAAATTCCTAATACAGCAAAAAACAACATAAACTCTGGACATAATACAACAAGCAGCTACTAGAAATCACTAACCATTGTCATCAGGTCAACTCTGACTCATGGAAACTCTGAAGGACAGAGTAGAACTGCCCCACAGGGTTTCCAAGGCTGTAATCTTTATGGAAGCAGACTATCACATCTTTGTCCCGCCGAGCAGCTGGTGGGTTCGAATGGTCTGTCTTTCAGTTAGCAGCAGAGTCCTTAACCATGGGCTTACAAATAGCAACGATTGTGAGGATGGTGCAGCATCGAGCAGCATTTTGTTGTGTTGTACATAGTGTCACTATGAGTCAGAACTGACCTGATGGCACCTAACAACAACAAGAAAGCACTGTTGAGTAAACAGAAGCTAGAAGATTCTAGTGGGGTGCCCACACTTGGAGGAGTGGAGTTATATGCACTGAATACTTGTTCTTATGAATTTATCCAGGGGCCAGACACATTCAGCACAGGTTAGCCCTTTGGTGACCCTATTATTTTCTGCTGGATACCATATGTTTTCATTAATGGAAGTATGCTGAGTCATGAAGTGTGCTTAAATTTTTGACTGGTAATACGGATTTTGATAAATATTATCCGGGACTACGTGGTTACCACTGAATTGTTTGAGTTCTCAAGGCTGCTGATTGATGGGCAATGGTCAGTTCCAATGAACTTTGGTTGCTGAAATTATGGTGTGGTGCCTTCCATTAGTTTACACGAAGAACCTCTGGTTTTCCAAATATACCACAAAAAAAAAAAAAACAAAAAAAAAAACCAAGCCCACCGGGGCTCCCTAACTATCACACAAAAACCAAAAAAACCAAACTGCAACTGTTTTTGAATTATCTTCAGCAAAATTTTACTCCTGTGTGATATTAATGATATCGTTCGATAATTTCCACATTCCTTTGGCTCATCTTTCTTTGGAACAGGCACAAATATGGTTCCACATTTCTTGGCGTAGATGAGTGAGCACTTCCAGCACTGCATCCGATTGTTGAAACATCTCAATTGCTATTCCATCAATTCTTGGAACCTTGTTTTTCGCCAACACCTTCAGTGCAGCTTGGATTTCTTCCTTCAGTACCATCAGTTCTTGATCATATACTTCTTCCTGAAATGACTGAATATCAACCAATTCTTTTTGGTATAGTGACTCTGTGTATTCTTTTCATCTTCTTTTGAAACTTCCTGTGTTGTTCAATATTTTCCCTAGAGACTCTTTCAGTATTGCAACTTGAGGCTTGAATTTTTTCTTCAGTTTTTTCAGCTTGAGAAATGTCGAGCATATTCTTTCCTTTTGGTTTTCTAATTCCAGGTCTTGCACATTTCATTATAATATTTGACTTTGTCTTCTTGAGCTGCCCTTGAAATCTTCAGTTCAGCCTTCTTACTTCATCATCTCTTCCTTTGGCTTTAGCTACTCGAAGTTCAAGAGCAAGCGTTAGAGTCTCTTCTGACATCCATTTTGACATTTTCTTTCTTTTCTGTCTTTTTACTGACCTTTTCCTTTTGTCTTGTATGAAGTCCTTGATGCCATCCCACAACTCATCTGGTTTTTGGTCATTAGTGTTCAATGCATCAAATCTATTCTTGAGATGGTCTCTAAATTCAACTGGTATATACATAATCAAGGTCATACTTTGGCTCTCATGGACTTGTTTTAATTTTCTTCAGCTTCAATTTGAACTTGCGTAGAAGCAACTGATGGTCTGTTCCACAGTCAACCCCTGGCCTTGTTCTGACTGATAAGATTGAGCTTCTCCATCATCTCTTTAAACAGATGTAGCTGATTTGATTTCTGTGTATTCCATCCCGTCAGGTCCATGTGTATTAGTCACCATTTATGTTGTTGAAAAAAGGTATTTCTAATGAATAGGTCATTGGTCTCGTAAAATTCTATCATGCAATCTCCATCATAGTTTCTATCACCAAAGCCGTATTTTCCAACTACTGTCCTTCTTTGTTTCCAACCTTCACATTCCAATCACCAGTAATTATCAGTGCATCTTGATTGCATGTTTGATCAATTTCAGACTGCAGAAGTTGGTAAAAATCTTCAATTTCTTCATCTTGGCATTAGTGGTTTGTGTGTAAATTTGAGCAATGGTCATATTAACTGGTCTTCCTTGTCGGCAGGTGGATATTGTCCTATCACCGACAGCATTGTACTTCAGGATAGATATTGAGATGTTCTTTTTGACAATGAATGTGATGCTGTTCCTCTTCAATTTGTCATTCTAGCATAGTAGAACATATGATTGTCTGATTCAAAATGGCCAATACCAGTCCATTTCAGCTCACTAATGTCTAGGATATCGATCTTCAAGCATTTCATTGTTTGACAACTTTCAATTTTCCTAGATTCATACTTTGTACATTCTACATTTCAATTATTAATGAATGTTTGCAGCTCTGAAATATATAGATGTAATGTATTTGACAACTTTAGCATTAAGGGGGACAGATATGGATTATAGAGTTACAAGTTTTCTGTTTTACATAAATGGTAATTTTAACTGTAAGTGGATGATGAAAAGTTAAGGATGTTATAAAGTACATCTTAAAACTCTTTAAATTCATTGATATTTGTTTTATGGCCCAGCACATGGCATATCCTGATGAACATATAATGTGTTACCCCACCACCACCACCAAAAAAAAGGATTTTGCATTTGTTTGGGATGATGTTTTACAAATATATATTAGGTCAAAGTGGTTGATCATGTTGAGATTTTTTGTTATGGCTGATTTTTGTTTATTGTCTGGTTGTTCTATCAATGTTGAGTGGCTGTTTGGGGATTGGTAGTAGAGAATTATGACAGGTAAAAATTACAAAGTAGCACAAGAAAACTTTTAGGGTGATTGATAAATTCATTTTCTTGATTGTGATGATGGTCACTTGGTGTGTACATCAAATTGTATACTTTAATTATGTGCAGTTTATAGTAAATCAATTCCACCTCAATAAAGTCATTTTTTTAATATTTGAAATCATATAGAGTACATTCTCAGATTACAATTCAAAATCAATAACAATATTTGGAAATTAAACAACACATTTCTTAATAATCCATGAGTCAAAAATGAAATCACGAGGGAAATTAGGAAATATGCTGAACCGAATGATAATAAAAACATGCACATATCAAAATTTGTGGTATGCAGGTAAAGCAGTGCTTAAAGAGAAACTTCTAGCTTTAAATACATACTTTATAAAAGAAAAATTGTCTAAAATCAATGATTTAAGATTCCACCTTAAGTAATTAGATTAAGAAAGTTAAACCAAAATTAAATATAAGAAGGGAAATAATAAAGATAAAAGCAGAAATCAATGATTTAGAAACAGATCAAAAAAGATAACCAATGAAATTAAATATGGTTCTTTGGAAAGACCAGTAAAATTGATAATCCTCTATCTAAACTAAACAAGGAAAAAAGAAAAAGACAATAATTACCACTATCAGAAATTAAAAAGATGACATCACTAAAGATCTTATAGATGTCAACCTGATAATAAGGAAATATTATAAACTACTTTATGCCAATAAATTTAAAAACTTGAAAGACACAAAAAAAATAGCCCAGGAGAAATAGAAAACTTTCATAGCTATATATATCAATTAAAGAAATTGAATACATAATTTAATTAAAAACCCTCCCACAAAGAAAACTCTAGGCCCAGAAGGCTTCACTGGTGAAATCTATTAAATATTTAAGCACGATTTAAACTGATCCTACTTCAAACTCTTTAAAAAAAATACAAGAGTAATAATTCCCAACTCATTTTAGGTTAGCAGTATTACTCTAATATCAAAATCAGACAAAGACATTGCAAGAAAAGAAAACTACAGACCAATATTCTTCAAGAACATAAATGCAAAAATCTTGACTGCATTATTAGCAAATGGAATACAACAATAATAACTATAATACATTATTACCAACAGAGTTTATCCCAGTATGGTATAACATCCAAAAACCAGTCAATTTAATTCACCATAATAACAGACTAAGAAAGAAAAACCTTGTAAGCATATAATTAGGTGCAGAAAAAGCTTTTTACAATACTTAAAACTCATTCATGATTTAAAAAAAAAAAACTTTCAGTAAACTAGGAACAAGAGGTAACTTCCTCAACTTAATAAAGAGCAGCTATAAAAAGTTTACAGCCAACATCATCCTCAGTGGTGAAAGACTGAATATTTTCCATCTAAGATCAGGATATCTATGTTCAACACATCTATCCGAAATTGTAGGGAAGTCGTAGCTTGTGCAATAAAGCAAGAAAACAAAGAAACAAAAAGTATAAGATTGGAAAGGAAGAAGTAAATCTGTATTTGCAGAGATCATGATCATTAACACAGAAAATGCCAAGAAATCTACCAAAAAAGGTTTCTAGAATTAATAACGAATTTAGCAAGGTCACAAGATACAAGAGCAACATAAAAAAAAATTGTACTTTTATATACTAGCAATGAACAATTCGAAACTGTAAGTTTAAAACAGCTCTATTTATAATAGAATATTAAGTAAGTCCTAAATAAATGAAGAAATATACTATATTTATGAATTCAAAGATTAAATTTTATTAAGATTATGATTCTAGCCAAATTGTTCTATAGACCCAATGCAAACCCAAACAAAATACTATCAGGTCTTTTTTATTTTGGTAAGAAATTGATAAACTGTTTCTAAAAGTAAATGGGAAATCAAAGGACCTAGAATCACTAAAATATTTTTGAAAAAGATAACCAAATTTAGAGGATTTAGTTATACAATTGGATTTCAAGAATTACTATGGTAATCAAGACAGTACAGTATTAGCTTTTTCCATATATACCAATGGAAGAGATTAGAAAATCCAGAAATACAGTTATATGACTAATTTATTTCAACAAAAGTGTCAAAACAATTCATTGCTGAAAAGAGAGTCTTTGTAAAAAATGATGCTGGATACTTGGATATTCATATGGGAAAAAAAAAATGAACCTTCGCCCTTACTTCATACCATTCACAAAATTTCACTCAAATTGGATAATTGTCCTAAATGTAAAAGTTAAATCTCTAAAACTTCTAGGATAAAGTATCTATGGCATTGGATTAGGAAAATATTTTTTAAGTAATACATAAAAACCTATGAACCATAAAAGAAAAAAAATGATAAAATGAATTTTATTTAAATTACTTTGAAGTCATTGTTAAGGAAATAAAAAGGCAAGATACAGACTGAAATACACCTTTTTCTAAAGAATTTTGTGATGGTTAATGTTATGTGCCAACTTGACTAGGCTATGACTCTCAGCAATTTGGCAGACATTATGTAATCACTTTCCATTTTGTGATCTGATGTGAGCAGCCAATCAGTTGAAAGGTGAGTTTCCTTGAGGATGTGGCCTACCTCCAGTATATAAATGGATATTTTGGCAAAACTCATTCTCTCTCTCGACCCTACATTCTTCTCATCGCCTGACCTCCCATTCTTGGGAAGTAAGACTGCAGGCATTGGAGAAAAACAAGGCTCCAGGGATTGATGGAATATCAATTGAGATGTTTCAACAAACAGATGCAGCGCTGGAAGTGCTCACTTTTCTATGCCAAGAAATTTGGAAGACAACTACCCAGCCAACTGACTGGAAGAGAGCCATATTTGTACCCATTCCAAAGAAAATAGAATGCAGAAATTATTGAACAATATCATTAATACCACACACAAGTAAAATATTGCTGAATATAATTCAAAAACTATTGCAGCAGTACATCGACAGGGAACAGCCAGAAATTCAAGGCAGATTCAGAAGACAATGTGGAACAAGGGATATCATTGCTGATGTCAGATAGATTATGTCTGAAAACAGAGAATGCAGGAAAGATGTTTACTTGTGTTTTATTGACTATGCAAAGGCATTCAACTGTACAGATCATAACAAAATCATGAATAAATTGAGAAGAATGGGAATTCCAGAACACTTAATTGTGTTTATAAGAAACCTGTACATAGACCAAGAGGCAGTGATTTGAACAAACAAGGGGATACTCTATGGTTTAAAGTCAGGAAATTTGTGTGCAGGGTTGTATCCTTTCACTATAATTATTCAATCTGTATGCTGAGCAAATAATCCAAGAAGGTGGACTATATGAAGAAGAAAGTGCATCAGGACTGGAGGAAGACTCATTAACGGTCTGCAAAATGCAGATGACACAATCTTCCTTGCTAAAGCTGAAGAGGACTTGAAGAACTTATTGATGAAGATCAAAGACCACAGCCTTCAGTAGGGATTACACCTCAACATAAAGAAAACAAAAATCCTCACAAGTGAACCAATAAGCAACATCATGATAAACAGAGAAAAGATTGAAGTTGTCAAGAATTTCATTTTACTTGGATCCACAATCAACACCATGGAAACAGCAGTCGAGAAATCAAATGAAGCACTGCACTGGGCAAATCTGCAGCAAAAGATCTCTTTAAAGTGTTGAAAAACAAAGATATCACTTTAAGGACTAAGGTGTGTCTGACCCAAGCAATGGTGTTTTCCATTGCCTCATGTGCATGTGAAAGCTGGACAATGAATAAGGAAGACCGAGGGAGAATTGATGCCCTTGAATTATGGCATTGGGAAAGAATACTGAATATACCATGGGCTGTCAGAAGAAGGAACAAATCTGTCTTGGAAGAAATACAGCCAGAATGCTCACTAGAGGCAAGGATGGTGAGACTTCGTCTCACATACTGTGGACATGTCATCAAGAGATAACATCCCGGAGAAGGACATCATGCTTGGTAAAATAGACGGTCAGCAAAAAAGAGAAAGATCTTCAATGAGATGGATTGACACAATGGCTGCAACAATGGGCTCAAACATAGCAACAATTGTGAGGATAGCGCAGGACCAGGAAGTGTTTCATTCTGTTGTACATAGGGTCTCTGTGAGTCAGAATCAACTCAACAGCACCTAACAACAACAACAAGCCTGCAGAAGTCCTCAGCCTGCCCCCTGACCTGCATATTTTGGATTCTCCAGCCCCTACAACCCCATGAGCCAGCAAAGGCCTCCAGCCTGCTGCCTAAACTGCAGACTTTGGGCTCATCAGCCCCTGCAACAACATGAGCTAGAAGAAGCCTTCAGCCTGACACCTGATCCATGGATTTGGGACTTGCCAGCCCCCACAACTGCATAAGCTATTTGCATTAATTAAATCTCTCTATGTATATTTACATATACACTTCACTGGTTTTGCTCCTCTAGAAAACCCAGCCTTGTATGCAAAATATGTAAAGAACACTGACAACTCAATAATTAGAAGACAAACAATTTGATTTGTAAAATGGACAAAGGATTTGAACAGACACTTCAGAGATTTATGAAAATGAAAAAAAAAATCTCGACATTATTAGTCACAGAAAAATGCAAATTAATACTAAAATAAGATATCACTGCACACCTGGTAGAATTGCCAAGCATCTGGGAGGATATAGAGCCACTGCTACTTTCATACATTGCTAGTGGGTATGCAAAATAGTACAGCCACTTTAAGAAATATTATGAGACGTTCTTATAATCTTTCATTTAACATCTGATCTAGTAGTTATACTCCTATTTACCCCCTCAAAAAATGACAGGATATGCCTACACAAAGACTTGTACTCTAATCTTGTACTCAGATATTTCTAGTGGCTTTTATCAAAGTAGCCCAAAACTGGAAACAACCAAATGTCCATCAACTGGTGAAAGGATTAACAAATTGTGATAAGTCAATACAATGGAATATTTCTTAGTAATGAAAAAGGAACAAACTACTGATTTATTCAGGAAGAGAGGTGAATCTCAAAAGCATTATGCTAACTGAAGGAAGTCAGACTACAAAAGACTATACACTTTTGTATGTAGTGTATCTGAAATTCTAGATAATGGCAAGCTATAATGATAGAAAGCTCATCAGTGGGTTCCGGGAGATAGAGGATGGGCAGACGGGTTTGAATGCAAAGAGGCCTGGGAGAATTTAGGGATGTTGGAAATATTCTATATCAACTTTGTGGTATATAAAGATGATATAGTTATCAAAACCCATCAAATATTACATTTAAAATTGGTGTTTACTGCATATAAATTATAGCTCAATAAAACTGATTTAAAAATAGAGCAAAAGCCAGACCTCATGTGCCTCCTGCTGAAGAAACTCAAAACCACCTATTGTCTTGCCAAAGGTATTGGATGTGAGTCTGATCAAGCCTCTGGATCCAGCTGCCAATTTGAAAGAAATATAGAGGATAGAGAAATATGTTAAACTGCACTAGGAGTATAAAATCAAAAAAATCCAGATCATGGGAAACCCTACAGGTCAAATGCCCAGGATTCTTCAACAGATATTTTTTAAGGAAAAAGAGTGTGGAAGGGAAAGGGCAAGGGAAACTGTAAGTTAATAGAGATTTAAAAGACTTAACAAAATGAAATAAATAAATAAATAAAACCAGTTGCCATTAAGTTAACTCCGATTCATGATGACCCCATGTGTGTCAGAGTAGAACTGTGCTCCATAGGGTTTTCAATGACTGATTTTTCAGAAGTGGATCACCAGGTCTTTCTTCTGAGGCAACTCAATGGTCTCAAACCTCTGAACTTTCAGTTAGCAGCTGAGAATGTTAACTGTTTGTACCACCCAGGGACTTCACTGAAAAAAAAAAAATAGGCAAGGCTAATTTGTCTGGGTATTTACACTTGGATGACAAGAACACAAAGTAATGCAAGCAAGTGATTACTACAAATGTCCGGACAGTGATTACTTTTGAAGGGAGGGGGCCTCTTATTGGAATGGGCTTCCTGAAGGGTGTGGTAAGGTGGCTACAAAGTTCTATTTCTTCACCTTTGTGGTTGTGGTTACAAAGGTGTTCATCTTATAATAGTTTACTAAGCTAGAAGTTCTCCAAGTGTGGTTCCAGGTAAGTAGTCGGCATCACCTGGGAAAAGTTGTTAGAAATGCAAATTTTGGGGCCCTACCCCGGGCCTACTGACTCAGAAACTCTCAGGGTAGGCCACAGCAGCTTGTGTTTTAGCTTGCATCTTAGATACAAGCTAAAATTCGAGAACTACTGTAATACACTATACATTTGTTCTGTGTGGTTTGCTGATTCTGTTTTATTTTACAATACGAAGATTAAAACCTTTTTTAAAGTCGTAATGTGTTGTTCTTGTTGTTTTTTAAAGGCAATGGAGGAACTCCTATTATATATGTTGTTGTTGTTAGGTGCTCTTGAGTTGGTTCCAACTCATAGCCCGGTCCTGCACCATCTTCACAATCGTTATGCTTGAGCCCATTGTTGCAGCCACTGTGTCAATCCATCTCATTGAGTATCCCCCTCTTATTCACTAAAGATGACGTCCTTCTCCAGGGATTGGTCCGTCCAAAGTACGTGAGATGAAGTTTTGCCATCTTTGTGTCTAAGGAGCATTCTGGCTACACTTCTTCCAAGACAGATTTGTTCCTTCTTCTGGTAGTCCATGGTATATTCAATATTCTTTGCCAACACCATAATTCAAAGGCATCAGTTCTCCTTAGGTCTTCCTTATTCATTGTCCAGCTTTCGTATGCATATGAAGTGATTAAAAACACCATGACTTGGGTTAGGCACAGCTCAGTCCTACATTATATATGTAGATATAAAGTATATATGTAGATATAAGATATACGTAGATATAAGTTTTATATGTTATATGACATACACCAAACCCATACACCAATTAACTTAGAGAAGTGGTATTAAAAGGGAGAATTTAACTTCTTTAAATTCCTTTGTATTGCTGATTTATTAATTTGAGTTGAATATTGCTTTTGTAATTTAAAAGAATTATAAAGTTTAAAAGATTAAAAAATACAAAAACTAAAATTTTGACTTAAGATGTTTCTTAATTGTGTTCTCTGAAGCACTAGTATCCCATAAGATGTTAATAGATGTTTCAACTAAAATGTTTAATAGTCAAATAAATGTACAAAATCTCAGAATTTCAAAATGCAAATTAGCATTTTAAATGTTGAAGGAATTTCTACATGTATTTAACTTCAGCCAGTGTTTCCCAGTTTTTTGTTTTTGTTTTTTAATTATGAACACTTTCTTCACAGAATTCCTATTACCATCTAGCAGCAGTGGTGGTGGTTTGGCAGAATCTCAGATTTGTGAATTTCAGTTGTGCAAGTCCCTTCCCAACTCTATGTACAGTTACATTAGGTTGGTAGCTTGAAATTGGCCATAATGAGAGTATATACATATGGAAAGGAGCCCTGGTAATGCAATGGTTAAGTACTCAGCTGCTAACTGAAAGGTCTGAGATTTGAAACCACCAGCCACTCTGTGGAAGAAAAGACATGCAGACCTGCCTCCATCAAGATTACTACCTAGGAAACCCTATGTGGCAGCTCCCATCTGCCCTATAGGGTCACTGTGAGTTAGAATCACCTAGACAGCACAAATACAGTATAGAAATCAACACTGCAAGTCAACACCCACTGTCAACCAGCTGTTAAACATTTTCTAGCACACCACATCTAGCAGACCAACAATTCATAGGACACAGGGAAATTCTGCTTTGTATTACCTCTTTTAAGTGAAACTATGGTCCTTAGTAATTTTTAAAGTTGTTATATTTCTGACTTATAATCCAATAAATAAATATAAGCAAATCAAGATTTTACTATTCCTATGATACTAAAGGAGCCCTGGTGGTACAGTGGTTAAGAGCTCAGCTGCTAACCAAAAGGTCAGCAATTTGAATCCACCAGCCACTCCTTGGAAACTGTCTTAGGCTGGGTTCTCTAGAGAAGCAAAACCAATGAAGTGTATAAATATATATATAGAGAGAGATTATATCAAGGAAACAGCTCACATGATTGTAGAGCCTAGAATGTCCCAAGTCCATGGATCAGGGTAGAGGCCTCTGCCAAGTCACACAGCTGTAGAAGCTGGCAAGCCCAAGATCGGCAGATCAGAGAGTAGGGCTCCCGCTCACAGCCTGTGCAGATTGACGAATCCCAGGTTCAGCAGATAACTTGAGAGCTCAAGTCCCAAGAATGGGAGATGAGACGACAGGAAGCAGCCGCAGGATCCAGCGAGAGCAAAAAGCCAAAACGTCTACTTATATACAGATGCAGGTCACACCTTTCATCTGATTGGCTACTCACAGTATATTCAATCATAGGAGTGATTACATTCAAACACTGAGAATCATGGCCCAGCCAAGTTGACACACAATCTTAACCATCACAGTCCACCCCTTGTCAACTTGGCACATGTACACATCTCCTTAAACCATACATAATCTCTGAATAAAGACAATTAGAAAGTCATATTTGTGCCTAACATGATACAACTAACACACGTACAATCGAAAATACACTAGCCCCATTTACAGCTTATATTTTATAAGTGAAGGAAACAAAAATATTCGACGCACACATACAAAGTACAAATACTCATAACAATTACAGTTCCCGTTTCCACAACTGGTCTCATGACCGTAACTGGTATTTAGAACTACCTTCTTCCACCACCCATTCTGTATTCCCTTTGCCCCCAGCAAGCACCTCGGCTGGTCATGGTTCTTTGCCTGGTGGGGTGATCCAAACCTTCGTTCCTGAGTGGTCTGTGTCATTAGTAGTCATGTCAGAATTAGGTTGCTGTAGTTTTCCATTGACTTTAATCACAGGGCATGGTAGTACTAAGAGACGCCCCAAGGAATATCCTGCATTCCAGACATACTCTTCTTTACCTCCATTATGCAATATCAATCTGATTTCCTCTTGGTAATCAGGATCAATCACACCAGCCAGTATGGTAACTCCCTTCTTTGCCTGCTGATCCAGAGGCCTAAGGAGCCCAAAGTGGCCAGGTAGCATTCTTAACTTCCAGTTCAATGCAATCAGTGACATGTCTCCAGGTGGGAGCATTCCTCCCTTTGGAACTAAGACCTCTAGGCCTGTAAAATCTTGCAAGTGGGGTCACTAGGGGTAATAGTGAGTGGTGCCACTCCCATTTCCACCCCTTGATTCCTGGACCCGTGAATCCTGGCTATGGGAGAAACAGCACCATATATTGGACGCTGGTTTAAAGCATATACAGCCTCCTGGAGAACATTGCCCCAACCCTGCAAGAATTGCCACATAGCTGGTGCCATAATTGTGTCTTTAGAAGGCCATTCCATCATTATGTCAAGCCAGCTGCTTCAGGATGATGGGGAACGTGGTAAGACCAGTGAATTCCATAAGCATGGGCCCACTGTCACACTTCATTTCCTGTGAAGTGGTCCCTTAATCTGAGGCAATGCTGTGTGGGATACCATGACGGTGGTTAAGGCATTCTGTAAGTCCACAGATGGTAGTTTCGGCAGAATCATTGCATGCAGGGAAGGCAAATCCATATCCAGAGTAAGTATCTATTCCAGTAAGGACAAAACACTGCCTTTTCCATGATGGAAGTGGTCCAATGTAATCAACTTGCCACCAGGTTGCTGGCTGATCACCTCGAGTAATGGTGCCATATTGGGGACTCAGTGTTGGTCTCTGCTGCTGGCAGATTAGGCACTCATCAGAGGCTGTGGCCATGTCAGCCTTGGTGAGTGGAAGTCCATGCTGCTGGGCCCATGCATAATCTCCATCCCTGCCACCATGGCCACTTTGTTCATGAGCCCATTGAGCAATGACAGGAGTAGCTGGGGAAAGAGGATGACTGGTTTCCACAGAACGCATCAACCTATTCACTTGTTAAAACCATCCTCTGCTGAGGTCACCCTTTGGTGAGCATTCACATGAGACACCAATATCTTCACTTCTTTAGCCCATTCAGAGAGGTCTATCCACATACCTCTTCCCCATAAATCCTTGTCTCCAATTTTCCAATCATGTTCCTTCCAAGTCCCTGACCATCTGGCCATTTCTCCTTCCAAGCAAAGTGAACAACCAGGTGCACTGCTCGAAGTTCTGCCCATTGAGAGGATTTCCCTTCACCACTGTCCTTCAGGGAGGTCCCAGAAAGGGGCTGTAGTGCTGCTGCAGTCCACTTTCGAGTGGCACCTGCATATCGTGCAGAACCATCTGTAAACCAGGCACGAGTTTTCTCTTCCTCAGTCAACTGATCATAAGGAACTCCCCATGAGGCCATAGGTGCAGACTGGGAGATGGAAGGTAATGTGACAGGAGTGGAGACCATGGGCATTTGGGCCACTTCCTCATGCAACTTACTTGTGCCCTCGGGTCCTGCTCGGGCCCGATCTCAAATATACCACTTACGTTTAATGATGGAGTGCTGCTGTGCACGTCCAACTTTATGGTTCTGTGGGCAGACAATACCCAGTTCATGATGGGCAGCTCAGGTCTCATGGTGACTTGGCGTCCCATGGTTAAGTGTTCAGTCTCTACTAAGGCCCAGTAACAAGCCAAAAGTTGTTTCTCAAAAGGAGAGTAGTTATCTGCAGAGGATGGCAGAGCTTTGCTCCAAAATCCTAAGGGTCTGCACTGTGATTCACCAATAGGGGCCTGCCAAAGACTCCAAACAGTATCTCTATCTGCCACTGACACTTCAAGCACCATTGGATCAGCTGGATCATATGGTCCAAGTGGCAGAGCAGCTTGCACAGCAGCCTGAACGTGTTTCAGAGCCTTCTCTTGTTCTGGTCCCCACTCAAAACTAGCAGCTTTTTGAGTCACTTGATAAATAGGCCAGAGTAGCACACTCAAATGAGGAATATGTTGCCTCCAAAATCCAAAGAGGCCCACTAGGCCTTGTGCCTCCTTTTTAGTTGTGGGGGCAGCAAGATGCAATAACTTATCCTTCACTTTAGAAGGAATGTCTCAACCTGCCCCCACACCACTAGACCCCTAGAAATTTCACTGAAATGGAAGGTGCATGAATTTTTGTGGGATTAATCTCCCACCCTCTAGCATGCAAATGTTTTACCAGTAAGTCCAGAATCATTGACACTTCTTCCTTACTAGGTCCAATCAGCATAATGTCATCAATGTAATGGACCAGTGTGATGTCCTGTGGAAGGGAAAGGCGATCAAGGTCCCTGTGGACTAAATTATGACATAGGGCTGGAGAATTAATGTAGCGCTGAGGTAGGCAAGTAAAGGTGTATCGTTGGCCTTGCCAGCTGAAGGCAAACTGCTTCTGGTGGTCCTTCGAAACAGTTATGGAGAAAAAGGCGTTAGCCAGATCAATAGCTGCCTACCAGGTACCAAGAGATGTATTAATTTGCTCAAGCAGTGAAGTTACATCTGGAACAGCAGCTGCAATTGGAGTCACCACCTGGTTAAGTTTTCAATAACCTACTATCATTCTCCAAGATCCATCTGTTTTTTGGACAGGCCAAATAGGCGAGTTGAATGCGGATGTGGTGGGAATCACCACCCCTGCATCCTTCAAGTCCTGATGGTGGCAGTAATCTCTGAAATCCCTCCAGGAATGCAGTATTGCTTTTGGTTTACTATTTTCCTAGGTAGGGGCAGTTCTAACGGCTTCCACTTGGTTTTTCCTACCATAATAGCCCTTACTCTATTTGCCAGTTGCTGAGTATATCTATTCCAATTATGCATTCTGGAACTGGGGAAATCACTACAGGATGGGTTTGGGGACCCACTGGACCTACTGTGAGATGGACATGAGCCAAGACTCCATTAATAACCTGATCTCCATATGCCCCTACTCTGACTGGTGGGCCACAGTGACGTTTTGGGTCTCCTGCAATTAGTGTCAGCTCAGAGCCAGTATCCAGTAATCCCCAAAAAGTCTGATTATTTCCTTTCCCCAATGAACAGTCACTCTCATAAAAGGCCGTAGATCCCTTTGGGGAAGGCTGGGAGAAAGATTAACAGTAAAAATTTTTGGCAGTGTATTGGAGCCCTTCCTCAAGGGGACCCAGCCTCTCCTTCATTCAAGGGGTTGTGGGTCTTTAAACTCGCTCAAATCTGGGAATTGATTGAGGGACTGTGACTATTCTGGCGATTCAAGTTAGATTGCTGTTCACCTGACCTAGAATTCATCCGTTTGTATAGATCAAGTAAATATTCAGTAGATTTCCCATCTATTTCACTCCTAGGGACACCATGACTAAGTAGCCAACGCCATAAGTCCATACGAGTCAGACTATTCTGATTACTCCTTTGACTCCTCTGTCCATTACTGTAACCATGCCCACCTTGTCTTTGTCGATTGAGTGCAGCAACTTGGTCCCTACTACCACAGGGTCCAATCAGCGCCATTGTAGTTAGGTGTCTTAATTCAGTTAGAGCAGTTCCCACTGTCAAATCTGACTTACATAAAATAGCAATCACAACAGTCTTCAAGGATGCTGGAGCTCCCTTCACAAATTTGTTCCTCATAATTGTGGTAAAAGGTGTGTCCTCTGGACACTCCATGTGTGGGTCTGCGGAGCTAACCTGATAAATCCACTCTAGCATGCCAATTTCCCTAAGCCTTTGGATACCTTCTTCTACAGTATACCAAGGCAGGTCTGGTACTTCAATTTGATTTAGTGTTGGCGACCTCATAATCCATGCTTCAGCAACCCAACCAAATAAACTGTTAGATCCTTTCCTAACTTCTCTAACTGAAACATTGAAGGAACAGTCTGTGCTCAGTGGACCCATAACAATAAACTCAGACTGATCCATCTTTATGTTCCTTGTACCATTATCCCACACCCTTAATAGATATTCCCACACATATTCCCCAGGTTTCTGTTTGTACATATTAGAAAACTCAAGTAGTTCTTTTGGAGTGTAGTGTACCTCCTCTGGGTCACACTTCGTACTTCACCTTTTGGGGCTCGCTGGGACTTAAGCTTAGTTATAGGTCTAGAAGCCAGAATTGGTAGTATGGAATTGTTTTGAGAACATTCCACATTATCTTGTAAAGCATCTGCTTCAGGCAATGCTCCAGGCAATGACTCAGGCAAGTGCTCTTTAGAGGCAGCTGGGCTAGGGCTAATCTCCTCAGATGGGAGTGGAGGGGCTAATGGTTTTTCTGGGCAGGGCGGTTTAGCAGACAAACATGAAGTAATCTCTTCAGTTGGGACTGGTTCTGCTGGCAGGGAGTGACTCAATGGAATTTATGAGCTCAGTGTCCCCAGCTTCCTGATTATCTGCCCATATGTCCCCATCCCAAGTCTCAGGATCCCATCTCTTCCCAACCAATGTCCTTACTTTAACTTCAGACACCTCTCGAGGTTTGCAATTGAGCTGGCGTTGTAATTCGGACACTCTTACAATAAGACTCTGGGTTTGGTTTTCAGCAATTTCAGCTCTGTTACTACAAGAAATAAGGCTTTCTGTCAAAGCACAAGTGGAAGCCTTCAGGTCATTTATGCGACCCTTGAGCCTTGACCCTGAAGCCCTGAGCGAATCTCTTTCCTTCATCAGTTTGTCTAGCAAAAGTAGGACAAACCAACCAGCTTCCTTATACTTATCATTCTGACAAAGCTCTAGAAAGATATCATAAATGTGTTCACCCTGAGCCTCACCTTTCACCAATACCTGATCTACTGGTGGTGGTATTTTGTGTATTTGTATCACCATCTTGATCCATGGACTAGCAGTGACCTCTTTACTGCTGGAAGCAGAGTCACTAACTTCTTTATGACTAACCAGACTTGAGAACCAATTTAGAAAACTCATCCTTACAATTTTGTTTCTCTAGAACC
>NW_004443995.1:9182563-9185920 GCF_000243295.1 Trichechus manatus latirostris
CAGGGAGAGCAAAAAGCCAGAACATCTGCTTATATACAGATGTAGGCCACACCTCCAAGGAGACTCCCTTTCATCTGACTGGCTACTCACAGTATATTCAATCATGGGAGTGATTACATTAAAACACTGAGAATCATGGCCCAGCCAAGCTGACACACAATCTTAACCATCACAGAAACCTTATGGAGCAGTTCTACTCTGTCCTAGAGGGTCACTGTAAGTTAGAACCAACTCAACGGCAACGGGTTTGGGTTTAGATCATACTAAAATATATTAATAAGCATTTTTTTAAAAAAGCACACACACTCAGAAGAAAGTTGGGAAAGAGTAAAAGTTGAAAGAGTAAAAGAAGTCCCAAGTTTCCTCCTGCTAGTGTTGTTGTACAAGTGTAGAAGTTAGAGTAGAACAAAACATTTATAGTACTTTCAAAGCAACAGGAATAGACAGTTGTGGTAATTTTCTATTTCTGCGATACTGCTTTTCTTAGTATAAAGTTCAATTATCTTTTTCTGCTTCCAATTGTCTTTTTCTGTTGCCACAACTACCCCAAACCCCATCATGTAGAAATAGCTCCAGTTCTTCCCAGGCTTGTACAAGGATTGTTGGAAAGTAGTTCTGGGTTTGTATATTATTAGACTGAGATGACCAATGTTCTAAAGCAGGTTGTCACATCCACCTTGAATTACTAAGCAACTTCCTCTGTCAGAGTGGTTTGAAATATGTTTCCAGTCAAAGCCATCCTTGCTGGCACATAGGTCATCCTTTTATCCCCTCTCAGTTGCTTTTACACAGACTCCACACAGATTAAAACCCAGTACAGCAGCAAAAGAGAGGAACAGAAGCCAGTGGTTGAAGATTTTTTAAATAAGTGGTGGCAAGCAAGGGTGTGTGGCACTAGCATCAGTAAAGTTCATCTTTATAATGAAATATTTATATTATTCCTTAACCTTTTAACAAATAGACAGATGTTATACAACCACAGCTCTACATTGCCAATTCAAGCCTGGGTTGCTGGCAGCAGCCCTCCTTCTACAGAATTAGAACACACCACACAGATAAACTATGTAACATGCGTCTATGAAAGCAGAAGCTGGAATCCCAGCAACGGGAAAACAAATTCTGTTGCTCAGTAACACTGTGGCCATGAGCCGTACAGTAACACGGAGCCCAACCCTTGAAGCAAGACACCAATTCCTCCTCCGTGGAGTCATGCATACCAGAATTACAGGCTTGCGTGCCATAGGCTTCTGAGTGAAAGAGGAAACTCTGATTGTGAATTGAGCTGTGGGGTTTCCTCACACACATTGGTAGAAACAGGCCATGAGCTCAACTAGAATTCTTACTCCAACATGACTGTTCCAGGGATGGTGCCAGGCCATTAGTCATTTACTAACACAGGGTCAATCGCCATGAAAAGAGATACAAATTATGTTAATATGTTGACAATAATATTCACTTGGACATTATATTTATATAATTTTAATGTATAAGAAACCATCACATTTAATTCTGCAGAAAATGAAATAAATGGCTGAGTTTTTATAATTCCGCTTTCTCATCACACACACACACACACACACACACATACAAAAGGAATCTATGAAGATGGATAAGTGTTACAAAAAATCAAGTCTTCTTCTAGTCATCTTCTCTACTGTCAAAACATCTTGGACTTGTAAAAGCACCATTTGTTTGCAGTAATGACTCTGGGTGTCTCCATGCTGACAGGTGAGCTTCAAACATCTTTGGAGGTTTATGTGAGAAACATACATCGTTCTTATTTTATAATGAGACCCATGGGAGACGGAGATTCTCTAAAGAGTTCTTAGGTCCTAGGACTTGTTTTATGTTCTTGATAACTACTATTTGCTTCCGAAGTTTAACTCTTTATCTATTAAAAACATGGCTATCCACATCCAAATTCCAAATGAAAAGGAATATTCTAACCTTGGTGATATTTTCATTCATCATAATAGCTACTACTTACTGTGTACATTTTCTAGATATTTTACTGTATCTTATCTAATTTTTACAACAACTTTACGAGGTAAGTAATTTACAGATAACGATACTGACAATTAGAAAAATTATAGAAGTTTCCTAGGCTGCACAGTTAGCAAGAGGTAGAGCTAAGATTTTCACTGTCTTCCTAAAAAGTTCCTGAGTATTCCCATTCCAATATTTTCCCACATGACACCATGTAACCATGATACACTTCTCTTAATTCTTGCATCTTTGATTTCTTCAGCAAGACATAGACACTATATTCTAACCATTCTTGTGAAAATAAAAAACAAGGAAATAAGTATCCTAGTTTGTTTCTTACAGGGTATTCCTGTTGGGAACGCAGTGCAAAAGCACTGAATTGCCTCTCAGATTCCCATTCGAGAGTGTAGCTCTGAGGAAGAAGGCCATTACCAAGCTGTAACTGAGATGAGCTGACTTTTGTGCTCCCTTTGTGAAATCTGCCCCTGGCACTCACATTTCCTGGCCCTTAGTTTTTGATGAATGTTGGCACAGCACAGTGGCTATTGCTTGCAGGAGTCTTAATGAATGATTGCTTTCTGACTGACTTTAGACCAGACAAAATGCTGAATATACTCAGTTGCAATACCCAGTGGTTCCTCCATTAATGAGTGGGTGAATTTTACATGTAGACCTAAGCTCCAAATAAATTCAATGGTTTGATTCAGTTTCAAGAGTGCAACCCATCTAGTGTGACTTGTGGCGTATAGAACGAAATCAAGGTAATAGGTGTACATCATCCTAGGTTTCCTCTGTGTGTCTCAAAATTGGTAGCCCAATGAAAAGTATAACAAAATGAATGTGTTTGTTTTTCTTGGTAACCCCAATTTTGCTATTAATTTAGTTTTTAAATTAAAACTATATTTAAGATATTTCTAGGAATAACAAAAATAAACATTTTTATTTATAGGAATAATATATTAGTATATTATTAATTATATTATATTATACATAACAACATATTATATACACAGTATGTATAATATACACAGATAACTGGGCTCTTTCCAGCACTCACATTGTTTATGCATATTGATATTTGAAACAGCCTGGTGCTCTTACTTTCTAGCTCCTCCCCTTGAGTTTTTCTTGGAAATCATATCAAATGGTTCCAAAGATAGATGGAAGAGAATTTTATTCCTAGGAATAATATATTAATAATATCAAACATATAATGAATATATTAATTGCTCTATATTATAGTCTATTAATACATATTGCATCATACTCTATTAATATGTAATATATATTAATTAGTATATAATATAAAGTACTATAGTATTTTATATAGTATTAGTATATATATTGTTAGTATATATACTAATTAATATA
>NW_004443995.1:9186020-9234784 GCF_000243295.1 Trichechus manatus latirostris
TAGGAATAAAATGTTTTGCATCTATATATTATGTTAATAATATTAACATATTATATTATGTATCATTATATATTAGTGTACAAGTTTGGGTTCTCAAGAGAAGCAAAATCAGTGAAGCACATATATATATATAAAAAGAGAGAGAAAGATTTATATCAAGGAAATGGCTCACACAGTTGTAGAGGCTGGAAAGTCCCAAGCCAAGCTGGAGGCTTCTCTTGACTCACGTAGCTGCAGGGGCTGATGAACCCAAGATCACTAGGGCAGATGTCAGGCTGCTGGCTCAAATCCCAAGAACCAGAGTCCAGATGATGACAAGCTGAATGCAGGATCCAGAGCAGGGCAAAAGCCAGTGAGTTTTGCCAAAAAGTCCGTATATATTGGATGCAAAACATACCCCAAAGGAAACCGCCTTTCAACTGATTGGCTACTCATAGCAGATCTCATCATGGATGAGATCACATTGTATCAGATCTCATCATGGAGGTGATTACATCATTACAAACTGTCAAACTACTTCGTAACTGCCAAACCACTGACAATCATGGCCCTGTCAAATTGACACGCAACCTTAACTATCACAATCCACCCCTTGTCAACTTGGCACGTGTACACATCTCCTTAAACCATATATAATATCTAAATAAAGACAATTATAAAGTCATACTTGTGCCTAACATGATACACTAACACACGTATAACAGAAAACACATTAGCCCTATTTACATCTTGTATTTTATAAGTGAAGAAAACAAAAATATTTGATGCACGCATACAAGGAAGAAATACTCATAAAAATTACAGTCCTCATTTCTGCTACTGAAATTACAGTCCTCATTTCTGCCATTGGTCACATGGTCATAGCTGGTATTTAGAACTACCTTCTTCCACCACTCAATCCATATTTCCCTTACCCTTAGCAAGTACCTCAGCTGGTCATGATTCTTTGCCTGGTGGGGTGACCCAAACCTTCATTCCTAAAGGTTCTGGGCCATTAGTAGTCATGTCAGAATTGGGTTGCTGTAGTTTTCCGTTGACTTTAATTACAGGGCATGGTAGTACTAAGAGATGCCCTAAGGTATCTCCTGCATTCCAGACATACTTTTTTTTACCTCCAATATGTAATATCAATCCGATTTCCCCTTGGTAATCAGCCTCAATCACACCATCCAATATGCTAACTACCTTCTTTGCCTGTTGATCCAGAGGTATAAGGAGCTCAAAGTGGCCAGGTGGCATTCAACAGAATCAGTGTTGTCTCCCCTGGTAGGGGCATTCCTCCCTTTGAAACTAAGGCCTCTAGACCTGCAGAGCATATGGTCATGGGGAAATGAAGCAAAAATTTTTCAAGTGGGTCATTAGGGGTAATAGTGAGTGGTGCTGGACCCATGAATCTTAGCTATGGGAGAAAAAGGACCATATATTGGACACTGCAAGGTATTGCCACCTAGCTGGTGCTATAGTTGTGTCTTTGGAGGGCCATTCCGTTGTTCTGTCAGGCCAGCTGCTTCAGGATGATGGGGAACAAGGTAAGACCATACTACTCCATGAGCGTAGGCCCACTGCCACATTTCATTTGCTGTAAAGTGAGTCTCTTGATCTGAGGCAATGCTGTGTGGGATACCATAACAGTGGGTAAGGCATTCTGTAAATCAACAGATGGTAGTCAGAAGCATTGCATTTAGGGAAGGCAAATGTCTATTCCAGTAAGAACAAAATGCTGCTCTTTCCATGATGGAAGTGGTTCAGTGTAATCAACCTGCCACCAGGCTGCTAGCTGATCACCCTGAGAAATGGTGCCACATCGGGGACTCAGTGTTGGTCTCTGCTGCTGGCAGATTGGGCACTCAGTAGTAACTGTAGCCAAATCGCCTTGGTGAGTGGAAGTCCATGTTGCTGAGTCCATGTATAACCTCCATCCTTGCCACCATGGCTACTTTGTTCATGAGCCCACTGGGCAATGACAGGAGTAGCTAGGGAAAGAGGATAACTGATTTCCATAGAACTCATCATCCTATTCACTTGACTGTTAAAATCCTCCTCTGCCAAGGTCACTCTTTGGTGAGCATTCACATGAGACATAAATGTCTTCACTTCTTTGGCCCATTCAGAGAAGTCTGTCTACATTCCTCTTTCCCAGACCTCCTTGTCTCTAATGTTTAAATAATGTTCCTTCCAGCCAAACCATTGGCCATAGCCCATGAATCAGTATACAATCACACAAATGTTCATTTCTTCTTCCAAGCAAAGTGAACAACCACATACACTGCTCAAAGTTCTGCCCATTGGGAAGATTTCCCTTCACCACTGTCATTCAGGGAGGCCACAGAAAGGAGCTGTAGTGTTGCCACTATCCACTTTCGCGTGGTGCCTGCATATCACGCAGACCCATATGTAAACCAGGGACGAGTTTTCTCTTCCTCAGTTAACTGATCATAAGGAACTCCCCATGAGGCCATAGGAGCAGACTGGGAGATGGAAGGTAATGTGACAGGAATAGAGACCACGGGCATTTGGGACACTTCCTCACGAAAGTTACTTGTGCCTCCATTTAATGATGAAGTGCTGCTTTGCATGTCCAATTTTATAGCTCTGTGGGTCAGACAATACCCAGTTCATGATGGGCAGCTCAGGCCTCATGGTGACTTGGTGTCTCATGGTTAAGCATTCGGTCTCTACTAAGGACCAGTAACAAGCCAAAAGCTGTTTCTCAAAAGGAGAGTAGTTATCTGCAGAGGATGGCAGGGCTTTGCTCCAAAATCTTAAGGGTATGCACTGTGATTCACCAATAGGGGCCTGCCAAAGACTCCAAACTGCATCTCTATCTGTCACTGACACTTCAAGCATTGGAGCAGCCGGATCATATGGCCCAAGAATCAGAGTGGCTTGCATGGCAGGCTGAACCTGTTGAAGAGTATTCTCTTATTCTGGGCCCTACTCAAAACTAGAAGCTTTTCAAGTCACTTGATAAATAGGCCAGGGTAGCACATACAAATAAAGGATATGTTGCCTCCATAATTGAAACAGGCCCACCAGGATAGTGCCTCCTTTTTAGTTGTGGAAGGGGCCAGATGCAATAACTTATCCCTCACTTTAGAAGGAATATATTGACATACCCCACATCACTGGACCCCTAGAAATTTCACTGAGGTTGAAAGAGCCTGAAGTTTATCAGATTAATTTCCCACCCTGTAGCATATCAATGTTTTACCAATAAATCCAGAGTCATTGACACTTCTTCCTTACTAGGTCCAATCAGCATAATGTCATCGATGTAATGGACCAGTGTGATATCTTGTGGAAGGAAAGGTGATCAAGGTCCCTAGGGACTAAATTGCGACATAGAGCTGGAGAGTCTATATACACCTGCAGTAGGGCAGTGAGGGTGTATCACTGGCCTTGCTAGCTGAAAGCAAACTGCTTCTGGCGGTCCCTTGACACAGGTTTGGAGAAAAAGGCATTAGCCAGATCAATAGCTGCATATCAGATACCAGGAGAGAAATTAATTTGCTCAAGCAATGAAACCACATCTGGAACAGCAGCTGCAATTAGAGTAACCACCTGGTTAAGTTTGTGATAATCCACTGTCATTCTCCAAGATTCATCTGTTTTTTGCATAGGCCAAATAGGCAATTTGAATGGGGATGTGGTGGGAATCACCACTCCCACATCCTTCAAGTCCTTGATGGTAGCAGTAATCTCTGCAATCCCTCCTGGAATGCGGTATTGATTTTGGTTTACTATTTTCATAGGTATGGGCAGTTCTAATGGCTTCCACTTAGCATTTCCTACCATAATAGCCCTTACTTAGGGATCCAATGTGTGGGTTTTGCCAGTTGCTGAGTATGTCTATTCCAGTTATGCATTCTAGAACTGGGGAAATCACTACAAGATGGGTTCAAGGATCCACTGGACCCACAGTGAGACAGACATGAGCTAACACTCCATTAATAACCTGACCTCCATATACCCTCCCTCTGACTGGTGGGCCATAGTGACATTTTGGGTCTCCTGTTATTAGTGTCTGTTCAGAGCCTGTATCCAACAATCCCCAAAAAGTCTGATTATTTCCTTTTTCCTATTGAACAGTCATTCTTGTAAAAGGCCATAGATCCTTTGGGGGAAGGGTGGGAGAAAGATTAACAGTGTAAATTTTTGGCAGTGTAGTGGGGTCCTTCCTCAAGGGGACCTGGCCTCCCCTTCATTCAAGGGGTTGTGGGTCTGTAAACTCACTGAGGTCTGGGAATTGATTGAAGGGTCATGACTCTCTATTCTGGTGATTTGCATTAGACTGCTGTTCACTTGACCTAGAATTCTTCTGCTTGTACAGATAAAGCAAATATTTAGATTTCCCATCTATTTCACTCCTAGGAACACCATGACTAAGTAGTCAATGCCATAAGTCCATACAAGTCAGACTATTCTGATTACTGCTTTAACTCTGCTGTCCACTACAGTAACCACAGCCACTCTGTCTTTGTTGATTGAGTGCTACCACTTGGCCCCTACCACCGTGGGGTCCAATTAGCCCCACTGTAGTTAGGTGTCTTAATTCAGTTAGGGCAACTCCCACTGACAAATCTGACTTACATAAAATAGCAATTACAGAAGTCTTCAAGGATGCTGGGGCTCCCTTCACAAATTTGTTCCTCACCGTTGTGGTAAAAGGTGTGTCTTCTGGACACTCCATGTGTGGTCTGTGGGTCTAATCTGATAAATCCACTCCAACATGCCAATTTCCCTAAGCATTTGGATACCTTCTTCTAAAGTATACCAAGGCAGGTCTGGTACTTCAACTTGATTTAGTGTAGGCCACCATATAATTCATTGAATCAACCAAATAAACTATTGGATCCTTTACTAACCTCTTGAGCTGAAACACTGAATGAAGAATCTGTGCTTAGTGGGCCCACATCAATAAACTCAGACTGATCCAACTTCATGTTCCTTGTACCATTATCCCACACCCTTAATAGCCATTTCCACACATATTCCCCAGGTTTCTGTTTGTACATATTAGAAAAGACAAGCAGCTCTTCTGGAGTGTCACATACTTCCTCCTGGGTCACACTTTCTACTTCACTTTTGGGGGTTCACCAGAACTTAAGTCTAGTTATAGGTCTAGAAGCAAAAATGGGTTGTGGGGATGTGTTTTGAGAACATTCAGCAATGTCTTGTAAGGCATCTGCCTCAAGCAATATCCCAGGCTATGACCCAGATGTCATTCCAGGAAATATCTCAGACAAAAGCTCTTCAGACGTAGCTTGATTAATCTAATCAGATGGGGGCGAAGAAGCTAATTGTTTTGTTGGTAGGGGTGATTAAACAGAATTTAGGGGCTCAGTGTCCCCAGCTTCCTGATTATCTGCCCATATGTCCCTATTCCAAGTTTCAGGATCCCATTTCTTTCCAATCAATGCTCTCACTTTAACTTCAGAAACCATTTGAGGTTGGAATTCAATTGGCGTTGTAATTCAGTCACTCTTAAGATAAGATTCTGGGTTTAGTTTTTGGCAATATCAGCTCTGTTACTACAAGAAATAAGGCTTTCTTTCAGGGCACAAGTGGCAACTTTGAGGTCATTTATGTGGTACTTGAGTTTTGACTCCGAATCCTTGAGCTCATCTCTTTCTCTTACCACTTTGTCTAGCAAAAGTGGGACCAACCAACCAGCTTCCTTATGCTTCTTATTCTGACAAAATTGTAGAAAGTTATCAAACATGTGATCACCCAAGAAGCCTCACCTTTCACCCATGCTTGATCTATTTGGTGGTGATACTTTGCTTATTTTTATTGCCACCTCATGCTATGGATTACCAGTGCCCTCTTTACTTCTGGAAACAAAATCTCAACATTGTTAAGATGAACCAGACTTGCAAACCAATTTAGAGAACTCATCCTTTCAATTTTGTTTCTCTAGAACCACTCTCAGTACCAAATGTCTTAGGCTGGGTTCTCTAGAGAAGCAAAACCAGTGAAGCATATATATATAGAGGGAGAGAGAGACAGAGAGGGACAGAAAGAGATAGACAGAGATTTATATCAAGGAAATGGCTCATGTAGTTGTAGAGGCTGGAAAGTCCCAAGTTAGGCAGGAAGCTTCTCCTGACTCGCGAAGCTGAAGGGGCTGATGAACCCAAGACGCTAGGTCAGATGGCAGACTGCAGGCTCAAGTCCCAATAACCAGAGTTTAGATAATAACAAGCCAAATGCAGGATCCAGAGCAGAGCAAAGCCAGCAATTTTTGTCAAAAAGTCCATATATATTGGATGTAGGCCATACCACCAAGGTAACTCCCTTTTAACTGATTGGCTACTCATAGCTTATCTCATCATGGATGAGATCACATTATATCAGATCTCATCATGGAGGTGATTACATCATTACATAACTGCCAAACCACTAAGAATCATGGCTCAGCCAAGTTGACACACAACCTTAACCATCACAATTATATTATATGTTTAATGTAATTGTGAAAACAAACATAATATAATTGTGATGGTTAAGGTTGTTACTCCTAGGAATGAAATGTTTTTTCATCTATCTTAGGGACCATTTGACATAAGAATCTTAATAAAAACTCAAGGGAAAAAACTAGCAAGTAAGAGCACCAGGCTGTTTCAAATACCAATCTGCATAAACAGTGCATGGGGAGTGCTGGAAAGGGCTCAGTTATCTGTTTGTCCTTAGGTGAGTATCTCTATTTTTGCAGAGTCTTAGTTTCTCCATCTGAGGATAATGGTAACATCTTCAGAGAACTGTTGTGAAAATTAAATGAGGTAATGATTGTGAAACTGTTTTCTAATCTATAGAGGTTTATAAAATACTAATATTTATTAATACGATAGAGAAACTTGTGATTATTTGGCTGATGTTCCAAATTTGCGGTCATATTCAGTATTGATAGATCTTGTGGAAAGAAGATAATAAAGTGGTATGCTTGTTTATAAGTATTATTCCTTTCATAGCAAAAACACAAAAGTGTCATTTCAAAAAACATACTTTCAAACATTTCCTTCTGTACATCTGCTTGGCAGTTCTCTCCTTGCCCTGTCTTTTCTAAAGATTTTTTTTCATTATGAGTGATACATCCTTAAAGAGAAAATCAGAAAATAAAAAAAAGGGCATGAAAAATGATTTGTAACACCACCCAGACATAAGCACTGTTAACAGCCATATATGCATCCCGTCATTTGCATATGAAAGCTAGACACTGAATAAGGAAGATCGACGAATTAATGCTTTTGAATTATGGTGTTGAAGAAGAATATTAATATACCATGGACTGCCAGAATAAACAAATATGTCTTGGAAAAAGTACTTCTAAGAAGTACAGAATGCTTCTTAGAAGAGAGGATGACAAAACTTTGTCCCACTTACTTTGGACATGTTATCAGGAGGGACCAGTCGTTGGAGAAGGACACCATGCTTGGTAAAGTGGTGGTTGTTAGGGCTATCAAGTCAGTTCCGACTCTGTGTAGAGGGTCACTGAAAAAGAGGAAGACCTCAGTGAGATCGACTGACACAGTGTCTCCAAGAATGGGCTCAAACATAGCAATGATTGTGAGGATGGCACAGGACCAGGCAGTGCTCCATTCTGTTGTATGTAGGATCGCTATAAACAGGAGCCAACTCGACGGCACCTAACAACAACAATAACATTTAGCCACATTCCTTTTTAAGCATTTCTTGATATACTTCTACTTTATGTTACCAATAATAGGACTATGCCATATATTAAATCAGGTATAATAAATTTTTATTTAATCGTTTCTCCACTAATAGATGTATAATTTCAGTATTTTTCTATTCAAAGAATTCTGCAGTCAACATGCTCAAATATAAAGCTTTATCCAATCTCTGTCTCCATGAGGTGAAAGTACAGTACATATTTACATATCTACCAGCCATGAAAAGGTCCTTTGCAACATACTCTTGTTAACACTGGTTATTATATTTTTGAAAATATTTTACTTACTTGATAGATCAAAAAAGTATCTCACTTTAATTTTATACTCTTTCATTTCCAATGCTGTTGAAACTAATTATTCATGTTCTTAATCATTTCTTTTTCTGATCTATCATAGTAGTTAAAAATCTCTCACAATAGCAAAATTTTTCTAAATTGTCTTTGAATTTCCAGAAGTTTTCACTTTCTGTATTAGTGATGCTATATTATTCTGTACATGAGGATTTTTGAATTTCTTGTCTTTATTAATAATTGCACCATCTTTTAATTAATAGCATTTAATGTTTTTTGCTTTAAATTTTACTCTATCTCATGTAAATATTAGAAGAAGAACTTATGCTTACTATGTTTCAGGCACTCTTCTAAGTACTTTAAATACATTAATTCATTTAATCCTAACAACAACTGTGAAAGTACATTCATTACCTGCATTGTAATCTTGATGAAAAGGAGGCACTTTGCCCAAGCTTATGAAGCTAACACTCAGTGAAGCTAAGTTCTGAAAACAGGCAGTCTGCTCCAGTCTCCCCATGATCTTGACCAGTAACCTCTCTTCCCTTAGATTCTACCATTAATAGTAAAAAAATAAAATAAAAGTCAATCAGTGTACTTTATAAGGAAGTTGGGGAACCTATATTAATATTTTTGTTTGTTTTTCTTGATGTTTATACAGTCCTGATTTTTCAAGAATTACATAAGAACGTATCTAGGTACAGTTCTGTTTTCATCAACTTGACCTGTACTTCAATGGGTATTCCAACTTCTGAGGCTGAGATCATCCTTTTGCCAGGATGGTGTGTTCCTTTTTTCTTTGACCATTGCTCTTGACTGATCCTTTCTATTTTCTGTTTATAGGATTCATAATTTATATAGGTTGATCTCTTGAATGTGTCATCTATGTCTCTCATTTTCTCTATATCTCTGTATTCTGGGAGAACATGTGTAATTTATCTTTTACTGCACCGATTCAGTGTTTAGCAGATGGTCATCTACTATTTAATTCATCCATTTTCACTATTAATTAAACAATTTAGTTTTCTATATGCATGCAGTACCTCCAGATGATAGATTATTTATTGTATTCTTTTGGCTCCTTCTTTCTGATTTTCTCCCTCTCTCTGGACTTCAAAAATTTATCTTAAGTCTGGTAATTTTTTTCGCTTGCGCATCCTATGGAAGGCTGTCTATGCTTGCTTAGTAGTCACTTATCAGCATATAGAAGACTGTTAGGCTTTACATATGTCGCTGCCTATACCTTTCACATTTTAGAGACTGCCAGAGAAGCTTAAGGCAGAAGAAAGAATAAGGGGGAATTACACTCAAAGTAAATTTGCATTATAAGTCCTGAGATCATAAATCTGGAGGGAATTAGAGCCATATAGACAATTACAGCAAAGAACTTCATTTCAGTATTTGTATGGAAGACCTGCTGTAAGTAGGGTGTTGGCATTACTGAGATCCTGCAAGGGTTGCAGCTAGCTGCTGCTGTCAGAAACCTGTCCTATCTCAGCCGCTGCTCATTCTGCTTGCCACCTTTCTTACTAGCCAGTCAAGCACAATCTTCTTGTAATGTGCTCATCTCTGGAGACCCAAGGGGGCACAGACTTCCTTCCTCTCATGGGTCTAACAGGAAATACAAACACACAAAAAAGTATGGTAAGGGTCATGATATGCTAATATTGGATACTATGACCGTTAAGAAAATGGGCAAGTATTACCAGGTGGTAATATACCACATGTAAATGGAACTATTTCTGTAGAGCTACTAGTTGAATCCACTTTGATTGAAGTTATCTTTGAATGTGATAGGATAAACTTATGTGCTTGTTTTGTTTTTTCTTACCTTGTTAACCAACTATCAGGTTAATTTCATCTTAATGCAGTTTAGTTTCCTTTTCTCCTCTCTAAATGATCTTATGCTAAAATCAAGCTAACACTTTTCTCCTTACATCTTGACTGATCCTTTCTATCTGTCTCAAAAGCCCATCCAAAAAGTTGCACCCAGTGAAATCAGAAGGTCAGAGGCAACATAACCAGCTTGTTCTGCTCATGCACTGGAAAAGCAATTTACACAGCAAGAAAAGCAGAATGATAAAACTATATCTAAGACAATACCCCATCTCTTTACAGCTTGCATATCAGTTGCCATGCAGTAGATTCTGACTCATGGTGACCCCCTGTGTGTCAGAGTAGAGCTGTGCTCCGCAGTTTTAAATGGCTGATTTTGTGTAGATCACCCGGCCTGTTTTCTTAGGCACAATTGTGGACTATCCTCCAACCTTTGGTTAGTAGCAGAATGCATTAACTGTTTGCACAACCCTGCGACTCCCTACAGCTTGTACAGACTATTATAATTCACCTTGAGGTAATTATTTAATAAATTAAACATGAATTTTAAAAGGGTAAAAAATTGCCAGATTATTATGAATAAACCTTGAGAGCCTGACCCAGACCATGGTATTTCCAATCACCTCATATGCATGTGAAAGCTGGACAATGAATAAGCAAGACCGAAGAAGAATTGATGCCTTTGAATTATGGTGTTGGCAAAGAATATTGAATATTGGACTGCCAAAAGAATGGACAAATCTGTCTTAGAAGAAGTACAGCCAGAATGCTCCTTGGAAGCAAGGGTGGCGAGACTTCGTCTCACATATTTTGGACATGTTCTCAGGATGGACCAATCCCTGGAGAAGGACATCATGCTTGGTAGAGTAGAGGGTCAGCAAAAAAGAGGAAGATCCTCAATGAGATGGACTGACATGGTGGCTGCAATAATGGGCTCAAGCATAACAACGATTGTGAGGATGGTGCAGGACCGGGCAGTGTTTCGTTCTGTTATATACAGGGTCGCTATGAGTCGGAACCGACTCAATGGCACCTAACAACAACAACAAATTATTTAATATATATACTTGTCGTTGTACTGTGTGTGTTTATTTGAAATTTGACAGTTTATTGGTGGGAACCTGTATATAAATATTTGCATGGGGATTCACTCAGTGTGCAAAACCATTATTCCTACATGGCAGTAAGGCAAACACTAGAAGTCAAATCAAAAAAAGGAAGAGTGAGGATGAAAGTTCAAAGGCTTGACAAATCACTGCAACAAGAGATTCTTTTCTCAATTTGCTGATGGTCTGCTTCTCTAGATTAATGGTAATCCAATACCATATGTTTAGTTCAGCAGCTACATCTCTCAGTGCGTGTCTCTTGCAGACTCAGGCTGCTAGGTCAGCGGCTTCAGCTGCTTTGGCAGTGTTTTGATTTTTCACAAGAATTGTTACAGTAACTCCAAATCTAACTGAGTTTCTTAGATAAACTTTTAAGAAAAGTGCTTTTATCTTTTCGCTTGGATATCAAACTGCCAGAGAAGCCAACAATGTTCATGCATATTTATATTTATTCAGACGTATGATCAGGATTTATAAATACTGTCTGGTAGCTTATAGAAAAGTTTGAGAAACTGTCGATCTTATAGGATATTTATGTCCGAGTTAAATGTTTTAGCATTTTTTAATTAATAATATTATTTGAATGTTTGGATAATGGTTCGATAAAACTGGGATCCCAAATGCATGGAAGAAAGAATATTCTCTGTATCCTTCGTCATAAATTAAAGCCTTTCCACAGAAACATTATTGTTTACCTTTTAGGGAGAAAAACAACACACAAGTAAACGAAAGACAAAATAGGTGATAAAGCCAAAGACCCTAATTTATTTAAAACAAATGTGTCCAATTTATTTTGAATAAATAAGAGTCAATAAAGTAGGTGAGCAAGGAGCCACTAGAGTGGACACTGTTTATGGTTATCTGGAAGATGTCAGATACTCTCAATTTATAAGGAAAAATTGTTCCCAAATCTGTTTAGATTTTTCTAAACTTTGTTTTGCTTTATTTTTGTTCGTTTATTTTGGTTTCATTTGGTTTTTACCAGATGATGAAATATCACTGCGTATCATTCTGTGAAAGACTTTGAACCACATGATTTGAATTTTAGGAAAAGGGAGTGACAGTTATAGGGCAACAGTTATAGGCCATGATTTCAATGTTTCCTGGGAATATTCACCTCAACCTTTGAGAGTAGATTGACTTGGAAAGACAGAGATTCTCTGGGACAATCTTGCCAAGTCCTGGGGTTTAAAATTGCTGCTTGGAGAAGTCTATTTCTTACAGTAGCTCTAATAATTCATTTAGGGAAAATGACCTTGCTGTGCAACTCTGTTTGGAACTGTTAATTAAAATTAACGAGGGTCTTGCTGTTTTGCACTGGCTTGTTTCTTAGATCCAGCTAGTTTAATCTGGACTGGTCTGACGTCCTGCCTGGACAAGTTTGATATTCTGCCAAGAAGCCAGTAATAGGCTATGGAAGGTTAAAAAACTGAGCTGGCAAGTAGCAGAGTTCTGAAAGTTGGATCTGGAGCAGAAAGGAGGACTGAAGCTCAGAAGCAAAGGTGGCAAAATTCTAAGATAGCAGTGCTGAGGGAAGCCACTCTTTGTCAATCAGAAAAATTTCTCATGCTTCCGTCAGTTATTGACTAAAAGCTATGTGTAAACATTCAGAACATTTCAGTAATTAGCTAGAATTGCCACTGAAAAACATGAAGATTCAAGGAACACTGAAATATTCAACGCCAGAGAATTGCATTAGAGACCCCCCCTCTCTATTTCCTATTCTATGTCTTGAAAAAATAATAACAATAAAATAGATTTGTTTCCTCTAGAAGCTCCAATTTTCAGTTTTAGGAATATGGAATATTTTACCTTTTCAACATATTCCAAGAAGCGATGGTTTTTAACTACTTACTGAAATCCTTAAAGACCTACAAATGGTATGTAAATTATACTTGGCAGATATATAGCTACTTCCCTCACACTGGAGGGGAAACTAGCAAAGTAAGAGGAGGCTACAAAAAAAGAATCAAATATAGTTTTTCCTTCCAGACCAACACAGAGTAATCCCCTCTGCTAGCCAACAACACAAAGTAGTAGTATTCTGATGATATTTATAGTCTATGAAAACTTGGAAAAGAGAGTGTTCACAACTTCCTGACCATTTACCCATACCATCCCATTGCCATTGAGTCAATTCTGACTCATAGTGACCCCATAGGACAGAGTAGAACTGCCCCATAGAGTTTCCAAGGAGTGCCTGGTGGATTCGAACTGCCAACCCTTTGGTTAGCAGCCGTAGCACTTAACCACTATGGCACCATTTAGAAGTCACATTTTAATAGACATCTTTCTTTTATTGTATTGCTTATTTTCAGTCCTTCTATTTAACTATTGTTAGTAATAAATAAAAGAGAATAACGTTAAGATGTCAATTTTCCCCAAACTCATGTATAGATTCAATAGAATTCCAATCAAAATTCAGCAGGATTTTTTTTTTAAAATCATCAAGCTGATTCTAAAGTGTATATGGAAAGGCAAAGATATTAACCTAGCAAAACAGTTTTGCAAAGAAAAGAACAATACTGAAGAAATAACACTTCCTGATTATCATATCTACTATAAATCTATAGTAGTTAATACAGTGTAGTATTGGAGAAACAGTAGACATATAGATCAATGGAACTGAATAGACAGTCCAGAAATACCAAACCATACCCACTGCTGCCGAGTCAATCCTGACTCAGAGCGACCCTATAGGACAGAGTAGAACTGCCCCATAGGGTTTCCAAGCAGTGAATGGTGGATTTGAGCTGCTGACCTCTTGGTTAGCGGCCGAGCTCTTAACCATAGATCCACACATATAGGGTCAATGGATTTTCAATAAAGGTGAAAAAGCAATTCAATGGAAAAAGGATATTGTTTTCAACAAATGGTGCTGGAACAACTAGATATTCATAATAAAAAGAGAATTTGATCCATACCTTGTACTCCCTATAAAAATCAACTCAAAATAGATCATATATCTATATGTAAAGCATAAAACCATAAATCTTTTAGAAGACAACATAGGAGAAAATCTTTGTGATTTGGGGTTAGCCAAAAATTTCTTAGACATGCACCAAAACCAAAAACCATAAAAGAAAAAAAAAATTGATTCCATCAAAATTAAGAACTGTTCTTCAAAAGACACTGCAAGAGAATAAAAAGACTAGCCACACTCCGGAAGAAAATATTTGCAATACACATATCTGATTTAAAAAGAAAAAAAAAACTTACATAATTTAAAAAAGATTCCTCAAAATTCAATAATAAGAAAGCAAACAACTCAATAAAATAACTGGGCAAAGATTTGAATAGACATTTCACCAAAGAAGACACACAAACGGCAAGTACACGAAAGGATGTCCAACATCATTAGTCATTGGGAACTGCAAACTAAAACCACAATGAGATACCAGTGAATACCCACTAGAATGACTAAAAGTAAACAACAACAAAAGAAATGCTGGTGAGGCTGCGGAGCAACTAGAACTCTCATACACTGGTGATGAGAAAGGAAAACGGTAGCTCCGCTTTGGAAAGTGGTTTAAAATATTAAACATACACTTACTTTAAGAGTCAATAATCCCACTCCTAGGTATTTACCCAAGTGAAATGAAAATCCACGTTCACAGTAAAATCACTGTGCAAATACTTACAACAATTTTTTCTTAATCATCAAAAACTGGAAGCAACCTAAATGTCCCTCAGTTAGGGAATGGATAAACTCTGGTACAGCCATACAATGGAATACTACTCATCAGTTAAAAGGAATGAACTATCCATACACATAATAACTTGGATGACTCTCGGGTGCATTATGTTAAGCAATAAAATCCAGACTGGAAAGACTATACACGGTATGATCTCGTTTATATGACATTCTTGCAAGGGCAAAATTATAGAGAAAGAAAATAAATTAGTGGTTGAGAGAGGGTGAGAATAGAGGGAGGAGCTGACTGCAAAGGGTCACGGGAAATTTGGGGGTGACAAAACTGTTGTATATATTGATTGTGGTGGTGGTGGTGATTAAACGGCTGTATAAGTTTGTCACAACTTGCAGAACTCTGAATTGCAAAGAGTAAATAGGAAAAAAAATAAAATGCAGGGAGGCATTACAAAAAGCTAGAAGGAAAACAGAGGGCAAAGTTTAGAAACACTGAGCAACGGTACAGAATAGTTGAGCTACGGGCAACTACACGACAATTACAGGCTAGAGTACAAATCCTGTGTCAGCCATTTGTGACCTTTGACATTAGCTATATTTGGGTCCTTGGGCAAGTTACCTAACCTCTCTAAGCTTCCATGTCTTCTATGAACCACAGATATATAACAGTCACTTTACTGGGTGGCTGTGTGGTAAATGAGAAAAAACATGTGCTTTATCTAAGCACAGTGTTTGACACATGAGTTCATGCAGTAAGTGGTAGCTGTAGCAGATGCCTTTGATGCCCTGTGTCACATCCCTCGACTCAACTCTGATTTCAGCCACAGATGGGGTCAACAGTTGTATGGGTCTCAGACTCATCTCGCACTGACAGCATCCTATCTCAAGCATGTGCCTCTGATACGTACTGGGCCTTCTTCAATGTCCTGGCACGAGCTGAAAGTGCAGCCCAGAAATGTAGGGGAGTTAAGACCCCTGAAAGGCAGCCCTCAACAAATGATGGAGAGCAACTAGCTTCTTGTCCTACAGGAGAATTGTGGAGGTAGCGGCAGAATAGAAGCCCCTTGCTCACAGCTGTGACCATTATAATGGACTCTAATATTGTTTTCCTGTTTCCCAGTCTCATATTCCTTTCTCCCTCTCCTCAGTTTCCTGAAATCATCCCTCAAATAAACTACCAATCCTGAGTCCTTGTTTCAGATTCTGCTTTAAGAAGAACCCAAATCAAGACAATAGCTATTACCAGCAAGAGTCATTTTAAAATTTGATGCAACGACTTAATGAAATGTCCTTCCTCATGTCCCCAACCCTACATGCTCCTCTTCAGTAACTTCTATTTATGTTGTGATTTGTAATTTGCTAAGCACCTGTCTCTGTCTTATCCCATCACTCTACAATCTCTTACAGCCTTGGAGTGAAGCATTTACGAATGCAGACACTAATTTGCTGCCTGTAGCTTTGCGTCACAATCATGTTCCACTCTGAGCACCTCCCCTCTTTGCTACTCAACAGAAAATTCCTGTGGGGTACCTCTGTTTTTACATTGCCAATCCCTGCTGTGTCTCATTACATGCCTAGCTCCTCCCCATTCACAATAGCATTTCCATCACTCAGCTACTCTATAAAATGAGCTGAGACAAGCCAACGGGCTCCTACAGACAGACTCACCTTCAGCGCCCACAGGAAGCTTTGACTATCAAGACAAACCAGGAACATATGGTGCACTCAAGCTGGAATGGTTGATGGGATAAACGTAGATATTGCGATACCTGCCCCATCCCAAGGCATGAAAGCTTTAAGATTCTCAAAATATTCTCTTTTGCGGTTTCCTCTACCCCACCCATTCCCATTGATAGTTATTTGGAAAACAGCTTGTAGCTGTTTGCAAAAACTACTTATACTATAAAAGAAAGTTTAACACTTGACTGTGTCGTGGATAAGCCTCATTTGAACAAAATTTAACAAACACAAAAGCAGTCTTGAAATATTGTTGTATTCTTAAAAATGAAATTATTATCTATATATGGTACTCCACAACTGGTTATGATACTAGGTTGTGCTTTAGATGCTTTTATAGCTTATACTAGTGCTGTCTAATAGAACTTTCTGTAATGATGGAAACCTTCTCTATCTGTACTGGCCATTGAGAATGTGGAATGTGGTTACTGTACCAAAGGAACTGAACTTCTGATTTATCTGATTTTAATTATTCTGAATGTATATTGCCACATTTGACTCCTGTCTTCTGTATTGGACAGCTCAGGCTTATACTTTTATTATCAATTATCACAGAAAGTAAACTTGTATTCCCTAAGAAGATTCTTTTTTGTTGGCTTGCTTGGTTTTATTTTTTGGTTGGGATTGACAGGTTAGGGAACACTGGTACTTGAATGTTAATCCTTTTGAGTGTAATTATTAGAACACAGAACCACTTTCTTGCTTATAAGTTTATCAACATGCCGGGAACTATTAACAAGATATATCCTTTTAAAAAGTTTTAAGAATTTAAGCAAGCAAACAAACAAACAAAGGCCTCTTGAATACGAAGGCTTTCCTCAAAAAATGAATGTATCATCAACAGCTTCCATATATTCTCTGGCTTCATGAAGAACAGTTCTAACTGGTTTTGTAAATAAATCTAGGCCTCTAACATCACTTTGTTTCTTTAGTTTGGTAATATAAAACCAAAAACCAAACCCGTTACCGTCAAGTCGATTCCAACTCATAGCGACCCCATAGGACAGAATATAACTGCCTCATAGAGTTTCCAAGGAGCGCCTGGTGGATTTGAACTGCTGATCCTTTGGTTAGCAGGGTAGCACTTAACCACCACACCACCAGGGTTTCCTGGCCATATAAAGAGACCTCAACCTCAATAGTGCCATGTCGTGTTCCTTTATCACCTATATCATTGTTGAAAGCCTGAAAACATTGATGATTTTTTTCCCCTAGACAATCTAACCTACTTAGAAACTATCAGAATGCAGGCAGTTGACAACATCAAGTAACATGATGTGGTCAATAAAAATATACAGGCTACAATAAAGTCTTAATCCCCACTGGTCCACTAAAGCTATAATTTCAGATGTCAAGTGACTTTGTGATTGCAATTCAATCATCTTGACTCAGCCCCTTTTCTCTTTACATTCTCTGCAACATCAGATGTTACTGAAAACAACTTATTTCTTAAACCTCTCTCCTCCCCTGCTTTCCCAGAGCCTATGCTATCTTTGTTACAATCCTCCCTCCCTGACCATTCCTTATCCCACTCCTTTGGTTCTGCCTCCACCATTACTCATGTTTTTTCCTTAGCCTTCTGTGCTTCTCACTCTGCAACTCTTGGAAACAGAATTTGCCCATCCCCTCCAATTTAGCTCTAAGCTCTGGGTTGAGGACTCTCAATACCTAGCCCCTCCTGTAAATTTCAGATCATGATCTATAACTTTCTATGTATGGACAGCTCCTGCTGCCTCCATCTAGCATCTCTAGAGTCCAACTCATCATCTGTCTTCCATAAATAGATCTTCAATTTGCTGGCCACCTAGACCAGGGAAATCAGGGTCATCCTTCCTTGCTTCTGATAACAAATGAAGTAACCAAATCCTCTATTTTCTTCCTACCATCAACTTTAGCTCAGTTTCTAGACAGATGCAGGGAGTCTTCTAGTTTTGGTTAGTCTTTCTAACTTTACTTTTCCTCCCTTCAATCCCACTAGCACTTTCATCATGTAAATCTTTCAAAATTATTACTTTCAAACCACTCCCCTTACCCAAAACCTTCCCTGGATCAACATTACCTACACAGTACCAAAACGAAACCCCACAACTTGGCAATCTAGAGCCTTATCATAAATGTTAATTTCACCTTCTCTACCATTTCTTCCTTCCTAATACAAATTCTGTTTCTCCATCCAGACTGCAGTTTTGTACCTGTGAACTGTTGCTCACACAGCTTCTCCCACGCTATCCAAGAATGCCTTCTGCTCCCCATGTTGTCATCTAGCCCAGGCTCATCTCAAGTCCTCGCTCAATTCCACCTCCTCCACGTGGTCCTTCATGTGGTAAGCCTCTTCTGATCTTCAAAAAGAGATACTGTCCATTCACTCACTTGTCATTTATTATTAGTTTGTATATGTATGATGTGTTTATGTGTGTTTGTGTGTATATGTGTGTGTGACAGAGAGAAAGTCAGAACACTTGTAAAGCACTTAAAATTGTTCTGGCACATAGTGAGTACTCAATAACTATTAGCTATTATTTATATGATTATTCTAATTATTACTATTACTAATGTTATTATAATGAAAATGATCCACTGACATGTTTTACAGAGCCTAGTGCAGTGTCATGGGTTGAATTATGCCCCCCCAAAAATGTATCAATTTGGCTGGGCCATAATTCCCAGTATTGTGTGGTTGTCCTCCATTTTGTGATTGTAATTTTATGTTAAAGAGGATTAGGGTGGGATTGTAACACCCTTACTAAGGTCACATCCCTGATCCAATGTAAAGGGAGCTTCCCTGGGGTGTGGCCTGAACCACCTTTTATCTTACAAGAGATAAAAGGAAAGGGAAGCAAGCTGAGTGGGGGACTTCATATCACCAAGAAAGAAACATCGGGAGCAGAGCATGTCCTTTGGACCTGGGGTTCCTGTGCACAGAAGCTCCTAGTCCAGGGGAAGATTGATGACGACGAGGACCTTCCTCCAGAGCTGACAGAGAGAGAAAGCCTTCCCCTGGAGCTGAGGCCCTGAATTTGCACTTCTAGCCTATTAGACGGTGAGAAAATAAATTTCTCTTTGTTAAAGCCATCCACTTGTGATATTTCTGTTATAGCAGCACTAGATGACTAAGACATGCGGTATCTTGAAATTAGTGTGTACTCAATATACACATATTACCTATAATTGTGCAGGAGCCATGCTAATCTTCTCTGTATCGTTCCAATTTTAGTATATGTGCTGCTGAAGTGAGCCCATAAAGCAATGTTCATGTATAGATGCTTTGCAAAGCTATTCATAGAAGCATAGAAAGAAGTGAGCGATGGGGGGACTTAACTAATTATTATGAGTTTGGAAAATAGATTTTGTGTTGAAAATTCCTTTATGAAAATCTTTATCCAGTTTATGCATACGTCCAAATTTTAATACATCTAGTCTCTTCGCAGGGATAACAGCCCTCCTCCTATCCATCTGTCATGTCAGGTTGTACTGAGCAAATGCTAATTTACCTTTTTGATATACCGTTTGACAACATCTGGTTTCAGATATTGCACGCAAGGTTGCACATCAGTGAATCAAATTTGAATCCATATTTTCAAGTGTATATTTAGAACAGAATTATGTTGGCTCTTTCATAAAAACTTAAAAAGTAAAGTTGTATATCAAATGTGTTTGCACATGTAACTTGGATGCAGAAGATAAAGGCAAGGCAAAGGAAGACGTTATTATCTTATTGGCTATGAAATTATTGAACCAACTCAGTTGACTTATGGAAGATAGTGTAAACATCTTCAATTGAATTTTCGCGGTGCAACTTCTGGATGCCCATTCCATTAATTCATTAAATAAAAAGAGCACTCTTTTAATTCTAATTATCTTAGCTACACATTTTAAATATGCTAAAAGCTAAACACAAGCAATAATATTCCTGTCATTTTTTTCATCTGCCAAATCCTCAGAAATAATTAACCTATAACTGAGAGAAGTAATTCTTCACTCAAAATGATTTTTACTAATGCAAAGGGAGCAACATGAAATAAAAATTCATATAACCTAGTTATTCAGTACAAAAATAGAACAGAAAAAGCATTAACAGCAATTTAGTTCAATACAAAGGAAAAATTTGCCTCTGTTTACTTTAATTTCACAGTATATATACATATATATTTCAAATATTCTATATTCTTAAATATTTTTTTGGAATTTTAGAGACGAATTTTATTGTAACCGAGAGTATTTGGAGATTTTTTTACTTTTGTATTAAGAATATCCACTGCAACCAATAATATCAATATGATTTCTGATCTCCAAAGTCAACAATAGAGGTAAAAAATCATAGACATGAGGAATAGCTTCAAGTAGTAAAAGACACAAATGGGAGTTTTCCAAGGAGCTACAGTGAGAAGAGGGATTCATATTTTTCTGGCACTTGGAGGAAAAAACTAACTCTAAGAACTTCCTCAGCCCCTCATGCTAATAAGATAGACAGACAGATTGATAAATAGACAGCTAAGTGGGTGGGTGAATAGTGGATGGATGGATGGATGGATAGATGGGTGGATGGATGATGGACAGATGGAAGGACAGAGATAGATAGGTGATAGATGATAGATAAAGATAGAGAAACAAAATTATGATCATTGCAATTTCTACAATTACAATGTGGCTGCTTATACACAAAAGTCACTGGCTCATATATGACTTTTTCTAGGTCCTTAATGTTTACACCACCAAGCAATAACAGTTGAATACAATATACAATAGTACAGCTCACTGCAGAAAGCAATAAATGGACACTATACTATACCCAATGAAGCATGCAGTCTTAAAAGAGCTTGGTGGAATGTTTTCTTCCTTTTATGCATTTTGTGCAAAGCCTGCAACTTCTCTCTCTCCCCTTGTTTTCATAACTTAGAAGCATCAATCTTTCTTACATGCACTTTCATCAAGCTACATTCACCTTTTTTTTAAGGGTAAAATCTGAAATTTACCGTAAGTTTATTTTTGTAGGAGTGTTGTGTGTCTTTTTAACTGAATTAGTATTTTAATTAGGGTTGCTATTTTTTCTTATGCACTGGTTATAAAGTTGCAGAGGTTTGGTGTTGCCCGCCCGAATTCTATTTTTTTCGTTAAGTTTTGTTATTTTGTAGGGATGATTTTGCAGAATATGAGTTTTTGTTTTGTTTTGTTTTTTTCCCCCATAAAAATCACACCACAGCAGGGGAAAAAAAAATACTTGTATTCTGTTTTGGAATTTTTCAATAAAATGTTTCATCCTTACACTAAAAACTATATTGCCTATGTTCAAGTTTTAATTCATCATATATATTTGTTTCTAAGAACTTCTCAAGGGTGTTTTAAAAATCTCTCCTCTTTTTCCCCACAACCTGATCTAACTCTCAATTGTAGAAAACCTCCAAAATATAGACAGTTTATTAATAAATCTACAGGAAGGTAAAACCCATTGCCGTCGAGTGGATTCCAACTCATAGCGACCTTATAGGACAGAGTAAAACTGCCCCACAGGGTTTCCAAGGAGTGGCTGGTGGATTCGAACTGCCAAGCTCTTAACCATTGTGTAAACAGGGCTCCTACAGTAAGGTACTCAAAAATTATTTTTCACAAAAACTATTATTTGCTTTTAATTTGTTAAGTCATTGAAGATTTTTACGCTACCAATAATCCGTGATTTACAATGTTCTCCCTATCTTATTACAGCACCATAACTCATCTCTTCTATTTCATTGCACAAGACTTCTTTTAAAAGATAAAGAGTTTTTGTTCACCTGTCATCTTTCTTTCCATTGTCTTCTCTTCCCTTCCCATGTTGGCTTGAGTCATGTGGACTTTGGGATGCTAGTCACCTGCCTGCTATCTTTCTGACATATTTTTGCAAGTATTTTTGGCATATCACTGTATGCCAAGCTTGCCCTTTCTCTCACATAGGCTACATACTTTAGTGCTTTCCCCCCTCGACTGAACTCTTCCATCTGTCTAGTAAGCAATTAATTCCCCTGACAAAGAAAAAAGAAAGAGAGACGCATCAGTGGTAGTCTTTCAGGATTCCAGTTTTTAATATCATAGCAAGCAAATGCCTTGGTCGAATTCAAGTAGTACTCATACTCATTCAACTGGGTTTGTTTTTTCTTTTTGTTTTGTTTTTTTCAAGTCAGAGTTGTACAGTGTGGAAATTAAGAGCTTAAACTCTAGAGTTAAGCTGTGGAGTTCACATTCTCTCTCCATCAGTCACTATGTATTCAAGTTACTTAACCTCCTTGGGCCTCCGTCTCCTCATAGAGTTGTGATGATATTTAAATGGGTAAATATACATGATGTGCCTATAGTATTTCCTGGCTCATAGTAAGACTAAGTAAGTGTATGCTGCTATCTCTTTTACTATTATCAGAATGGCGGCCGCCATGTATCTTCCCATATATTGATTTTTATTCTACATCATTGCTCAGTGCTCTGATACCGCAGATTTAAGGATGTTGAGACATGAAGTACGCTTTGGAGTTTTATGTACCAAGATATGGAAAATCGAAGATAATATCCTCAAACACACACACACACATGACAGGCAAGAGGGTTTTAAAATCTTGCCAGCCTCTCTACCACACCAAAGCACTAAGAATCGAATGCAGTAGACTTCTGGTAACCCAGGATCTCGTATCTCTGGTTTTACTCTTCTGAAATCACCTCAAAAGCCTATTCCATTGAATAATCTGTTATATTGATGAAGCATGAATTTGAATCATATTTTGTAAGTGACTGATGTGTGAGAACAAGACATTTCATGAAATCATTAATTCACTGAGAAAATAAGGGTTGATCTTTTGTGCCAAGCACAGTGCAATGAGCTAATGGTATAAAGACAAACAAAAAAGTTATGGTTTTCACTAACTTAGAGTTTATAATCTGGTGGAGAAAACATACTAAGAAACAACTCCAACGAAGTATCAGAGATAAAAATTGAATAATACAAAGTTTCATGTCAGCACATGGGAAAGGAAAGTATATTGAACTTCTGGGATCAGGGAAGGCCTTCCAAGGAAGAGCTGTCTAAACGGAGACCTACAAGGTGAGTAGGAATTAGTCCATATAAAAGTATGGTTAGGCGTTTCCTAAGCAAAAGGAATAGCATATATGAAGGCTACTATATCTACAATAGACCACAAAGACTTAATTGTTTTCATTGTACTTATCATCATATTGTTGTTGTTGGGTGCCATCAAGCTAATTTCGACTCATAGCAACCTCATGTGACAGAGCAGTACTGCCCCATAGGGTTTTGTTGGCTGTAATCTTTATGGAAGCAGATCACCAGGTCTTTCTCCTGCAGAACCGCTGGGTTGGTTCCAACCACCAACATTTCCGTTAGCAGCCTAGCGTTTAACCCAAATGCCACCAGGGTTCCTTATCATCATATTATACATTTGTTTATTTGTTTCTTGTCTATCCTCTACTAGAATAAGGGCAGATGGTTTCTCTAATTAGTGCACTGCTATATATCCATCTCCTACAAAAGTACATACACAGTGGTATACAGAAGAGCTCTATAAATATTTGTGGAAGGAGTGGATAAATTACAACACAGCTCTGTTAGTTTCCACTTACAGCTTCCAACCAGGAACTCTGGTTAGTTTAATCTGAGGATTGAACTTGAGGGTTTGCAGCAGTATCTTCTATGCATGCCAACGATCTACTATAGAAACAATAGTATATGTCATCCTTGCGCTCATATCAAAAGCTATGGCTTACTCTTCAATGGTATTAAGAAACAAAAAGACAATGAATATTATCCATTTAAGAAGAAAATGATATTAATACCTCTTGTCCTTTTGTAAGCTTTAGAAACCACCATAACGACTCAGCTATATAGATATGGGTGTGTTCATGAGTTTGTACACCAATATTTAGTGCAATTTCTCCATTGTCTTTCTGTCTCAATCACAGAAAAAGTAGTGAAAAAAAACCCTCCAAACTGTTACATTCTGGTCAGAAAAAATTTGCATTAAATATAGAGTTCAAAATGCAACTTCAGCTCTAGATCCAAGACAAAAATTTTGCCAGGGTTCCTGAATGAATCTTCCTGAAGAATCACAGTAAAATATTGAGCTGATGCAGACCTAACAACGGTGAAAGGTAGATGAACTCAGTTCTAGGAATCAGTCATTTTGATGTGAGCAAAGAGGAAAAATTGTGAACCAAGTTTGTTTCTGGCATTTTCGTTCTTTACCTTTCGGAAATTTTTCTGTCTTTCCCAAATCACCGCCCTATCCTGTCCCCACTTAAGGCTGACACTCTCAGTCAATACCCCAAACTCTCAGTTTGTCTCTTTAGCCTCTCATCTTTCAAAAGCTCAGCTAGATTAGAGACTTGATTTCTATGTATTGGAGGCACTCATGAAAGACAGTATGACCTAAATAGCACAGAGTCGAAAGCCCAGTTCAACCAGCTACCTGCTGTGTAGTCCTGGGCAAATTATGTGACTTGTCTGAAGCTCTATTTCCTATTGGTTATGATAATATGCTTTTATAAAAAGCCTCACTCACTATCACACCAGAAAAAAGTCATCAGCAAATTCACACTGGAGAGTTAATAATTAAAATACTTAATAAGAGTTTCCAGAAATACATTTTCAAAGGACATAAAGCCAAAGGAAGAAAATACTTATGGAAGATTTCCAAGCATCAGTATGCATATAATGAGGACAAAGACTCTCCCAAAGAACCACAACCCACACCTCATGGGTAGCTTCCTACTCTACCAACTCCACCTAGTATAATGTGAATGTAGAGAGTGATTAAGACAAGAAGCTGTTAGATAATCAAATGATTCCAACTCTATTATGGAACAGGAATTTAGCCCAGAGCTAAGCAAATATTAAGTGATTAATGAATTCTTAATTAGATGAAATCGAACACTGTCATTTATTTTAATGTGCAGTTGACCTCTGAGTATATTTGGGTACTTCCAATAGTGCTACCACTTTTCACTAGTTCTAAAATGTACATTTTTTCTCATTTTTACAGCTCTGAATTCAGGATACATCTTACAATTAATTAACCTCTTTCTTCTTTCTTGTTGGTACATAATCATTGGAATCTTAGCCTCGCTGAAATGTAATAGTGTAATTCCAGACAATGAATATTCAGCAAGTCCCGATCAGAAGTCAGACAGTCAATAGACACTTCAATGGACCAGACTGATCTATTTTGCTTCTTGGATGTTTAGTCTCTGAACATCAACTTTAAGAATATTTAAAAAGATAGATATGAACAAGGTACATGTGTAAAAACGCATATGTTTCAAGATTGCTTACTGAACAACTTTTAAATATATGCCAATAAATTAAGAAAGCATTCAAACTTTAGAGAGAGTTGACATCCTGGAAATATTTGTTTCATATTTGGATATTTTTAATCAACCATTAAGACATGGATTTTTCAAAATTAAAGTGAATATACATTCACTTATTTGAGATTTTCTCACACCTCTTGAAATAATTATATATTCCCTAGGTCATCACAAAATCTGAGTTTGAAAATTACCACCTTGTATTCATTGATGTTTATATAAAAATGCCCAAAGTTTTATGACTCTTTAAGCAACATTCAAACTGTTCATTCTACCCAAGTGATTTTGGGGAAACTTTTTTTTTAAAAAAAGGAGCCCATGCATTGATAACATCGGCACAGCAAGTTCATATTTTGTTTAACAAATCTTCCATTATTTGCAGTTAATGCAAACACAGCCATGTGACTCCCTACGGAATAATTAATGTTCCTGTATAGCACAATGATCAGTGTTGATTTTCATTTACTCACCTTCTCTAAGAGATTGTTTGTTTTTAACATGGTATTCCAGTGTCTGTGAAGACTCAAACATCCTTATTGCCTTGATATGTTTTGGTTTTGTATTTTTGATTTACCACTCTGGGTGCATTCATCCACAGACTGGATGAGAATATATAACATAAAAACAATATATAACATAAAAACTCCAGCCTCCCACCAGAGTTTCACACATCAGTGCCAGTCAAAGTCTATAGTTAATTCCAGATGCCTCATGTCTATAACATTCCCTGAAGTTGTGGAAAATATTGTATTGGTCAGACCTGTTGCACCACAGATTGTCAAAGTTAGTGTTTCTGAGGCATCTCATAATGTACAGCCTGATAAAATCTGTAACTTTTATCACAGCATCCAATATAATTCCTGCAAGGACTTGAACAATTTCCATGTGCAAGAAAAGACTTAGATAAATACAGGGACATATCAAGGGGTCCATAGATATTTCAAAAGCAAAGCAAAATCCTACAACTATTAAAACAAGCAAAGCATTGTCTCTTTATTTTCCCTAAACTTTGACCATAGACAACAAACACAAAACTGACAAAAATTAATTTTAGAATGTTAATCTTACAAAAAGCAATGGAAACAACCCAAATGTCCATGAATTGATGAATGGATAAATAAAATGCAGTCTACATACAATGGAATATCATCCAGCAATAAAAAAGAATGAAGTACTGATAACACGCTACAACATGGATGAACCTTGAAAACATCCTAAGGAAAGAATTTAGTCATAAAAGCCCCATATTGTATGATCTTGTTTATATGAAATGTCTGTTATAGGCAAATCTACAGAGACAGAAAGTAGATAAGTGGTTGCCTAGACTCATTAACAATCTGTAATATAGAGATGACACAACCTTGCTTACTGGAAATAAAAACTTGACTTGAAGCACTAACTGATGAATGTGAAAGACTACAACTTTAGTATGGATTACACCTGAACATGAAGAAAATGAAAATCTTCACCATGGGACTGATAAACAACATCATAATAAATGAAGAAGAAATTGAAGTCGTCAATGAATTTATTCTGTTTGGATTAACAATCATTGTCCATGGAAGCACCAGTCAAGACATCGAATGCCATATTGGATTGGGAAAATCTGATGCAAAAGGTCCTGTCAAAATTTTAAAAAACAAAGATGACACCTGGATGACTAAGGTGCACCTGACCCAAGACACTGTCTTTTCAATTGCTTCATATGCCTGAGCAAGCTAGACAGTGAAAAAGGAAGACAGAAGAAGAATCGGTATGTCTGATTGTGGTGTTGGTGAAGAAAACTGAATATCACTTGGACTGCCAGAAGAATGAACAAATCAATCTTAGAAGAAATACATTCAGAATGCTTTTTAGAAGTGAGAATGATGAGGCTTACCTTGCTTACTTTGGACATGTTCATCAGGAAAGATCAATCGCTAGAAAAGAACATCACGTTTGATAAAGTAGAGGGTCAGCAAAAATGAGGGAAACCCTAGTGAGATGGACTCACACAAAAGTAACAACAATGGACTCAAACATACCAGTGATTATGAAGATGGCAGGACCAGGCAACATTTTGTTCTGTTACACTTTAAGTCTCCAGGAGTCAGAATCAACTCAAGGACAACAACAACAGGGCTGGGGATGGATGGTAGATGGGAAGTGACGACTGGTTGAGTACGGGATTTCTTTTCAGGGTGATGAAAATTTTCTAAAATAAGATTGTGGTGACAATCACAAAACTGTGATTATACAAAAAATCATTGAATTTTTACACTTTTTAAATAGGTGAATTGTATAAGTGACTTACATGTCAACTACGCCATTTAAAGAAAAAGGGAATAAAGGCAAAACTTTTCCCTTCCAGTAAATGGCAAAAACTTTCTCCATGGTAAGAGATGGAAATGCTCTACTGCAAGCAATGAAAAATAAATATTTTCAGAAGAAAACGGTATTCTTAGCAGAAATTTACTTCAGAGGACTCAGGACAGAGGCAGTTATACAATTCTATTATCTGTGTTTAAACAAATGATTCTAGTAACCAGAAAACAGTTTTTGGAGCCTGAGTAAGGGTTGTCAGATAAAAACACAGAATGACCAGTTAGATTTAAATTTCAGACAAACAATGAATATTTTTTAGTGTAAGTATGTCCCAAATACTGCATAGGACATGCTAACACTAAGAAAAAAAAAAAAAGAAAGAAAAAATTCTTATTGTTTGTCTGAAATTCAAATGTATCTGGGAAAGCCTGGTGGTGTCGTGGTTAAGAACTATGGCTGCTAGCCAAAAGGTCAGCAGTTCGAATCCACCAGCTTCTCCTTGGAAAACCTATAGGGCAGTTCTACTCTGTTCTATAGGGTCACTATGAATCAGAATCGACGGCAACGGGTTTTGGGTGTCACGTATTTTTGTTGTTGTTAAATCTGCCAACTCTGGCCTGCAATTATTTACTTATTTTATTTAGATACATAGAGCTTTCTTACAAAGAGCTCAGAGCAGGTGAAAACAGAACCACAAAAGGCCTAGGTGAGAACGGGAGGAACTGTTTCACACCCTGTTGTTGTTGTTAGGTGCCGTGAGTTAGTTCCAACTCACAGAGACCCTACGTACAACAGAACAAAACACTGCCCGCTCTTGTACCATCCCCACAGTCCTTGTTATGCTGAAGCCCATTGTTGCAGGCGCTGTGTCAGTTCATCTCATTGAGGGTCTTCCTCTTTTTCGCTGACCCTCTATTTTACCAAGTATGGTGTCCTTCTCCAGGGACCGGCCCTTTCTGATAACACGTCCAAAATATGTGAGATGAAGTCTTGCCATCCTTGCTTCTAAGGAGCACTCTGGTCATACTTCTTCCAGGACAGATTTGTTCCTTCTTCTTGCAGTCCATGCTATATTCAATATTCTTCACCAACACCACAATTCAAAGGCATCAATTCTTCTTTTGTCTTCCTTATTCGTTGTCCAGCTTTCACATGCATATGAGGTGATTGAAAACATCCCCCCCCCCACCCCGGCTTCGGTCAGGCGCACCTTAGTCCTTAAAGTGACATCTTTGCTTTTCAACACTTAAAAGAGGTCTTTTGCAGCAAATGTACCCAACACAATGCAACGTTAGAGATCTTTTGCAGCAAATGTACCCAGTGCAATGCATCGTTTAATCTCTTGACTGCTGTTTCCATGGGAATTGATTATGGATCCAAGAAAAATGAAATACTTGACAACTTCAATATTTTCTCTTTTTATCATGATGTTGTTTATTGGTCCTGTTGTGAGGAATTTTGTTTTCCTTATGTTGGGGTGTAATCCATATTGAAGGCTGTGGTCTTTGATCTTGATCAGTAAGTGCTTCAAGTCCTCTTCACTTTCAGCAAGCAAGGTTGTGTCATCTGCATAACGCAGGTTGTTAATGAGTCTTCCTCCAATCCTGATGCCCTGTTCTTCTTCATATAGTCCAGCTTCTCAGATTATTTGCTCAGCATACAGACTGAATAAATACAGTAAAAGGATACAACCCTGACACACACCTTTCTTGACTTTAAACCATGCAGTATTCCCTTGTTCTGTTCAAACAACTGCCTCTTGGTCTATGTACAGATTGCTCATGAGCACAATTAAGCATTCTGGAATTCCCATTCTTCACAATATTATCCATAATTTGTTATGATCCACGCAGTTGAATGTTTTTTCACAGTCAATAAAACACAGGCAAACATCTTTCAGGTATTCTCTGCTTTCAGCCATGATCCATCTGACATCAGCAATGATATCCCTTGTTCCAAGTCCTCTTCTGAATCTGGCTTGAATTTCTGGCAGTTCTCTGTTGATGTACTGCTGCAACCTCTTTTGAATTATCTTTAGCAAAATTTTACTTGAATGTGATATTAATGATATTGTTTGATATTTTCCGCATTCTGTTGGATCACCTTTCTTTGGAATGGGTACAAATATGGATCTCTTCCAGTTGGTTGGCCAGGTAGCTGTCTTCCAAACTTCTTGGCATAGATGAGTGAGCACCTCCAGCGCTGCATCCATTTGTTGAAACATCTCAGTTGGTATACCGTCAATTCCTGGAGCCTTGTTTTTAGCCAATACCTTCAGTGCAGCTTGGACCTCTTCCTTCAGTACCATCGGTTCTTGATCATATGCTACCTCCTGAAATGTTTGAACATCAACCAATTCTTTTTGGTGCAGTGACTCTGTGTATTCCTTCTATCTTCTTTTGATGTTTTCTATGTCGTTTAATATTTTTCCAGTTGAATCCTTCAATATTGCAACTCGAGGCTTGAATTTTTTCTTCAGTTCTTTCAGCTTGAGAAATGCCAAGCGTGTTCTTCTCTTTTGGTTTTCTATCTCCAGGAATCTGCACATTTCATTATAATACTTTCGTTTGTCTTCTTGAAACACCCCTTGAAATCTTCTGTTCAGCTCTTTTACTTCATCATTTCTTCCTTTTGCTTTAGCCACTTCACATTCAAGAACAAGTTTCTGAGGCTCTTTTGATATCCATTTTTGTCTTTTCTTTCTTTCCTGGCTTTTTAATGACCTTTTGCCTTCCTCATGTATGATGTCCTTGATCTCATTCCACACAGCTAGTCTTTGGTCATTAGTGTTCGATGTGTCAAATCTATTCTTGAGATTCAGGTGGGGCATACTCAAAGTCATATTTTGGCTCTCGTGGACTTGTTTTAATTTTCTTCAGCTTCAACAGGAACTTGTGTATGAGCAATTGATGGTCTGTTCCGCAGTCGACCCCTGGCCTTGTTCTGACTGATGATATTGAGCTTCTCCATCATCTCTTTCCATAAATGTAGTGGATTTGATTCCCGTGTATTCCATCTGGCGAGGTCCATGTGTATAGTCATCATTTACATTGTTGAATAAAGGTATTTGCAATGAAGACGTCATTGGTCTTGCAAAATTCTGTCATGCAATCTTCGGCATCATTTCTACCACCAAGGCCATATTTTCCGACTACCAATCCTTCTTTGTTTCCAGCTTTTGCATTCCTATCACCAATATTTATCAATGCGTCTTGATTGCATGTTTGATCAATTTCAGACTGTAGAAGTTGGTAAAAATCTTCAATTTCTTCATCTTTGGTCTTAGTGATTGGTGCGTAAATTTTAATAATAGTTGTATTTACTGGTTTTCCTTGTAGGCTTATGGATATTATCCTATCACTGACAAGGATAGACTTTGAAATATTCTTTTTGATGATGAACACAATGTCATTCCGCTTTAATTTGTCATTCCTGGCATAGTAGATCATATGATTGTCCAATTCAAAATGGCCAATACCAGTCCATTTCAGCTCACTAATGCCGAGGATGTGGATGTTTATGCCTTCCATTTCATTTTTAATGGTTTCCAATTTTTCTAGAATCATACTTTGTACATTCCAGGTTCCAATTATTAATGGATGTTTGCAGCTGTTTCTTCTCATTTTGAATCGTGCCACATTAGCAAATGAAGGTCCCAGAAGCTTGACTCCATCCATATCATTAAGGTCAACTCTGCTTTGAGGAGGCAGCTCTTCCCTAGTAGTATTTTGAGTGCCTTCCAACCTGAGGAGCTCATCTTCTAGCATTGTATCAAACAATGTTCCACTGCTATTCATAAGATTTTCACTGGCCAATTTTTTCAGAAGCAGACTGCCAGGTCCTTCTTCCTGTGTGTCTTAGTCTGGAAGTTCTGTTGAAACCTGTCCACCAAGGGTGACCCTGCTGGTATTTGAAATACCAGTGGCAAAGCTTCCAGTATCACAGCAACACACAAGTCACCACAGTATGACAAACTGACAGACACATGGTGGTTAAGACTTTTAGAGACATTACAAGATTGTGGTATTCTCTCTCAATAAGGAATTGAAATTTAAATATATATTTTACATGTGCATACTAAAATTAAAGTATATTAAAACAGTTTAAAATTTAAATTATATATATATATAAATAAATATAAGGAGCCCTAGTGGTGCAGTGGTTAAAGTGTTCGACTGCTAACCAAAAGGTTGATGGTTTGAATCTACCAGCCACTCTTTACAGATGTGGCAGTCTTCTTCTGTAAAGATTACAGCCTTGGAAACCCTATGTGGCAGTTCTACTCTGTCCTGACTATAGGGTTGCTATGAGTCAGAATTGACTCAGCTCGATGGCAGTGGATTTTTGTTTTTGTTTTAATAAATAAATATATACATATATAATATCCATCCACAAAGTGCAAATTTAGCACCTGTTAAAATGGCTTCTTTCTAAATTTTTGATTGAAGAATTTAAGTACATTCATTGAACTTAAACTTCTTCAGTTTTTTTGCTCCTGGTTTTGCAAGAGCCTCAACCATGTGCTTAGTGCTTGACTACCTGTTGGATAATCTTGCTTTCCTGGGAGGGTATGGTCATCAGTATTGAATATTACCAAGAAGACGAAAACATAAAACTTCAAAAGGCTCATTGGTTTTAGAGACAAGGATCCCCAGTAAACTTGACAAGTTCAAGTAGAGAGATGGGTAAGAATACAGACTGCAGTGAGTTGTAGACTAAACAGTAGGAAAGGGAGGGAGGGAATGGAAACTTTAAACGTACGCAAACATGTTTAAGAAATTTGCCTCTGGAGTGACGGAAAGGTAGCAAAAAGACTGGGCTGGAATGTGAGGTTAAAAGAGTTTTTAAAATGGAACAGTCTTGAGTGTGTTTAGATGCTGATGTAAGGTACTGGGGTCTGCAGAAGGGAGGAAGTGGGTTCCAGAGAAAGATGCCAGGTTTGCCTTAGAAAGGATGGGTAACTCCTGCTTTGAGAGAGGAAGAAGAAAGACAAGAGAAGCCGTAGGTGCTGACAAGATTATCAATTTTGTGGCAAGAAGTTGAAGGTATTTGGTCTAATGGCTTCACTTTCTTGTGGAAAAGGAGGAAAAATAATGACTGAGCATGAGGGGAATAAATGGAGCAGTCAGAGGTTCAAGGTGAATGGTAAAGAAACGGCAGCTGCGGGGAAGGAGAAGTTGACTAGGAAACCATTGTAGCTGGGGGAGAAAAAGACACTAGGATACAAAGTTAATGATGTAGCTCTTCTTTTCACTGAGTAGGTATTCTTATAGTAATACCTGACCATTTTTATACATACACAGGGGGAACCCTGGTGGTGCAGTAGATAAGTGCTCAGTTACTAACTGAAAGTCAGTGGTTCAAACCCACAGTGGCTCTACAGAAGAAAGATGTGTCAGTCTGCTCCCATAAATATTACAGCCTTGGAAACCCTATGTGGCAGTTTTACTCTGTCTTATAGAGCTGCCATAGGTCGGAGGAATCAACTTGAGGGCAACGGAAGATATACATACACAGACACCAAAAAATAGAAATATCTTCTTAATATCATTTGTTTCATTTATTTTTTTAAAATAATATTTTATTGTGTTTTAGGTGAAAGTTTACACAGCAAATTGCATTCCTGTTTTAATAATTTTTTTTTTTTTTCCAATTCTGGAACCATTTTGATCTTGGTTATTTTATTTAACAGAAAAGAAGCCACTGGAGTTACAGTTAAGTTTTAATAATTTTTATACAAATTGTTTCATTCCATTGGTTACAATTTTCACAATGTATCAGCATTTTCATTATTTCCATTCTGTTTGTTTTGTTTCCATTAATCTAGCTTCCCTTCCCTCCTTGCCGTCTCATCTTCGCTTTTGGGTAAATGTAGGCCATCTGGTCTCTATAGTTGAATGTTTATGGGAGCACATTACTCACAAGTGATATTGTTTACTGTATAAGCCAACATGTTATTTGGCTGAAAGGTGACCTCCAGAAATAGTTTCAGTTCCAAGTTCAAAGGGTATCTTAGGTAATAGTCTCAGGGGTTCCTCTAGTCTCTATTGGTCTAGTAGGTCTGGCCTTTTTTAGGAATTTGAATTTTGTTCTACGTTTCTCCCATTTTGTCCAGGACCGTCTATTGTGTCTCTGATCAGAATGGTTGGTAGTGGTAGCCAGGCACCATCTAGTTCTGCTCTCAAACTAGAAGACGCCATGGTTTGTGTGGGCTTAGTCCTGTGCAAAAGCTGGACAATGAATAAGGAAGGCCAAAGACGAACTGATGCCTTTGAATTATGGTGTTGGTAAAGAATATTGAATATACCAGAGACTGCCAGAAGAAGGAACAAATCTTAGAAAAAAGTACAGCCAGAATGCTCCTTGGAAGCAAGGATGGGGAGACTTTGTCTCATGGACTTTGTACATGTTATCAGGAGGGACCAGTCCCTGGAAAAGGACATCATGCTTGGTAAAGTAGAGGGTCAGCAGAAAAGAGGAAGACCCTCAATGAGATGGATTGACACAGAGGCTGCAACAATGGGTTCAGGCATAACAATGATTGTGAGGTTAGCCCAGGACCAGGCAGTGTTTTATTCTGTTGTACACAGAATCACTATAAGTCAGAACCAACTCAATGGCACCTAACAACAACATTAGTCCTGTGAACTAGTTTCTTGTTTGAGCCTTTGATTTCCTTCATTCTCTTTTGCTCCATATGAATAGAGACCAATAGTTGTATCTAGATGGCCACTCACAAGCTTTTAAGACCCCAGATGCTACTCACTAAACTAGGATGCAGAACATTAACATCAGTTTTGGTGTATTATAAAGATTTAGATGAAAAGAAATCCATCAACAGAAGAATAATCCCTCCTTCAAAGCAGAATACTACAGAATGAGAGTCCAGGAAAATATGTTGCTGCCACCCAAGTGCTTATTATAAATGCAGAGAATCAGGTTCAATTTATTAGTCATCTACAATTCCATTATCCATGGTCAGATGCTAAAAGCATTGATCTGAATAATCCAAAACAGCAGATATTCCAAAATGATTTTAATTAGGTTTTGAAAAACATAATTATTTACATTAAATTTACATTTCTAATTGGACTTACTTAGGCAAATATTATAACTATTTGAATTCTCTGGGAAAATAGTCAGTGATATCAGGGGTTAGAAAGAATTCAAACCAAGATTAGTAGAAATGGATAATAAAGAAAATGAATCCCCTCAAAAGTATTGAACCAAATTTCTAACAAAATTCTTTATAACTATAAATAATTGATAAGTAACTTATAATAATTTCCAAGCATCCCTAAATTTTCAGAACCACATCTGTTCCCTTCTCAAGCTGATCCCACTTTTACCCTGAGCTGAATCTTGACCTAAACGCCAAGTGCATCCCTTCCAACACACAGGTTTACCTAAATTACTGCTAAGTAATAAATAGAATTTATTAATTACCAAAGACTAGATGAGTTGTGGAATGACATCAAGGATCTCATACATGAAGAAAGCAAGAGATTATTAAAAAGACAGGAAAGAAAGAAAAGACCAAAAAGGATGTCAGAAGAGACTCCGAAACTTGCTCTTGAATTTCAAGTAGCTAAAGTGAAGGAAGATATGATGAAGTAAAAGAGCTGAACAGAAGATTTCAAAGGGCGGCTTGAGAAGACAAAGTGAAGTATTATAATTACATGTGCAAAGACCTGGAGATAGAAAACCAAAAGGGAAGAACACACGCGGCATTTCTCAAGCTGAAAGAACTGAAGAAAAATTTCAAGCCTTGAGTTGCAATATTGAAGGATTCAACTGGAAAAATATTAAATGACACGGGAAGCATGAAAAGAATACAGAAGGAATACACAGAGTCATGACACCAAAAAGAATTGGTTGACGTTCAACCATTTCAGGAACCAATAGTACTGAAGGAAGAGGTCCAAGCTGCACTGAAGGTATTGGCTAAAAACAAGGCTCCAGGAATTGACGGTATACCAACTGAGATGTTTCAGCAAATGGATCAGCACTGGAGGTGCTCACTCATCTATGCCAAGAAGTTTGGAAGACAGCTACCTGGCCAGTTGACTGGAAGAGATCCATATTTACGCCTATTCCAAAGAAAGGTGATCCAACAGAATGAGGAAATTACCAAACAATATCATTAATACCACATGCAAGTAAAATTTTACTGAAGATCATTCAAAAGCGGCTGCAGCAGTATATCAACAGGGAACTGCCAGAAATTCAAGCCGGATTCAGAAAAGGACTTGGAACAAGGGATATCATTGCTGATGTTAAATGGATCCTGGCTGAAAGCAGGGAATACCAGAAAGATGTTTACCTCTGTTTTAGTGACTATGGAAAGGCATTCGACTGCGTGGATCATAACAAATTATTGATAACATTGTGAAAAATGGAATTTCAGAACTCTTAATTGTGCTTATGAGGAATCTGTACATAGACCAAGAGGCAGTTGTACGAACAGGACAAGGGGCTTCCATGTGGTTTAAAATCAGGACACGTGTGCATCAGGGTTGTATCCTTTCATCATACCTATTCAGTCTGTAAGCTGAGCAAATAATCCAGAAATGGACTATATGAAGAAGAATAGGGCATCAGGATTGGAGGAAGACTCGTTAACAACTTGCATTATGCAGATAACACAACCTTGCTTGCTGAAAGTGAAGAGGACTTGAAGCACTTACTGATGAAGATCAAAAACCACAGCCTTCAGTATGGATTATACCTCAACATGAGGAAAAAAATCCTCACAACTGGACCAATAAGCAACATCATAAAAAATGGAGAAAAGATTGAAGTTGTCAAGGATTTCATTGTACTCGGATCCATGATCAAAACCCATGGAAGCAGCAGTCAAGAAATCTAAAGACACATTGCACTGGGCAAATCTGCCGCAGAAGACCTCTTTAAGCATTGAAAAGCAAAGATGTCGCTTCAAGGACTAAGGTGTGCCTGACCCAAGCCATGGCATTTTCAATTGTCTCATATACATGCGAAAGCTGGACAATGAATAAGGAAGATCAAAGAATTGATGACTTTGAATTGTGGTCTTGGCAAAGAATATTGAATATTCCATGGACTGCCAAAAGAACGAACCAATCTGTCTTGGACAACCAGAATGCTCCTTAGAAGTAAGGATGGTAAGATTACATCTCACATACTTTGGACATGTTATCAGGAGGGATCAGACCCTGGAGAAGGTATCATGCTTGGTAAAGTACAGGGTCAGTGAAAAAGAGGAAGTTTCTCAATGAAATAGACTGACATAGTGGCTGCAACAATGGGCTCAAGCATAACAATGACTGTGAGCATCGTGCAGGCCTAGGCAATGTTTCGCTCTGTTGTACATAGTGTTGCTATGAGTCAGAACCAACCTGATGGCACCTAACAACAACAATGAATAGAATATATTGACGTTTTCAAGGGTTTCATTTTACTTGGATCCACAATCTATGCCCATGGAAGCAGCAGTCAAGAAATCAAACGACACATCGCATTGGGCACATCTGCTGTAAAGACCTCTTTAAAGTGTTAAAAAGCAAAGGTGTCACTTTGAGAATTAAGGTGCACCTGACCCAAGCCATGATGTTTTCAATCACTTCATATGTATATGAAAACTGGACAATGAATAAGGATGACTGAAGAAGAATTGACGCCTTTAAATTATGGTGTTGGTGAAGAATGATGAATATATCATGGACTGCCAAAAGAACGAACAAAACTGTGTTGGAAGAAGTACAGCCAGAATGCTCCTTAGAAGGAAATATGGCAAGACTTCGTCTCACATAGTTTGGACATGTAATTGGGGGAACCAGTCCCTGGAAAATCACATCGTGCTTGGTAAAGTACAGGGTCAGCAAAAAAGAGGAAGATCTTCAACGAGATGCATTGACACAGTGGCTGCAACAATGGGTTTAGGTATAACAACAATTGTGAATATAGTGTAGGACCAGGGCAGCGTTTTGATCGGTTGTACACAGGGTCCCTATGAGTTGGAACCGATCAACGGCAACTAACAACAACAATAATAAATAGTTTCACCACGTGTGTGCATCAGATGGAAAAATATCCAGGACTGGTGGCCAACTCTAACCTAATTACATTCCCCTCACATCTTTCATCCACTCATTCATTTCAACAGTTCATTCAATCTCAGTAATCATTCAAGTACTAAGGGGTTACTATGTGTCAGGGGCTGGGTTGACTACAGCAATCACACAGGTGAACAACAGAGATAACCTGAGTAAATCACCAATTAAAAACTATGGGACATGATTTATGATAATTGTCTACTGTAAAGAAAAGTGGAGGTAAGGACCCTAGGAAGCACAAATGGTTTGCAATGGGCTACTAACCTAAAGGTTGATGGTTCAAACCCTCCTGGTGGTGCCATGGAAATAAGGCCTGGCAATTTGTTTCCAAAAGATTATAGCCAAGAAAACCCTATGGAACAATTCCACTCTGTAACATATGGGGTCTCCATTAGCTGGAATCAACTTGATGGCAACGAGTTTACCCATCTCAATCTGGTGTAACTTATGAATACTTCTCAAAGAGGATGCCCTTTGAGTTAATTCTTTAAAAAATGAGTAAGAATCTGGTGGAGAAGGAGGGGATGGAGAAGTATAATTAATGATAGGGGATCTTTTTGGACAAAGAGGTGAGAGATATCATGGTGCATTCAAGAAAGTAATTCCCTCTGACTGGCACACAAGGGTTAGATCCTGGAGAGTCTTGTATGCCAAGCTAAAGGTTATGGGGATTTATTAATTAATGGAAGCTTTGCGATAATAAGATTTATGTTTGGAAACAAATGCTTTAGATGGATTGGAAGGGGTTTAGGAAGATGTGAAGCAAGGAGATGAGAAGTTTGATTGCAACAGATGCATTAGGAAGATGTGAAGCAAGGAGATGAGAAGTTTGATTGTGATAGATGCATTAGAAATGGGAGAGCTGACACCAAGAAATATTAAAAGGGCACAACCACAGACTTGGTGATTAGAAAGAAGCAGTGATGGGAGAGAAGGAAGAGCCTAACCTCAAGTTTCTGATTTGGATATGGAATGACTATTGGCATTACCACTCACTAAGTTAGAGACTGTACGAGGAGAAAAAGATTTGGGCAGAAGGCAATGAGTTCAGATTTGGACATAATGAGTTTCAAATGCCTGTGGGAATATCCTTGTAGAGATAATCAAGGAGTCAATTAATGAAATAGATCTATTGCTCAGGAAACAAGTCAAAGCTGGAAACATAATTCATCATAATATAGATTATTGTGGAAGAAGGCATAGTCCCCAAAAGTGAAACAAAGAGGAAAAAGCAGAGAAAATAAAATAATAAAAAACAGACACCTGAACATGTTCTACCAATTAAAAGATAGTTTCTACTCAATGGGGCTGAAGGGGTTAAGGCTAAGGCAGAGTTCAGACTTGTATCTTGATCAACTCACCCTAGTTATTGCACTTAAAAGAATTTTTACATTTTTTATTATATTTTCCTTGATGAAGTATGTTTCTTAATCTCTAATTATAATTAAATCTTACTTCTTAAAAATAGCTCCTAAATTAAGAGAAGTACGTTGATAATGTTTGCTTACCTTTTTTTACTTCAAGAACCTGAATCAATCTATAGATCATTTAACATTTACATGATATTAAGTTCATTGGCTTCATTGACAGAGGAGAGTAAAATTTAACATTGTAGAATAAATGGCTACAAATTCCTCCCATTTTTGTAAACATATTTCTATGTAATGTCATTTTTCTGTTCCTCCCAACAAGAAAGAGAATTATTTTCTTCCCTCTTTGATTCTGGAGCCCTGGTAGCACAGTGGTTAAGAGCTACGGCGAGCTACGGCTGCTAACCAAAAGGTTGGCAGTTCAAATCCATCGGCCACTTCTTGGAAACCCTATGGGCACTTCTACTCTGTCCTTTAGGGTTGCTATGAGTCAGATCAAGAGGCAGTTGCTTGAACAGAGCAAGGAGATACTGCGTGGTTTAAAATCAGGTAAGATGTACGTCAAGGTTACGTAATTTCACCATTCTTATTTAGTGTGTAAGCTGAGCAAATAATCTGAGAAGCTGGCCTATATGAAGAAGAGCATGTCCTCAGGATTGGAGGAAGACTCATTAACAACCTACAATATGCTTGCTGAAAGGGAAGAGTACTTGAAGCACTTACTGATGAAGATCAAAGACTAAAGCTTTCAGTATGGATTACACCTTAACATAAAGAAAACAAAAATCCTCACAACTGGACCAAAAAGCAACATCATGATAAATGGAGAAAAGATTGAAGTTTTCAAGGATTTCATTTTACTTGGATCCACAATCAACACCCATGGAAGCAGCAGTCAAGAAATCAAAAGACATTGCCTTGGGCAAATTTGCTGCAAAAGACCTCTTTAAAGTGTTGAAATACAAATATGTCACCTTGAAGACTAAGGTGTGCCTGACCCAAGCCATGGGTTTTTCAATCACATCATATGCATACGAAAGCTAGACAATGAATAAGGAAAACTGAAGAAGAATTGACACCTTTGAATTGTGGCATTGGTTAACAATATTGGATATACCATGGACTGCCAAAAGAACAAACAAATCTATCTTGGAAGTACAACCAGAATGTTCCTTAGAAGCAAGGATGGCAAGACTACATCTTACATATTTTGGACATGTTGTCAGGAGGGATCAGTCCCTGGAGAAGGACATCATGCTTGGTAAAGTACAGGGTAGGTGAAAAAGAGGAAAACCCTCAACAAGATGGATTGACACAGTGGCTGCAACAATGGGATAAAGCATAAAAATGTTTGTGAGCATGGTGCAGGACTGGGCAGTGTTTGGTTCTATAGTACACAGGGTCACTATGAGTTGGAACCAACTCAACGGCACCTAACAACAATGACAACAACATGAGTCAGAACTGACTCAACGGCAACAGGTTTGTTTTTGTTTTTTTTTTTTTGGTTTGATTCTAGTGTTGGCTTTTATTGCTTTGGTGAAAGGGACATTGGCAAACACGATGGAAGCAGAGACTTGAAACGCACTTTAATATTGGGGCTTTCTTGCTTCTGGGAAACCTTCCATTACCACATGAAGAGCCCAGGTGTCACAGTTATCTAGTACCGCTCTAACAGAAATACCACAAGTGGATGGCTTTAACAAACAGAAACTTATTCTCTCACAGTCTAGTAGGCTAGAAGTCCAAATTCAGGGCGCCAGCTCCAGGGAAAGGCTTTCTCTGGGGAAAGGTCCTTGTCATCAATCTTCCCCTGGTCTAGGAGCTTCTCAGCAGAAGGACCCCAGATCCAAAGGATGTGTTCTCCTCCTGGTTCTTCATTCTTGGTGGTAGGAGATCCCTCTGTCTCTCTGATCGATTCTCTCTTTTATATCCCAAAAGAGATTGACTCAATATACAACCTAATCTTGTAGATTGAGTCTTGCCTCATTAATATAACTGCCTCTAATCCTCCCTCATTAACATCATACAGGTAGAATCCACAACACATAGAAAAATCCCATCAGATGGCAAACTGGTGGACAATCATACAATACTGGGAATCATGACCTAGCGGAGTTGACACACATTTTGGGGGGACAAAATTCAATCCATAACACCAGGCTAGACTACTAGTGAATGAGAGCATCTGGGGTAGAAATAAGCCATCCTAGCTGAGGGCCCTAGACCAACCAACCTTCCACCTGACAGAAATGTGAGTGAAATCATGCTAGACCCTCCAACCTCAGTCAAGCAGCCAGCTGACTGTAGAGATGAACCAAGCAGACTTAGAACAGAAAAGCCACCCAGCTGACCCAGAAAACTGTAAGAAAATAAAATGTTATTTTAAGTATCAAAGTATTAAGAGGGTTTGTTTTTCAGCAATGTTATTCCACCTTCTAGAGTTGAATAAGGAAGTCCTGGTGATCTATTTCCAAAAATTAGCCAGTGAAAACCCTATGGATTACAACAGAATATTGTCTGATATAGTGCTGGAAGATGAGCCCCTCAGATTGGAAGAGACTCAAAATACATATCGGCCACAACAATGGATTTAAGTATACCAAAGTTTGGGAAGATGGCACAGGGTGGGCAATGTTTTGTTCTGTTGTACAGAAGGTCACCATGATGTCAGAGTCAGCTCAATGCCAGCTAACAACAGGGTTCAAATCATTTAACATGTTTTAATTAGTTTCTAAATTATAATTTTTGATATATGAAGAGAACCTCACAGGAGAAAACTATATACCTCTTCTATAACTTTAACAAAAAACCCAGGAATGGTATACATAAGCATGCTTAGAGTATATAGAGGTAGCTTTAATCATGACAATTAAGTATCTTGAATTTTAATCGCAATTAATAGCCTGGATTAAGTGTGAGCTGAAAGACAAGAAGCTCTGACAAATGTTCAGCCTGTAGCTACACATTTTTAAACTTCATAATTGTAATGAGGCCACATAATTACATTTCTTATCCAAAGAGCACACTGATAGTTATTACTGACCTTTTATTTTTATTTAAAATCCAATAAATGTTCTAAAAAATTACATTGGGAAGGATGCCATAGAAATTTCTCCAAAAATTTAGAATGAAATTATTTCATAATAGACACTAATATTGCCCCCCCCAATTCAATAGGATTCTTTTAGAATATCAATCTCACAAGATAAACTAGTTTTATTAGAATAATGATGGACAAAGTTTATAAATTATTCATCTTTGTACCACCCATAATCCCTCTGGTTTAGGAGGCATTTGATATGTATCAGTTGAATGAATGAGTGAATGAATTATTGAGTGAGTGAATGATTAATGGGCCAATTGCATTGTTTCAGGCTTTACTATATGTGGTTGTTGTACTTTAGAAGATGTGATCTGGCCCATAATATAAGTGACTCCATATAATTAACAAATCAATTCATAACAATGTTCCACCAGTATTGTACTCATAAACGAAACCATGCTAGTGACTCTGAAAGAATTATCTCAACTAAGATCTCTCTGTACAAGTTAGACAAGCCTGTTTCTACCCAGTATTCTACAATGGATTGTATTCTTCTTTCAAAAGAACAAAATCAGACAATCTAAATTCCATCTAATTTACAAGTTGTGTGTGTACTTATAGACATAGATGTATAAGGCACACATTTATCTTTGTATTTAAGATAACACTACTAGTGGCGATTCTTATCAGAGTGAACAGGTGTAGCTGAAAAAACCTTTGCCTGACAACTGTTCTTTCACACTGTACACATACAAAGGCTATTCTATGGTAGGCAGTTGTGGCCCTATTTGCAAAGCCTGGAGCTATTTGCAACTCCATCACTTAGAATCAGGCTTTGCCCATTACCATTATTCATAAATAGCTATGCTTTTTCTGATAGATGCAAGTAAAGATGTTCTGCCTATTATTACATGGAATTCCAGAATTACACTGAATCATCTGAGGTTTTCCTTTGTGGGAACTTTATAGTATTTCTTCTGCTCACTGTGTTTTTGCTTGCCATCCTTCAGCTTAGCAAACAGCATCTATGTGATTCTCCTATTGTCATACATTCTTCACCCATGTCCAGTCTCAGAGTCTTATGCTTCAGTAAGAATAAAACATACACCAGCTATGTTTGGGAGTCCCTGAGTGTGCCAATGGTTAACACGCTTGAATCTCCAGCCAGGAGGTTAGAGATTTGAGTCCAGTCAGAAGTGCTTTGGAAGAAAGGCCTGGCAATCTACTTTCAAAAAATCAGCCATTGAAAACTCTATGGAACACAGTTCTACTCTGACACACGTGGGGTTGCCATGAATTGTAATCAACTCCAAGGCAACTGGTTACTGGTTTAGCTAAGCTTACGTCCTCACTGTCTGACTTGCCTATTTAAAGTTAAATATCACTCACAGGGGAACTAATGAAACTACTAAAGAAATCATCTATTTATTTATTTACTGACTGCTTATTTACTGAAGCACCAGGCACTGTTCTAGGCACTGGAGATAAAGCAATAAAGGGAGTCCCTGCCACAATAGAGCTATTACTGCGGTGACACACATTTCTCTTCCTACTTTAGAGCAGAGATAGCGTATCTTCTTTAGTACCCCTTAGGCCACTATTGTGCACCTTTGTTCTTGTTTGTTGTCCAGTGGCTCTGACTCATGGTAACCCCTGTACAATGGAAAGAAATGTTGCCCAGTTCTGCACCATCCTCATGATCTTTGGTATGCTTGAGTCCATTGCTGCAGCCACTGTGTATTTTGAGTTACTTCCAACCTAGGGGAGCCCTCGTGGTGCAGTAATTAAGAGTTTGGCTACTAACCAAAAGGTCAGCAGTTTTTAATCCACCAGCCACTCCTTGGAAACTCTGTGGGGCAGTTCTACTCTGTCCTATATGGCCGCTGTGAGTCGGAATCAACTTGATGGCAACAGGTTTTTGTTCCAACCTAGGGGGCTTATCTTCTAGCACTGTATCAAACAATATTCTGTTGTGATTCATAGGGTTTTCACTGGCACATTTTCAGAAGTAGATCACCAGGCCTTTCCTCTTAGTCTGTCTTCATCTGGAAGCACTGTTGAAACCTGTCCACCATGGGTGACCCTGCTGTTATTTGAAATACCGGTGGCATAGCTTCCAGCATCATAGCACCACATCAACCATTACAGGACAACAAATTAACAGATGGGTGGTGGCTGTGTACCTAACAGATGCTTAATTGCTGTTAGAAAACAGGTCTTCATTTTAGAAAACCCCAGATATGATGGAGTATGATATATATTTATCTGCCAGTGAACACTGGAGAACATTCTGTTTCTGATTGATTTCATTGTCCAGTCTTACTTACCTGGGTCCCTGTAGTGCCTAAATAACAATCATGATGGCTTTTAGCTCTTTATTGCCAATTGAAAGAGCAACCTGGTAGAGCAATGGTTAAGTTCTCGGCTACTAACCAAAAGGTCGGCGGTTCGAACCCACCAGCCACTCTGCAGGAGAAAAGACCTGATGATCTGCTTCTGTAAAGATTGTTGTTGCTGTTGTTGTTGTGTGGTCTAGTCGATTATGACTCATAGTGACCCTATAGAACAGAGTAGTCTGCCCCATAGGGTTTCCTACGCTGTAATCTTTATTGGAGCAGATTGCCAGGTCTTTTCTCCTGCAGATCCACTGAGTGGGTTCAAAACACCAATCTTTTGGTTAGCAGCCAAGTGCTTGACACTGCACCTCCAGGTCTCCTTCCGTAGAGATAATAGCCTAGGAAATCCCACGGGACAGTTCTACTCTGTCCTATAGGGTCTGAATCAACTCGAAGGCACACAACAACAACAGCATTGCCAATTAAAATAATTAACTGTCTACTTCGTTTTATTTCTGCAAGCTGAGACATGGCTTTGTTCTTACCAGACTTATTTCAGACCTATTGTCCTATTTATTCTCCCAAGGTTTTCATATGTTTTAATAGCATTTTTCTTAAGTTTCCCAAATGTATTCTAGGTGTGGAGGTACTGTTTCACAGCACAGATTTTGGGGGGCTCATATGGAGCTTGACACCCTGCCACCCCTTCTCTCCATGTGTGCTTTTCAATGCTAATACTCATTAGCACGCCCACATCACCTGGAGGCAAGGCACAGAAAAGGTAAGTACTAAACAATAACACAGGCGTATCATTCATTTACCTACTTTCTGTGACCTACCTACTACCTGAAATAGCTTAGAGGTTTGATGGTCATTTGGGCATTTATTCCCAAGACTATAGTTTAAGAATCCTAACGAGAGTTTCTAATATATCGCTACTAAAAAAGTTCTTTGTCAAATTCTACCTACCCAACTTCATATTTCTTATTCAATATAAATTCTTCTAAAATCATCTTATTGGTTATATTCCTAAATTTGGGTTCAAGTATGTTAAACATTTTGTTACCCAAATTTCTTCTCCTTTTGGGATTCTTATAAATGCCAGATATTTCCCAGGATTTACCATTTATCCAACCTAAGACAAATTTGGGCTATAGTGGGAAAGGAAACTCTAAAATCTATTAATAAATGTACTCCTGGAGAACCAGGAATCGGGATTGTGTGAATTACATTGTAAAATGGCCTGAACAGCAGCTTGTACATGAATAAATTCATTAAAAATACTTGATCATGATTTCTATCCCTCAAGGCTCAAACCATAGAACAATCAAAAAGCAAGCATTGATTCTGTACCTCCTGTGTTAATATCAATATGCTAGTTCTTATGAAGAGGAAGCATGCAATGGTGGTTCAGCGGTAGAATTCTCGCCATCTGTGATGGTTAAGATTGTATGTCAACTTGGCTAGACCATTATTCTCCGTGTTTTAGTAGTTGTATAATGTTGTGATCACCCCCATGACGGAATCTGCTGACTGGTACCGGCGGAGGCGGGGCCTGTGGCAGCTCACCTCCCTCTCAGTTTCCTCTCTCTGACTTCCGCCGGTTACCGTCTGCCTGCCTCGCCTTGCCGAGGTTTTTAGCTTGTTCCAGACTCAGCAGCTGCCTCTTGTTGTCTCACCTCAGGTTCGTGGGACTTGAGCTAGCGGCTTCCCTGTTGATCTCAGAATTCGTGGAACTTCTCAGCCTGCAAGCAAGAGTCCGGTTCCCCGACCTGTTGACCTTGGGTTTGCCAGCCCCTGCAGCTACATGAATCAGGAGAAACCTGATTGTCTTGTCTGCTGATCTTGGAATTCACTGACCTTCACAGCCTGTGAGCGGGAGCCCCTCTCTGACCTGCCGACTTTGGGTTCACCAGCTTCTGCGGCTGCGTGAACTGGGAGAGGCCTCTACCCTAATCTGTGGACTTGGGACGTTCTAGCGTCTACAATTGCGTGAGCTATTTCCTTGATATAAATCTCTATATATATATATTTATACGCTTTACTGGTTTTGCTTCTCTAGAGAACCGAGCCTAAGACATTTGGTACCGAGAGTGGTTCTAGAGAAACAAAATCGTAAGGATGAGTTTTCTAAATTGGTTCTCAAGTCTGGTTAGACTTAAAGACGTTGATGACTCTGCTTCCAGCAGTAAAGAGGGCACTGCTAGCCCATGGAGTGAGGTGGCAATACAAATATGCAAAATATCACCACCAGTAGATCAGGTATTGGTGAAAGGCGAGCCTCTGCATGAACACATGTGTGATATCTTTCTACAGCTTTGTCAGAATGAGAAGTATAGGGAAGCTGGTTGGTTTCCTACTTTCACTAGACAGACTGGTGAAAGAGAGAGATGTTCTCAGGGCTTCAGAGTCAAAGCTCAGGTGCCGCATAAATGACCTCAAGGCTTCTGCTTGTGCTTTGAAGGAAAGCCTTATTTCTTGTAGTAACAGAGCTGAAATTGCTGAAAGCCAAACCCAGGCTCTTATTGTAAGAGTGGCTGAATTACATCGCCAGCTCAACTGCCAGCCTCGAGAGGTATCTGAAATTAAAGTAAGAGCATTGATTGGGAAGAAATGGGATCCTGAAACTTGGGATGGGGACATATGGGCAGATAATCAGGGAGCTGGAGACACTGAGCCCCTAAAGTCTGTTGAATCACTCCTGCCAACAGAACCACTCCCACCTGAAGAGCTTACTTCATGTTTGTCTGTTATACCACCCTGCCCAGGAAAACCATTAGCCCCTCCACTCCCATCTAATGAGATTAGCCCTAGCCCAGCTGCCTCTAAAGAGCCCTTGCCTGAGTCATTGCCTGGGGCATCACCTGAGGCAGATGCTTTACGAGACAATGCTGAATGTTCTCAAAACAATTCCACACTACCGATTCTAGCTTCTAGACCTATAACTAGACTTAAGTCCCAGCGAGCCCCGAACGGTGAAGTACAAAGTGTGACCCAGGAGGAGGTACGCTACACTCCAAAAGAACTACTTGAGTTTTCTAATATGTACAAACAGAAACCTGGGGAATATGTGTGGGAATGGCTATTAAGGGTGTGGGATAATGGTGCAAGGAACATAAAGATGGATCAGTCTGAGTTTATTGATATGGGTCCACTAAGCACAGATTCGTCATTCAATGTTTCAGCTCAGGAAGTTAGGAAAGGATCTAATAGTTTGTTTGGTTGGGTTGCTGAAGCATGGATTATGAGGTGGCCTACACTAAATCAAGTTGAAGTGCCAGACCTGTCTCGGTATACTATAGAAGAAGGTATACATAGGCTTAGGGAAATTGGAATGCTAGAGTGGATTTATCAGGTTAGACCCACAGACCCACATATGGAATGCCCAGAGGACACACCTTTTACCTCAACTGTGAGGAACAAATTTGTGAAGGGAGCTCCAGCATCCTTGAAGACTGCGGTGATTGCTATTTTATGTAAATCAGATTTGACAGTGGGAACTGCCCTAACTGAATTAAGACACCTAACTACAATGGGGCTGATTGGACCCCGTGGTAGTAGGGGCCAAGTGGCTGCACTCAATTGACAAAGACAAGGTGGGCGTGGTTACAGTAATGGACAGTGGAGTCAAGGCAGTAATCAAAATAGTCTGACTGGTATAGATTTATGGCGTTGGCTACTTAGTCATGGTGTCCCTAGGAGTGAAATAGATGGGAAATCTACTAAATATTTACTTGATCTGTACAAATGGATGAATTCTAGGTCAGGTGAACAGCAGTCTAACTCGAATCTCCAGAACAGAGAGTCACGGTCCCTCAATCAATTCCCAGATTTAAGCGAGTTTAAAGACCCACAACCCCTTGAATGAAGGGGAGGCCGGGTCCCCTTGAGGAAGGACTCCAATACACTGCCGAAAATTTTTACTGTTAATCTTTCTCCCAGCCTTCCCCAAAGGGATCT
>NW_004443995.1:9234884-9242728 GCF_000243295.1 Trichechus manatus latirostris
AGTCTTGGCTCATGTCCGTCTCACAGTAGGTCCAGTGGGTCCCCAAACCCATCCTGTAGTGATTTCCCCAGTTCCAGAATGCATAATTGGAATAGATGTACTCAGCAACTGGCAGATCTCACCATCCATCCAGGAGACTGGGTTTAATTTCTGGCCAACGCACCTCATGCGCAGTCACCACCCATCTGTCAGTGGAAGCTTGCAGTTGCTATGATGCTGAATACATTTCAGCCGAGCTTCCAGATTAATGTGGACTGGGAAGAAAGGCCTGGTGATCTATTTCCAAAAATCAGCCAATGAAAACCATATGCATCACAATGTTCCATGCACAACCAATCATGTGGATGGTACAGGACCAGACCTGATGACAAATAACAACAACAACAGTGAATAGAAAAATATTATTCCTCCCCACCAAGGATTTCTAAAATTGTAATAAAGAGATAAGACCAAAGAATAAAATGCATGACCAACAACAAGATGGTATTGCATATTATTTTTAGCAAAATCACAAATAACATAAAAATAATAAATAGATCAAGGAACCACTAATTAGTACTAAAGGAGTTCAGAGACAATAGTGTGCTGAGTAGTCTAGGAGCTTCACTCGAGCAATTACCCTCAGAAGAGCGGTCGTATTTACACAGTTGTACTGGGGGTTTGAGCTAGTGGCTGGGTGTAACAATATGAGGCAGTGAGGCAGCAATGAGCATGGAAGTGGTGGCATGTGGGATGTAGGGTGGACATCTGTCATGCTTCATTAACTGTCCAGCAGCATTTGAACATCCTTCTTATATTGGGGAATTTGTGCACTGTAACACTCGCCTCCCAAAGCAGAAGCTAGAAATTTGCTTTCCCAGCCTCCCATGAAGCTAGGATGTGGGCACATAACTTGGGCCTCTTCAATGCACCGCATGCAAGCCATGAGTTTGGAAGAGAATGGAGCGAATGAGGAGGTGCAGTGTTGATCTGATGCTGGCAAGGGCAACAAAGAGAGTCAGCCTTCAGAGGCCATAGTGACAATGGCCCTAGCTCTAGCATCCCCTGCAAACATGAGGACCTATACCCAGCATCAAGTTGTCCAATGGAATAGCACAACACTGAAATTTGGAAATTGTTCCTGGCTGCAAGGCCAATAAGCTTGATTCTCTGGCCATCTCAGAGATTTTATGAGGTGCCTACTATCCTTTAATAAATTCCTTATTCCACTAAAAATAATAAGAATGGGTTCTGTTATCTGCACCTACAAAGCTTAACAGAGACCAGCCTGACTAGAGCAGAATGTGCAGTATTTGCCCAGGAACAAGAAAGAAAAATGTATGTTAGTAAAAGTATTAAGCTCAGAACAAGCTCTGAAAAACTAGGGGGGAAAGTAAGTAGCAAAAGGATATACATACACACACGTATATGCACACACACACACACACACACACATCATTAATATATATGCACATATATATCTGTTGTTGTTGTTGTTAGGTGCTGTCAAGTCTGCTCCGACTCATTGTGACCCCAAGCACAACAGAACGAAACACTGCCTGGTCCTGCAACATACTCAAAATCACTGCTGTGGTTGAGCCCATTGTTGCAGCCACTGTGTCAATTCATCTCATTGAGGGTCTTCCTGCTTTTCACTGACCCTCTACTTTACCAAGTATCATGTCCTTTTCCAGGGAGCAGTCCCTCCTGATAACATGTTCAAATAACGTGAGACAACATCTCACCATCCTCTCTTCCACGGAGCATTCTGGCTGTACTTCTTCCAAGACAGATTTGTTCATTCTTCTGGTAGTCGATGGTATATTCAGTGTTCTTCACCAACACCATAATTCAAAGGCATCATTTCTTCTTTTGTCTTCCTTATTCATTGTCAGCTTTCACATGCATATGAGGTGATTGAAAATACCATAGCTTGGGTCAGGCGTACCTTAGTCCTCAAAGTAACATCTTAGCTTTTCCAGTACTTTAAAGAGGGCTTTTGCAGCAGATTTGCCCAATACAACATGTCATTTGATTTCTTGACTGCTGCTTCCGTGGGCATTGATTGTGGATCCAAGTAAAATGAAATCATTGACAACTTCACATTTCATTATAATACTTTTTATGTCTGGAGCCACTGTTTGAAATCTTCTGTTCAGCTTTTACTTCATCATTTCCTCATATATATCTACATCATGATATATATGTGTGTGTGTATATAATAACAATTTTAATATATTTGATTTAATATGGAACACCACCATCTTTAGTGCTGGATATTGATATTTGCTCCTACCTCCTCTATACTGCTCTGCACCCTGGGAGGCTGAACAGTCCTCTGCATCCTTGGGCATGCCTCGTTTCAGCTTGGTTCTGCCAATGAGGAGCATCATTGAGGGAGGGTGTGAGATCAGAGAAGTCTATTCTCTTGGATCCCTCTCTGTAAGGTCTTGTGGACTGCAGCTTACTTTGACCATACACCTTAGCTTCTGTCAAACAGCTTTATTCACATCACATTTTCTCTTAAATTGTCAGACTGGAATGGTAAGGGAACACCGAAGCCACTAGTCCCAAAGTACTACATTATCCTTTGGGGTTTTCTGCACTCTGCCACACCTCTGCAAATATTCTTTTAATTAAACTCTCTTTAATTTACCAAATTGGGTGTGTCATCATTTTCCTGCTGGAACACTGACTAATAAAGTATTATCTATTACCTTGGAGTATATGTCCTTAAGAGTATAAAGGCATATGGGGAAAGATGAACCCAAAATTCAGGAGAGAGGGTAACTCTGCAGGTGGGGAGGGAAGGAAAGTCATTAGGAAACACAGGAGACCTAGGAAGCAACAACTATGTACATGTAATATATGTCATATAAAGATTTATTATTAAACTGAGTCATGGGAATGTGAATGTTTTCATATTCTTTACAGCTTTTGTATGTTATAGCCCATAATTTAACAACAGTAAATTTTCACTGTCATAAGACTTTATTTTAATGCATGGAAGACTTAAGTGGAGTCCAATTTATCAATATTTTGAAATTTTTACAGGATTGATTAGGTATCCATATAGAAAAAAATGTAAACCTTGATCCTTCATTTACACCATACAAAAAATAAATTCCAAATGGATTGTAGACCTAAATGGGAAAGGTAACCTGATAAAGCTTCCAGAAAATAACATTTGAGGATATCTTCAGAACTAAGATATTCTTAAATAGGCAAAGATTTCTTAAAATAGGCTATAAAAAGCTCTAACTTCTTTTCTATTTTTATTGAAATTACATTATATCTACAGAAAAATTTAGGAAGAATTGATAATTTTAAAATATTGATTCTTCTAATTCACAGATACAGAAAAATTTCACCATTTATTTAGTTGGTCTTTAATTTATCTCAGTCTTGTTTTATAGTTTTCTGTGTATAGATTTTTCTCACCTTTAATTATTTTTATTCCTAAGTATTTGATGCTTTTGATGCTATTGATCATGATTTTTTTAATTTTATTTTCTAATTATTTGTTACTAGCATATAGAACATATTAAAGTTAGCAAAATATTGAAGTTGTCACAGATTTCATTTTACTTGGATCCACAATCAACTGTCATAGAAGCAGCAGTCAAGAAATCAAATGATGTATTTATTGCATTGGGTAAATCTGCTGCAAAAGACCTCTTTAAAGTGTTAAAAAGCAAAGGTGTCACTTTGAGGACAAAGGCGCACCTGTCCTAATCTGTGGTATTTTCAATTGCCTTACATGCATGCAAAAGCTGGACAATGAATAAATAAGACCAAAGAAAGAAAAATTGATGCCTTTGAATTATTCTGTTGTTGAAGAATATTGAATATACCATGACTGCCAGAAGAATGAACGAATCTGTCTTGGAAGAAGTACAGCCAGAATGCTCTTTAGAAGCAAAGATGGCAAGGCTTCGTCTCACGTACTTTGGACATGTGTCATGGATTGAATTGTGTCCCCAAAAATACATGTAACAATTTGGCTAGGCCATGATTCCCGGTGCTGTATGATTGTCCACCATTTTGTCACCTGATGTGATTTTCCTATGCGTTGTAAATCCTATCACTGTGATGTTAATGAGATGGGATTAGTGGCTGATATGTGGATGAGATCTACAAGATTAGACTGTGTTTTAAGGCAATCTCTTTTCAGATATAAAAGAGAGGAGAGAGCAGAAAGACAGAGGGACCTCATACCCCCAAACAAGAAACACTGAAGCATAGTGTGTCCTTTGGACGTGGGGTGCCCTGCGCTAAGAAGCTCCTTGACCAGGGGAAGATTAATGACAGGGACCTTCCTCCAGAGTCGACAGCGAGAGAAAGTCTTCCTCTGGAGCTGGTGCCCTGAATTCAAATCTGTAGCCTACCAGACTATGAGAAAATAAACTTCTCTTTGTTAAAGCCATCCATTTGTAGTACTTCTGTTACAGCAGCCCTAGATGACTAAGACAACATGTTATCAGGAGGGACTAGTCCCTGGAGAAGGACATCATGCTTGGTAAAGTAGAGGGTAAGCAAAATAGAAGAAGACCCTCAGCTGTGGATTGACACAGTGTCTGCAACAGTAAGCTCAAACGTAACAACAATTGTGAGGATGGCGCAGGACTGGGCAGTGTTTTGTTCTGTTGTACATAGGGTCACTATGAGCTGGAACTAACTCAATGGCACCTAACAACAGCCTATAGAAATAAAATTGATTTTTATGTTAATTTTATTTCCAGTGATTTTGCTAAATGCAGTTATTAATTCTAATATTTTATGTGCAAATTCTTTTGGATTTTGTATGTACACAACGATTTTATGTGTGAATAACTACTGTTTTCTTTCTTTCTTTCCAATCCTTATAATTTCTTCTTGCCTTTTTGCACTGGCTAGTATAATGATGAATAGAAATGGTGATACAAACATTTCTATTTCCTATCTTATGGCAATAAATTTCAATATTTCACCATTAAGCACGATGTTTCCTATAGAATTTTTCTGTATATACTATTTGTCAGGCTGAGGAATTTTTACCATAAACAAGTACTGGATTTTAGAAAATATTTTTACTATATCTATTGAGATCATCATATATTTTTTTTTCCTTAACTCTGTAAATGTCTTGAATAAAACTGATTAATATTTTAATGCTAAAACAACTTTCCATTCTTGGCATAATGTGATTTGGTTATTGTCCTATGTCAGGTTTACCTCGTAGCAGGCCTTGGGATAAGGATTTGGTTGCAAGAAGTTTATTAGGAAGTTGAAGGAAACTCTGATAGGGAAGTGAAAACATGAGATGGGGAAGGGAAGAAAGCCAGCAAAGGGTGAACTATCAAGTCAGTGGTCATGATAGGTGACTTAACACAGGCACATGTCTCAGGGTAATCCCACTTGAGAGATGAGGGAACTGGGATATGTATAAATCAACCCCCACCTCCATCAATCATTTGTTGAGGGCTGTTTCTGGAAGTGTTAATTGCCTGGTATCTCTAGCCTCCATGCATGAGCGCAGAGTGGTCTTTGTTCAGGGAAAGCGCTCAGGCAAGAAATGAAGATACTGAAAGATAAAGGCCACATCTGCTACACTGGTGAAATATTGTCCTTTTAATACATTCTGTGATCCTTGTGGCAAATACTGTGTTCAGGGTTTTTACTTTTATGTTCATGAGTGAGACTGGCCTGTTGATCTTTTCTTATAATGGTATAGTAACTGGCCATTGATAACATTTCTTCCTGAAAGGTTTGGAATCATTGACTGGGCCTGGATATTCCTTTCTGGGAAAGTTTTTAATTAGAGATTCCATTTCTTGAATAGAACTATTCAAATTTTCTTTTCTTGCATCAGTTTTAATAAGTTGTGGGTTTTAAAGGTACTTGTTTATGTCATCTGGGTTTCTAATTTATTGTCATAAGATTTTATCTGTACCATCCATATTGATGCAAGACAATAGTTTTATCTCCTTACACAGAACACATGACATCTTTGGAATAGATAACTTCACTATCCTTCAGAACCAACCCAAGATCAAACATCGGCCTTATATTTGCATAATTTAAGAAAGCAAAGATCTGCTCCAAAGTGAATCTCTGCCTCCATAATTATACACTACTAGTAACTTTTCAATGCAATTCACTCATTGGAACAAAATTAACCTCCACCTCACCTGGCACTAATTACACAAGTTATCAATATATAGGAAGCAACTGGAGACTCAAGAGAGCACTCTGAAATCAAATGAGACCAAGAAATTTAGATGAAATGGTAGATGAAGCCATAAGAAAGGGCTTGCATTTTTTTGGGAAAAAAAAAGATGTGTAGAGAGAAAAGCGTCAAGTCTGAAGAGGGAGGAAAGAGCAACAAAGCGTGCAGCAAAAGTAAAACAGGAAAGGTGAAAAGAGGGAAAGAACCAGCACGATGGTGTTGGACGTGTTAAAGGAGGAGAGCTTCAAGAGGGAAGAGGTGGTCAGCGGAGCTCAATTTTGAATAGTGGTCTTGGAGAATGAGGGCTGATTGGAAACATTGGTTTTCAAAAAAACATCAATGGTGACATTTACAAGAGTGGTGTCCTTAAAGTAGTAGATGTTAGTGAGGAAAAATGTAGTTAGAAAAAGTTGGCGATAAATTGTTTCACCAGTTTCAAAGAAATACCATCCTGAATAGCTGTGGTGCCGAGTAGTCAAGAGATTTTGAAATGTTCCTGTATAAAAAAAGAGGGAAAGTTCTATACTGTAATCTTACCAATCAAGATGCAAGGAAGATAAACAATGTAAACAGTTACAAGTGAGCCAGGTCTAACACCCAAAGGTCGAGGACATTACAGCTCAAACAACAGCCCCTTCTTCCTTAAACCTGGTATTTACAGTCCCACAAAGCTTTATATTAAATGAAAACACTGCTCTTCTTCTGGCCCCTTGTATCACTTAAAGTGTTTTACCAATCTCTATAATAAAAGAGGAAAAAATACAATAATCCTCAGAGGAATCATCACAGTCTATCATTTCAGCTACGTTTACTTGAAGCAAAGATGTAACGTATACCCTGGGAAACCGAGCAGAGTAAACTGTTACCCTCACTCTTGTGTTTAAGGACAATCTAAACTTAAGTGATTTCTGGAAATGTCAAGAATGCAGGGCTATCCTAATTCCAGAATCTCGGGCGGCACTTTGATAAATCTAAAGGTTCTAACAGTGAAATTATTGTCCACTCCTGCCAAAAAAAAAAAAAAAAAAAAAAAGATTTTTTAAAAAGACCCCTTGCTTTCAGGGAAAATGTCTATTTCTTGGAAACTTGAAATATCCTTAAAGAAGATGCTGTTGTTTTTGTATAATGAAGGAGCTATCGCTTGACACATGAAAACCAGGGCAAGCCATCTCTTCAACAAAAGTATTTCCCATGTCATTGCAGAGTAACCTCAGTGCTTCAAGGAGTAACAAAACTATCTGAGTGCTAAAGGGCTAATTATTTATTACAAATCTTTCTTAAACACTTGCTAATTGCAGAAAATATATGAATTCCAACTCGTCCAGTGTCTCAGGGTATTGTTTAGCTGTTCCCCACCTTATCTCTATGAAAAGAGGCTTTCCTTTGCCTGCTGCAGGATCGATAAGCAGGTTATCTTTCTAGGACTGATACAGTTAGGGCGGGGGTGGCAGAGGGAATGGAAGAGGTGAATACTCAGGACTCTGCCCCAGGCAGACTTAGCCACTCTAGGGACCTCCCTCCATCTTAGCTGGAATACCAGTTACGATGGAGTTAATTCAGACTCATGGTGACCCCGTAAGAATCAGAGTAGAACGGTGCTCCACAGGGTTTTCAGTGGCTGATTTTTTTAAAGTAGATCACTAGGCCTTTCTTTTTT
>NW_004443995.1:9243717-9254224 GCF_000243295.1 Trichechus manatus latirostris
CATGCCAATTGAGCTAGATGTTCCCCAAGACCATGGTCCCCAGAGCCCTCCGTCCAGCAACTCAGTCCCTCGGGGAGTTTGGATGTGTCCATGGGTAGGCCTTTCTTTTGAGGCACCTCTGGGTAGACTCAAACCTCCAAACTTTGTTTAGCAGTGAGCCAGAATAGTGGAGGGTAGACTGGTAAGACTACTTTTTTGATCACTTTAGTCTAGCTGAAAACAGTTTCCCCCTAACTGATTGTATCTGTGGTTAAAATGAAATCATGAATGGGTGATACTTTCCAAATACTATGCCTATTTTCTGAACAACACAAACCAATTGTCCTGGGCCATATGAGTTACCAGGTCAACACTGTAACACTGACTTGGAAAGGACTTTTAAAAGGTATTGGCCCAAACCCTTCATTTTACTGATGAGGAATTAAGGGCCCAAAGATGTATAATGACTTGCTCGGGTTACCCAATTACTGCAGATTAAGGACTGAAAATATTCTACCACATCAGATTTTTCACAAAAATAAAAAACTAATTTCTTTCTTTTTTGGATGAATGAAAATGGGAACATGAAGCTGATTATGTACAACCAAAAGCCTCATAGGATTTGCGTCTTTGGTTTGGAGGTTTAGGATCATGGTTTCATGGGACATCCCACTTAATCAGCCTAATAACATTTTTAGTGCTTCTGCTCTATCTCTTAGTTCGTTGCATAGTGCCCGGGGTCTTTAAAGCTTCCAAGTAGCCATCCAAGGAACAGTTGGTCTCTATTTGCCTGCAGCAACAGAGGAAGGAAGAGAGTCAGGAATAGGAGGAAGAAATGTAATGTATGCCTAATTGCCTCCATGAACAACTGCCACCTTTGTCATTAGACCAGAGGAACTGGATGGAGCCCAGCTACCACTACTGAAAATTTTGATCAATATTTCTGTAGAGGAATTCTGATCAAAAGGAGGAAAATGCAGAACAGAATTTCAAATTCTCATAGACTTCAGATGTTTTGGAGCCATGGAGGCTGGATTAACCCCTGAAACTATTGCCCTGAGATAATCTTTAAATCTTAAACCAAAAATATACCCTGAAATCTTCTTAAAACCAAACAATAGTTTAGCTTAACTAGTAAAAAATGTCTGCCTTGAGAATTATGCTCTTTTAAGAAATACCTACCATATTTTACGCAAATAACACATGCCTTCCACATTGGTTTTCCAACTGCTTTCTCCCCTCCCCGCAAGATATTTTTGTAAGAGTGCTATGCTAATTTTTTACAGCAACAGGTAAAAAATAAATTGGCATAGTGGTGCTTATGAAAATACCTCGTAGGGGCAGGGAGAAGTTGGCAAACAAATGTAGAAGACGTGCGTTATTTGCATAAAAATACAGTATATGGAATCAAATTGACAACAGCAACTGGAAAGACCAGATAGGAACCTTAGGGAGCAGGCAGTTTATGTTAATGCAGGAGGAACAATTCAGAAAAGGAGGGCGAGAATAGTTGCACAACTTGGAGAATTTAATGAATGTCACTGAATTGTACATGTAGAAACTGTTGAATTGTTGTATGCTTTGTTATATATATTCTCAACAACAACAACATAATAAATAAAATAATAATTAAAAAAAAATTGGAACCAAAGATTAAAAGTATTGCATACTTTTTCCCACTATACTGTCTACCCCTCCAGGCACCATTAAAAAGTTTTCAGCAGTTACTTTGAACTGAAACTTGTCATACAAGTTCTCAGCCTAGAGACAACCTTATTATCTGTTTTTTTATAATTTGAAAATAATTCCTATGTATTTTACATTTTCAAAACTTAGCAAAATCTGTGCTCACTTTGGCAGCACATATACTAAAATTGGAACGATACAGAGAAGATTAGCATGGCCCCTGTGCAAGGATGACACACAAATTCGTGAAGCATTCCATATTTTTAATGGTGTATCTTTAGCTATGTGGATTTTCACCAAAAAAAAAAAAAGAGGTTGAGAGGTTAGAGGGTTGATATGTTGTGGGGTTGTCAACCAACATCATAAAATAACATGTGCACTTCTGTTTCATGAGAAACTATTTGTTCTGTAAGCCTTCACCTGAAGTACAAAAAAAAAAAAAAACTTAGCAAAATCTGGTTTATCTCTGTGCTATTTTAACATTTGTTCCCTATATGTAGATGACCAAATCAGCCATTAAAGTCATTTAAAACATATCCATTGAAACAGTGAGTGAAATTTTGTGATGCAGGTCAACAAAATTTAGCGTGGTTTCATGCGTCTAGATTTATTTTAGCACATTACATGTACTTTTAACCTGACCTTTACACTAGTAGAATTTTAAAGTTGAAAAACACAAACTTGAACATTAATCTAGTTTTACAAGTCACCCAGTTAATTAACAATAGAACCACCCAAGTCTCCTGGGTGGATCCCTAGTTCAAGTATTTATTCCACCACATCATGCTGTCTCCCCAACACAAAGAGTACAGACGATCACAAAACTATTTGTGTCTTTCCAGTCCTAATGTTCCTAAAATAAACTTTTATCTCTGAGTTTTGATCCAATAATCTTTCTTTTTAATTGGGGGATGGGAAGGGCAGGGGAAGTTTTGGTTCTGTCTTCCTATCTTGGGTTTCACCTTTCTTTCATCTTTGAGCTTTCCTGCCGTTGCCCTGACAAAGTGACAAACAAACCTCCTGATTCTTATCTGATATTGTGAAACAGGTTTCCTTCCTGGCTGGTGCAAACCATCAATTCTTATGAAAGTAGCTGCATCAAGAAGTCGGCGCTATAATTCCTTAAGGATTTGGGCATAGTGGTAGAGGGCAGAATGAGGCTGAGTTTTCATGTTTCAATTTTATAGAGATTGCATAACTTCATTCTCGGAGGAAGAACATAACTTCATCATTTCATAAACAACATCCCCTCTAAGTCAACTCTGAATCCTGTTTGCTTGACTTCCCAAACATTGAATCAGATGTCAAGTCTCATTGATTTTACTTCTGAACTTTTCCCTAATCACTACCATTTCTTCCATTTTTAACAACATTATCCTAATTCAGATGCTAATCACTTCTTTAAGACCTGGATTCTCCCAATGACCTTCAAATATCTCACTACCTGTGTAATCTCCTCACTTCAATCCTTCAGAATGTCTTCATCTTACCTGAATGTCCTACAACACATGACGCTGTTAATCACTACCTTCCTGACACTCTCAAATTCTGTGACTGCCAGATCAGCTCCTTCTCCTGAGTCTCCTCCCACCTTTAACTAATGCTTAGTCGGCTTTGCAGCCTTCTCTTCTTATGCCAGTCTCTTTAATACGGTACCCTCCTCTCTTCTCAATATACGAGCTCTGCCGGCTAACTGCATCTATTCAACCAGCACCTAGCTGATCCCTCACAAACCTACATTTCAGCCCAGATGTGTCTCTCATATTTTACAGATAAAAATTTCTAGAGTTGTGCTGTTCAATACATAGGCCATTAGACACGTGTGGTTATTTAAACTTTAATTAAAATTTAAATGTATAATTTAAAAATTCAAGTGCTTGTGGCTAGTGGTTAACAGATTGGACAGCATAAATATAGAACATCTCTGTCAATGCAGCAAGTTTTACTGAACAGCACTGCTCTAGAACTTTCTACAGCTGGCATCTAAATACCCCACCTCTACCTTAAAATGTCTGAGACATCTCATATGAATGTCTACATCTGCTTTTCCATATGAATTTTCTATAAGGGAATGACACCATCTTTACCCAGTACCATAAGCCAGAATCTCCCTCAACACCACATCCAGGAACTGCCCAATTCCTATCTGTCTCCTCTGCATTATTCCTACTGTTACTGTATTAGTTCCCATAAACTTTGCAGTAGTATCCTAACCAATCTCCCTGCACCCTCCAAATTCATTTTTCCCAATACAACCAAAGGTCTTTTTCCAAAATGTAAATCCATTTGTGTAAACCTCCTGCTAATAACTCTTCAGTGGTTTCCTATGAGGTTATAGGGTGGCACATAATTTATCATCTAAATGCAGATAATTTTGATAATAAAAGGGGGTGCTAATAATAATTGCCAACCACTCGTCTGTCAGTATGTGGTGGCTTGCATGTTGCTATGATGCTGGAAGCTATGCCACCAGTATTTCAAAAGCAGCAGGTTCACCCACGGTAGACAGGTTTCCGCAAAGCTTCTAGACTAATATTAAGAAGAAAAGCTCGCAATCTACTTCTACAAATGAGTCAATGAAAACTTCATGGATCACAACAGAACATTGTCCAACTCGCTTGCTTTGGACACATTATCAGGAGGGATCAATTGCTAGAGGAAGATGACATGTTTGGTGAGGCAGAGGGCCAGTGACGGTGTGGAAGACCCTAGGTGAGATGGACTGCCACAGTAGTCACAACGATGGATTCGAACATGCCGGCAATTGTGAGGATGATGCAGGAGCGAGTAACATTTTGTTCTGTTGTACATAAGGTCGCCATGAGTCAGAGTCAACTCAATGGCAGCTAATAACAATAATAATTACACTGCTACAGTAAGAGTAAACTGGGACTCTTTCAGGTAAACCAGTATGTTTGGTCACCCTACCTAGTGTCTAAACTTATGAGTTCTTACATGAACTAGATTTGTCTTGTTTGCTCTATAGAACTACTTGCCATTCACCATATGTAACATCCTGGTTTACACCTCCATGAATGTGCTTGTTCAGCTCCCTATGCCTGGATTGTTTTTACTGTCTTTGTCATACCTGCTATTTATCTAATTTTAAAAGATGTATACAGGTACTATATACTCTTATTTTAAATATATATATATATTCTTATTTTAAATATATATATATATTTCCTACTTATGAAATAATAAACTTTTGTTTAGAAATTTGGAAAAAGTAGAATAAAGAACAAAATCAACCACATTCTTACTCAGAGACAACCATAGTTAATTAATATTTTTCTACCATGTGCATATACATAGTTTTCTTTCCAACATTTTATTTTTACCATTTTGCAACAAGCTTTTTTCTTGTAATATATTATTTGTATTTTCTCGTGTTATTAAATATTCTTCCACAATATGAGTTTTAATGACCTGCTATTAAATCATTGTATGGAGATACAGTAGTTTAATTAACTGATTTTGTAATGCGTACTTAGATTGTTTGGAATTTATAAATGATATAATTAAATAAATTTCCTTATAACAAAAACAATTCATATTCACTGTAGACTTTTGGAAGAGAAACAGACAAAAAAGAAGAAAGTTATCACATTCTGAAGAATGATTTTATGATGTTTGAAAGATAAGCCTGTATGAAAACATTTCTGAAACTGTTATTTCAGAAGTAAGTCGATGGAATAACATCAAAATTTAAGAATGTAAATGTTGTATAAAGGAAGATATGCCTGAAAGTACATCTTTTACAGCTATGAATATTTGTCATCCTAATATTTAATACTGCAACTAAGCTAAATTCTTCTAAATGCATACATGTTAAACATGTTTGTAAGAAATACATACATGTTAAACATGTTTGTAAGAAATACTTAAGGTATTTAGCAGCATTCCAGAAATTCTACCCATGAACATCAAGGTGGAATGTAATTTTTCTGAAAATTTCCATTGCATTTTAATATGAGACAAAACAGAGATTCATTTTTCAAACATTATGCAAAAATTTTGACCTGAGATTTCTTTTAAATATAAATTATTTATCCTAAAGAGATGTAAGACTTAGCCAATCCTAACTGGACCGAATTTGTGGTTCTAGGAATCATAAACATGATTAACATATCACAGATGCAGTCACCATTTGCCATTTCGGCAAATGAAAGGTATATTTGTGAACATATGAATACCAGAACATGTGCAAAAACACTACCATAATTTTATTAGCTGCTGCTGTTCTGCTAATTTTAAAATTACTTCATTCAGTCTCAAAAAGTTTTTAATATGCCACATCTTGGTCTTGATTGTACCAAGGAAAATTTACAAATTTATTCTGGTCTTCTCTACACGCTTACTTATAGAAGTGTTTTAACTACCTGCTTTCAAAAATAGTGATATCAAAGTATTTAGAACAGAGAATGCCACAGGCTAGGGTATATAGTGGCCGAGTCATATAAATAGGCGATTGGATTTTGGGAGTGGTGGTTCAGAACCATTGCTGTTGTTAGGTGCCATCTAGTCGGCTCTGACTCATAGCAACCGTATGTACAACAGAACAAAATGCTGCCTGGTCCTATGCCATCCTCACAGTGGTTGCTATGCTTGAGCCCATTGTTGTAGACACTGTGTCAGTCCATCTCATTGAGGGTCTTCCTCTTTTCACTGACCTGCTACTTTACCAAGCATGATGTCCTTCTCAAGGGATTGGTCTCTCCTGATAATATGTTCAAAGTAGGTGAGACAAAGTCTCACCAGAACTATACAAATATAAATAACTTTTCTCTACTCCTCATAGTATAGAACCCAAAATCATGGTTAAAAAAAAAAAGAAAACCTCCAGACGATGGGCAGAATTTCAGCATGCAAACATCACACCTAACAAGCTGCCATGTTTGCATAAGAGAAACTAAGAGTCAAGTTGTCCTTGGCCATTCTGAACTAGGCAAGTAACTCATCTTTGTGGGTGGAATCTGGGAAGCATCGGGTGGGTGAATGTAGCCCACAGGCTGCACAGACTTGTGTAGGATGATTATAGAAACATAGAAGTGTCAGCAAACACACCTGAGCCACTTAGGCCAAAGAAAGAAAGCTAAGGGTAAAGTGACCCATGGTGGACAGGTTTCAGGAGAGCTTCCAGACAAAGAAGAAAGGTGATCTACTTCCAAAAATTAGCCAATGAAAACCTTATGGATCACAAGTATTGTCCATCACAGTGCTGCAAGATGAGTCCCCTAAGTTGGAAGGCACTACACAATAGCTACACAACAATGGACTAAAATATTCGAATGGTCTTGAAGATGGTGCAGGACCCGGCAACATTTTGTTCCGTTCTACATAAGTTCACCATGAGTCGGAGCCAACCCAATAGCAACTAACATAACATGTTTTGTTCAGAACTATCATGAGCAAAAGTTTTGTTAAAAAAAAAAAAGAAAAAACTTGAGGGAGGCCAAGATGGCGGAGTAGTCAGACGCTTCCAGTGGACCCTCTCACAGCAAAGACCAAAAAAAACAAGTGAATCGATTATATATGGCAATCTGGGAGCCCTGAACATCAAAGGCAGAGTTGAGGAACTGGACTGAGTGGCGGGGGAGGGAGAGATGGTTCGGAAGCAGCAAGGAGTTCCCAGATCTGATCCAGCAAAAGCCTGAGCTCTTCAAGCCTTATCAGCTCGGGGGTGAGCGGTGAGGCAGGCAAGCAGCCATGCTCTAGTGGCGTGTTTTCTACAGAGGGAGAGACCCAGTGCCAGAGAGTCAAATTGGCCACCCAGAACCAGTGAGAAGAAGCCCTCATCGGCGAAAGATAAGTACTTGTGTATGGCTTACTGCGCCAATCAAAAACACCCCCAATAGGGAAACACCTCTCTCCCATTTACCTCCCCACTCCCTGCTCTGCACTGGGTCCCGGACCAGCTTCAGCAATAGCCGAGTCCCCTGGGCAGGAAGTAGGATCTGTCACATGACCGGAGCCATTCTACCGCCCAGAGAGTGAACAAATTAACAAACAGGGGAAAAAATAATCTGCCGGCTCCCCTAAGCCAGGAACCCAGGGTAGGCACAGGTCCTTTGCCTAGGCACAGGTATAAGGGATCCATGGACTTTGAGTGCCTTTCCCTGGAATAGACTTGTGTGGGCCCATCTCAACAGCATAGGTCCTCATTACCACAGTACAACAGGGTATATACCGGAACTCTAACTTCAAGTGTTTCAGTTGTGAAGTGGCAGGTTCTTGACATTTCATACTGGTCTGCTCATTAAGCAGGGTCTACACCTACCCACATCAGAGGCCTGAGGACTGGTGCCTCCACCAACACCACCTAGCCACCTGTGATACGGGCCCATGAATAAGAGGTGCTCGCAGTCCTTACAGCCAACAGCATTAGGTGTTCATAATCTGGCTACAAAACCCACCCACCTACATGCTCACGGGAACAGGGACATGCCTTTGTCCTGGACACTAGGGGGCAGCTATAAGCCTCCTGCCTTTCTTAGAGTGTGTCCCCCTGCTGCAGCCAGATGCCTGTGCCTACAGCAATCACCCATGCCTGTCTAGGACTGTAAGTAAGAGCCTACACCACACACTTGGTGGCTATCTACCTGGACACCTGAGCTGAATCCATACAGGAGGAGTGGGCAGACTCCCGAACTCACATCCCTAGTAACAGATCTAACCACCTGATGACAAGACATTAGAGCTTCAAAGGTGCCAATAATCAAACTAGCTCATATGAGCTGCCTATCTGGGTGTAACAAAACAAAACAAGAAGCTAGGACACAGAAAGTGAACATAAAATAAATAAATACAATAACATACTGATGGCTCAGAGACAACAGTCAATATCAAATCACATAAAGAGGCAATCCCTGATGGCTTCAGCAAGCTCTGAAAATAAAGAATCTAGAAATTTTCCAGAGGAGGAAAATTTCTTGGAATTACCAGAGGCAGAATACAAAAGATTAATATACTGAACTCTTCAAGAAATTAGGAAAGAAATTAAGCAAAACGCAGAAAACACAATACAGGAAATCGAAAAGATTAGAGAAGAGCATAATCACAAATTTAATAGGCTGCAAGAATCCATAGAGAGACAGCAATCAGAAGTCCAGAAGATTAACAATAAAATTTCAGAATCAGACAACTCAATAGAAAGTCATAGGAGCAGAATTGAGGCAGTGGAAGTCAGAATTAGTGAGACTGAAGATAAAGCATTTGACACCAACTTATTTGAGGAAAAATCAGATAAAAGGATTTAAAAAAAGAAGAAACCCTAAGAATTATGTGGGACACTATCAAGAAGAATAACCTACGAGTGATTGGAGTACAAGAATGGGGGGGATGATAGAAAATACAGGGAGAATTATTGAAGATTTGTTGGCAGGAAACTTCCCTGATATCCTGAAAGATGACAAGATATCTATCCAAGTTGCTCATCGAACTCGGCATAAAGTAGCTCCCAAAAGAAAGCCACCAAGACATATTATGATCAAACTTGCCAAAACCAAAGATAAAGAAAGAAGTTTAAGAGTGGCTAAGGATAAATGAAAAGTCATCTACAAAGGACAGTCAATAAGAATAAGCTCATACTACTCAGCAGAAACCATGCAGGCAAGAAGGCAATGGGATGACATGTATAAAGCATTGAAGGGAAAACACTGCCAGCCAAGAATTATATATCCAGCAAAATTGTTTCTCAAATATGATGGCAAAATCAGGGCATTTCCGGATGAACAGAAGTTAGGGAATTTGCAAAAACCAAACCAAAATTACAACAAATGCTAAAGGGAGTCCTCCAGTTAGAAAATCAGTAACATCAGGTAACAACCCAAGACTAGAAAACAGGACAGAGCAACCAGTTACCAACCCAGATAGGGAAGTCATAAAAGTAAATCAAAGCTAAAACACTGAAAATAGGGAAACAGATGTCAATATGTAAAAGATGGCAACATTAAAACAAAAAAGAGGGACTTAAAAAATGTAGACATAGATTTTTCATATGGAAAGGAAGTCAAGGCAATATAAAGAAATAAAAGACTGGTTTAAACTTAGAAAAATAGGGGTAAATATTAAGTTAACCACCAAGGAAACTAACAATCTTAAAAGTCCAAATAAAAAACCAGAAAAATATAAACACTCAGCAAATACAAAATCAACAACAATGAAAAAGATGAAAAGAAAATACATAAAAACGACTCAGCACAGAAAATTAAGTGGAAAAAAGAAACTGTCAACAACACACAAAAAAAGACATCAAAATGAAAGCACTAAACTAATACCTATCAATGATTATGCTGAATTGAAACAGACAAAAGGCACCAATAAGGAGACAAGAGAGTGGCAGATTGGATTAAAAAAACACAATCTGTCTATATGCTGCCTACAAGAAACACAAGACTTAAAGACACAAACAAACTAAAACTCAAACGATGGAAAAAAATATATCAAGCAAACAACACTCAAAAAAGAGCAGGAGTAGCAATACTAATCTCAGATAAAATAGACTTCAAAGTAAAATCCACCACAAAGGATAAGGAAGGACACTATATAACGATTAAAGGGTGAATACACCAGGAGGACATAACTATAATAAATATTTATGCATCCAATGACAGGGCTCCAAAATACATAAAACAAAATCTAACAGCACTGAAAAGAGACATAGATAGCTCCACAATAGTAGTAGGAGACTTCAACACGACTTTCGGTGAAGGACAGAACATCCAGAAAGAAGCTCAACAAAGACAGGCAAGAGCTAAATGTTACAATCAACCAACTTGATCTCATAGACATATATTGAACACTCCACCCAACAGCAGCCAAGTACACTTTCTTTTCCAAC
>NW_004443995.1:9254461-9256090 GCF_000243295.1 Trichechus manatus latirostris
AAGAGTTAACAAGACCAAAAGCTGGTTCTTTGAAAATATCAACAAAATTAATAAACCTTTGGCCAAACTGACAAAAGAAAAACAGGAGAGGAAGCAGATAACCCGTATAAGAAATGAGATGGGTGATATCACAACAGACTCAACAGAAATAAAAAATCATAACAGAATACTACAAAAAATTGTACTCTTAACAAATTTGAAAACCTAGAGGAAATGGACAAATTTCTAGAAACTCACTACCTAAACTAACACAAATGGACGTAAAAAATAAACCCATAACAAAAGAAGAGATTGAAAAGGTAATTTAAAAACTCCCAACAAATAAAAGCCCTGGTCCAGATGGCTTCACTGGAGAATTCTACCAAACTTTCAGAGAAGAATTAACACCACTACTTCTAAAGGTATTTCAGAGCATAGAAAAGTGTGGACTACTCCCAAACTCATTCTATGAAGCCAGCATAACCCTGATACCAAAACCAGGTAATCACACCACAAAACAAGAGAAAATTACAGACCAATTATCACTCATGAACATTGACACAAAAATCCTCAACAAAATTCTAGCCAATAGAATTCAGCAACATATCAAAAAAATAATTGACCATGATCAAGTGGGATTCATACCAGGTACGCAGGGATGGTTCAACATTAGAAAAACAATCAATGTAATCCATCACATAAATAAAACAAATGACAAGAACCACATGATCTTATCAATCGATGCAGAAAAAGCATTTGAAAACGTCCAACACCCATTCATGATAAAAATTCTCAACAAAATAGGAATAGAAGGGAAATTCCTCCAATAATTAAGGGCATTTATACACAGCCAACAGCCAACATCATCCTAAATGGAGAGAGTTTGAAAGCATTCCCCTTCAGAACGGGAACGAGAAATGGATGCCCTTTATCACCACTCTTTTTCAACATTGTGCTGGAGGTCCTAGCCAGAGCAATTCGGCTAGAAAAAGAAATAAGGGCATCCAAATTGGTAGGTAAAAAGTCAAGATATCTCTATTAGCAGATGATATGATCTTATACACAGAAAATCCAAAGAATCCACCAGAAAACTACCAGAGCTAATAGAAGATTTCAGCAAAGTATCAGGATACAAGATAAACACACAAAAATCAGTTGGATTCCTTTACACCAACAAAGAGAAACTCAAAGGAGAAATCACCAAATCAATACCATTTACAATAGCCCCTAAGAAGATAAAATACTTAGGAATATATCTAACCAGAGATGTAAAAGACCTATACTATGAAAACTACAAGACACTACTGCAAGAAATCAAAAGAGACCTGCATGTGGAAAAACATACCTTCCTCATGGATAGGAAGACTCAACATTGTGAAAATGTCAATTCTACCCAAAGCGATCTACAGATACAATGCAATCCCGATCCAAAGTCCAACAGAGTTTTTTAATGAGATGGAGAAACAAATCACCAACTTCATATGGAAAGGGAAGAGGCCCCGAATAAGTAAAGCATTACTCAAGACAAAGAACAAAGTGGGAGGCCTCACACTACCTGATTTTAGAACCTATTGCACCTCAACAGTAGTCAAAACAGCCTGGTACTGGTACAACAACACATACATAGACCAATAGAACAGAATTGAGAAT
>NW_004443995.1:9257280-9287282 GCF_000243295.1 Trichechus manatus latirostris
ACTTAATGGTCTGACTGAGACTGGAGGAACCCCAGAAAGTATGGCCCCTGGATTCTCTATCAGCCCAGAACTAAAACAATTTCCGAGGCTAACCCTTCAGACAGGGATTGGACAGGACTGTGGGACATAAAGTGATACTCGTGTAGAGTGTGCCTCTTAGCTCCAGTAGATACAAGAGACTAAATGGGCAGCTTCTGTCTGGAGGTGAGATGGGACGGCAGAGAGGGTTTGAGCTGGTTGAATGGAAATGGGGAATCAGGGGTGGAAAGAAGGAGTGTGCTATCATAATATGGGGAGAACAATTAGGGTCACATAACAATGTATATATAAATTTTTGTATGGGAGAAAATAAAAAAAAATAAACTTTAGTTCACAGACAGTAAATTGGAAAATAATAAATTTAACAGAAAAAAAACGCTGAGTCTAAAAAATACAGAAAGTAAGAAAGCTAAGGGCAATGACACAGAGCAAAACTGAACACACTTGGTGTGCTGGTTATTTCAGGGAATATAGCTTTGTGTGCTTTCTTGTGAACCAACTGTATGCAGCATGCACTGACACAGACATGAAATAGGTACTAAACCAGATGTCTAGAGGGTGAGTCCAAATCAGTTCAGATATATTGCTTTGCCTCCATTTCTATTTAACTAGAATCACTTCAGATTTTCAATATACTGATAGGAAAAGATCCATATGCATTCCAATCATCTCTAAGGCTTTCACAGGACAGTAGGGGGAGAAACAAGTGATTAGTAATAGTACCAAAAAATAATAATAATAACACCTGCCATCGAGTCGATTCAGACTTACGGCGACCCCATGTGTTTCAGAGTAGAACTATGCTCCATCGAGTTTTCAACGGCTGATTTTTCGAAAGCAGATCACCAGGCTTTTTTTCCAAGTTGCTTCTTGGTGGACTGGAACCACCAACCTGTTAGTTAGCAGCTAAGCGCATTAGCCATTTGCACCACCCATGACTCCAGTAATAGCAGAGCTGATATTAATTGACTGGACTACCTAGACTAAATGCAAAACTCTCCTGATACCATTGGACAAGTATCTCCTGTGGCTCACTTTTCAGCCTGAAATGTGTAATTATTCCCTTGACTAGGGTAAAATGCTAACTTTTTTTTTTAACTTCATTTATAAACACTATTTTATCCATAATTTTTCACACAAATGCATTTTTTTTGTTCCTTTAACCATAAACATCTTGGGCAACACAAATATTTTTGTATATTAATCACATTTTCATTTGGTTTCCAGTATAATTTTTGTAGATGAGATCTTTAAGGCTCATAAGCTAAGCTGGTGACCACTGCAAACAAGTAAAAGAAGGTGTTGTATTCAATAATAATACTTCACTGTTGCATAGGGCTTCACAGCTTTTAAATCACTTTTATGTATATTACTTTATTTCAGCCTCACAATAACTGAGTAGTTGGGGCAGGAGTTATCATCGTGATCATACCAATGAGTAAACTCAGCTGGGTTTAGAGACATTTCATGTGTTGCTCAAGATCCCATGACTAGTCAGTAAAGGAACTGGGACTAGTGTCCAGGTTTCCTAGCTTTGAGTTCAGGGTTCTTGCTCCTTCAATGTAAATTGGATTACTGCCATATTTTTTCAAATTTTCAAGTGACATATATATAATCTCATTTGAAACTTTACACATATATATGTATAATGCACATATATATTAGGTTTCTAGAAAGAAGAGACCTTATCTGCCTGTATTCTTTAATTCCATAGTTATCCCAACATGAGGAAGAGACAAGGATATAGCATTTCCTTTGAAGTGAGAGGAGGAGTGGGAAGATGAGCCCCCCGCTCTGCCTACATGGGAAGAAATGCAGGAGGAAGTAACTCTCCATCCGGAAATACATAAAGCATGACTTATCTATTTTAATATAATGACAATGGTCTCTACACTCTAAAGTCACTTTTTGTACTTGGAGAAAGTTGGCAAAATAACTTCCTACCTACAAGTCAAGAACTAGAGCAATTTAAAGTTTTATTTAAATGATCTTTCCTTTTAGCAACATCTGTGAGACTTTCTTCTGCTTCTGCGGGCCTCGGGCTCCAAGTAAAATAGGGTCAATAGGGAAATAAAAATGTCAATAAGAATTAAGTAAATAATAGAAAAGGAGTCCCCGGGTGGTGCAAATAGTTACCACATTAGGCGGCTAATTAAAAGGTTGGAGATTTGAGTTCACCCAGAGGTACCTCGAAGAAAGGCCTGGCAATCTCATTTCAAAAAATCAACCATTGAAAACCCTAAGAGCACAGTTCTACTCTGATACACCTGGGGTTGTCATGAGTTGGTGTCAACTCAGTGGCAACTGGTGGTTTTAAAAAATAGAAAAAAAATATAATACCACAATAGATGATGTCCGAAAGAGAGTTGAGTATAAAATATGGAAATGTCAAGTGAAGGGAAGCAAGATTTATGTCAGCTGATTTAAAATTTCTAAATCTCTTAGGGATAATTTTTATTAGCTGAAAAATATGAAGAGAGACTGAATTGCATTTGTCAATGCAACACCTATTGGGGCTTAAATCTTGTTTTATTTGGCACTACAGTAAGGCACTTTTGCACAATTATGTCAACACATTGCCTCTGTCAAGAAACGCAAGCACTTGAATCCTTGTCAGTCAGTCATTTCATTTTCAAAAAGGATCTAAGAGTCTAGAACAACTGGCAACTATTCTTGGCTTTGTTAGTGGCTTAATTTTGATCTTTTCCATTTGACACTCTTTCTCAGACACATCTGGGCAAGTCTAGTTACACTAAGCCCAGTTTAAAAGAAAGTGAAAACTCCACAGTGACGTTCTCCACTTGACTAAGAGATTTTCACAATCAAAAAGAGTGGGAATTGAATCTGATTCTCTCTCACTTTGAGATTCAGGTATAATAGGAACAGGTGCATCAAAGCCAGGTTGGGGTTTGTTATGAATGGAAGGAGAAACTGTAATGACTATTAGGTTCAAGATCGGAACAAATTTAGCATGAGTAGACAGAGAGGCTGACAGAGAGATGAGATCAAGGATAAATTAAATACCACAAATCTCATCAGCTCGTCCCTGGGATAATAAATAGTAAAGACAGTTACATTATATTTGAAATGAAAGAAAACATATACTGGGAAGGGATAACATATTTTAATTATTAATTAGACACATAAATGTTACTCTTAATTCACATTTCCCAGAGTAAATAAACACCAAGAGATGAAGTTCCTCTATTGACTAATAAGAACGTTAGAAATGGTATGCAGAAAAAGTTGATCTCTGGAGATAGTTTATCTGTGCCTCTCACGCTGTCAGTATTTTTTAAGTGGCTTCTTTGCAAAGATGGAAATATTCTTAATATTTCTAATTCTAGACATAATTAAATCTGTAGGGAGACAACCTATGGTGAGTCTTCAGTGTATAAATTTACACGGGGAGGAATGACTGTGTCTCTGTCTTTCACAGAGATTGAAAGAGTCTTTCCATAAGAAATACCTTTGCAACCTTTAAAAGCAAAATGCAAGAATCAAAATGACTGCATTTCATTCGTATTTTTCCTAACTATTATTTTTTCTTTTGTTAAAGTAAACACTTAGGGACTTAAAAGAGCACTTATCAAAAACAGGCATCTATGTTTTTCTCCTTATGAGAATAGTTAATCATCAAACTCCCCCACAAGACAGTAAAACTCTACAAGGGTAGAGATACCTCGTAGGTTTTTTTCATCAGTTTAGACTCAGCTCTTATCACAATACCTGAAACAAATTAAAAGCTCAATAAATACTTGCGGAATAAATGAGGGAAAATGACTGTGTATATAAACTGGCTTCTTGCATGTTAAACATCTCTACACCCCTTTTTAACGTGTATGTTGAAGGAGTACAAGCAGTAGAGTCAGACAGAGCTGTCTTCTAATTCAGGCCAATCAACAAATTAACTCAGCCTCAGTTCCCTCTTATAATACTTATAATATTCACTTTGTCTAGATAAAATGAGAATTAGAAATAATGCACACATGCACACACACAGCAGAATATTTGCTACACATTATAAAAAACAAAACATTGCCTTTGAGCTGATTCCGACTTATAGTGACCCAATACGACAGAGTAGAACTGTCCCATACTGTTTCCAAGGAGTGGCTGGTGGATTCGAACTGCCAATCGTTTGGTTAGTAGCCGAGCTCTTACCACGGTGCCACCGGGGCTCCACTATACATTATATGTCCAATAAATTGAGATTATTTTTATTACTTAGATCATTTTATTAAAGTAAGTTTAAAATGAAAAATTAAGCCAAAGACTAATGTAACCTCTCATATGATAAATGAGGAAAATTAGCCTGGATAGAACAAGGGGTTTGCCAAGGAGTCAAAAATTAGTGCTCACCAGGCAAGTGGGAGTCTGTACCAATTCCCACTGAAGGATCTGAGGGCGGATGTCCCTGCATCAGTCTCTATTTTTAATTGCACATCTATGTTGGTGCAATTCAGCATATGTTGTCTTAGGTCTCAGGAAACTAAATATGTGTGGATTTATATCAGTCTTAACCTTGTATATTTTTACAGCTTCTCTATCTTTGAAACAAGGTAAATAAACTTAGAAACCCTACATGATTAATCAATTCTCCAGATGAGTGTAGCACATATTAATTTAGATGGTTACCTACATTGGTTGAACTAGATCATTTCAATTTCTTTCTTTTTTTTTTTTTTTTTTTGATGTAGCACTTCAACTTTTTAGATTTTACTTAAGAGCTAAATAATGCTTGGTTAAATACTCCTTCACTTTATCAAAACACTAGGAAAACTCAGTCCGTGCCTAAGGCAAGGTAGGATACCGTTAGATGGCATCCTGCCACTTTGCAGAAACCTCAAATCACACTATTCTTTTTAGCAAATTAAGATTACCCTGGATGGCTTGGAAACATCTGGAGAAGCCTTCAGCTCCTCCACTTCTTAGCTTCCAGCACCACAATTTCTTCCCGCGTCTGCTTCCAGCACCCCTCCATCTTGACTGCCTCCTCCACCACTATTGTGTTTTCTTTAATTGCTTCCATCTTGGTTTAGTATGTATAGCTAAGGGTCTGCATCACCCGAGTATTCATCTATAGTCAGCTACAAAATCCAGCAGAGGACACCTGGAGCATCGAAAAATACAAGGATTGGGGACAGATAATCACTGCTTAAGTCCTGGCTCTGTCACTTAGAGACAGTAGGTCTTGGCTGCACTTAACTTCCTTGACTGACGTTGCCTCATCTGTGACTTGATGATGGTGAAAGCATTAATTGTAGCAATTTCTCAAGGTTATTCAGAGGCTTCAAGTCTATGGGCTTACTCTAAAAAAAAAAAAACAGTTGCCATCAAGTCTATTCCAACTTATGGCAACCTCATGTGTGTCAGAGTGGAACTGTGCTCTGTAGGTTTCTCAATGGCTGATTTTTCAGAAGTAGATCACAGGACTTTCTTCCAAGGTGTCTCTGAGTGGACTCAAATCTCCAACATTTCAGTTAGCAGCCAAGTGCATTAACCATTTGCACCACCCAGGGACTGAAAACTCTAAGCACTCTACAGATATGAGTTGCTCTTAGGATTATTACTAGATGACTTCTCTTTCCCCCCATGTTTACTTGCTATGATACAGTGGAGGCTGATAACCACTAAAGAGGTGAGCTACAACAACACTAGTGGGTTCAAGTATTTAGTAGTAAGGTGTCAAAGTATTTTGAAATATCTGAGGCATCATGATGTATGAAGAATGCACTGAACTGGGCGTTAGGAAGTAGACTTTTAATTCAGGCTCTACAGCTAGCACTATGAGCTAGTGAAGTCATTTAACAAATTAGCATTTATATATGTGGCACACGCTGGGCTAAGTATGCAATTCTTGTATGTCGGTCCCAATTTTAAAATACTACAACGACGTAGGTGTAATCTCTCTGTCTTGTAGACGATGACATTGAGACTCCAAGTGATTAAGTAATTTGCCTGAGATAACACACCTAGATTCAAGTTTCCTCTCTACTTCTCTCCTCAAAGTCCCTCTCTCCCCACTCTGTCATGCTGTTGCTTTTCCCCTTGGTTGTGAATTGAATGATCACTCCAAATGTTTTCCTAGGTCCCCTTAAACTCTAAAACTTGATGATTGACTGTAGGTGATGAGTATTTGGGCCAGTTAATGGACTACTCAGGTAAGCTGTTAAAGCTGTTGGCAGCCACCGGCTCACAGTGACATTGTGTATGACAGAACTAAATGTTACCAGGTCCTGCGCCATCTTCATGACCGTTGGTATGTCTGAGTCCACTGTAGTGGCTATTGTGTTCAATCCATCTCATTGAAAGTTTTCTTCATTTTCACTACCCCTCTATTTTACAAACTATGTTTTCCTTTTCTAGCTATTGGTCTTCCCTGATTAAATGCTCAAAGCAAGCAAGCCGGAGTCTTGTCATCCTCACTTTTAAGGAGCATCTGGTTGTATTTCTTCTAGAGCAATTAAAGTAGCTCTAAATAAATCAACCTATATACCTATGAATACATTATAGATGTGCTGAGATGCTGATGCTCTTTGCCCTCCGGGTTGTGGGGAACAGCCTGGGGAAATTGGAGCCCCTTGTCCTACCACTTTGAGTACCTTCTTTCATATATCCCGGTGTGCTATATAAACAGAACAATCTTCTGGATGCCATGACAAAAAGCATTTGGAAGCTCTGCAGTAAATGAACCACACTGCTATATATAGCAGAGAAAGTGCTTTGCAGCTCACAACTATTGAAACTATATCATTCAGACCATGCTGTGATTTGGAAATGACTCAGTTTCCCCATCAAAAAAACAAAGAGACAAAACCAGAGCATAGTTTATACATTCTTCAGCCTGTACAGTTGGAGCAGCAAATAAATGGTGGAGGCAGTCAGATTGAACCAAGAAAGCTAAACACCAGTCCTTCGAGCATTCCTAGGGAATCGTATTTGTATGAAAGTTTTTTAAACTAACAGTCTTGTTACATTTTTGAGACTTTAATAGGCAAACCAGGGCATATGTGCCAGGTTCACCTGCCACTGCTGACCAAAATCAATTTTGAATTCTGAGATAAAATATGAGATTCTACATAAATGATTCTTATCTTTTCTTTCCATTGATTCAGTGGTTTCTAAAGTACATTAATTGTAGAAACGTGCAAAGTAGTTACCACAGAATATACTCATTGAAAATGTTACCACACTTGCACATCTTTGAAATATTAAGATTAGAGTTTCCTGGTACTTCCTCTTGGCTTGGAGGTCAGATTCTGCGTGTTATAGCTAGAAACTGAGCTTGAACCTGCTTTATGAAACAGAACTGTGCAGGTACAGGCTGTTGTGGTTCGTACAAAACCCTTCTTTCCAGGCAGTCTTCCCAGGGTGAGAAAGACACTCAGGGTCAAAGGAGAAGAATTCAAAAACATAGTAGCCTGTGGGGAAAATTTCACCCATGCAATTGACTGAACCTAAAACCCCTTAAAGATCCCAAAACCAAAAAACCAAACCTGTTGCCATCGAGTCAGTTTTGACTTACAGCAACCATGATGCCAAGTGGCACAGAGCAGAACTGACCCCAGAGAGGTTTCTTGGCTGTAATCTTTACAGAAGCAGATTGCCAGACCTTTCTTCTGTGTTGCCTCTGGGCGAGTTCAAACTGTCAACCTTTAGATCAGTAATAGGGCTCAAACCTTTTGTGCCACCCAAGGATCTCTTAAAGGGGCATGTACCCTAAAAACCTACTCTTCCAAGAAGAAGCCAAATATCGCAAAGTGACACAGAGTGTAGGACAAGTAGATATGCTCACGTTGCCCAAGAAAAGAAACAAAAACTCTTCACTGCTTCTCACTTCAGTCTCTTGTCCACCAGTGCTTGCTTTGGGGACAGTATGGACACATTTAAAAATTGCTGAGCTCATCAGGCTTGTTTTGTTCACCTTGGAAGTTGAAAGGAAGGTAGACTTTTCTCTAACAGAGATGAGCCCTGGTGGCACGGTGGTTAAAATGTGTGGCTGCTAACCAAAAGGTCAGCAGTTCAAATCCACCAGTTGCTCCTTGGAAACCCTATGGGACAGTTCTTCTCTGTCCTAGAGGGTCACTAGGAGTCGGAATCGACTCGATGGCAACAGGTTTGTTTTTTTTTTTTTATGCTGAGTCATAGATCACATTCTCTCTATATTTTACTTCATTATTTAAGGTTCACTGCTACTATTATTAAATTACAGTTTGAAGTTAGATGCTACTATCTCTGATGGATTTAGCAAAGAAAATCAGGAATTCATAGATAGAGCCGTGACAAATATTTCCTTCCTCAGAAGTCAAATTTTACTTGCTGTTTTAAAAATGAGAAAGTTGTTTTGGGACCAAAGTTCACTATCCTTTAAAGCTTGTGAAAATTACAGAAGGAAAAGAAATTAGCTTTATATAAATATAAAAAATACCTCTAATTCAGTTTATTTTTAATTATAAATATTGATTTCTAAGATGTAAAATGCATTAGACCTTTGAGTAAGGTCACTCAATTTATAAAAACCTGAATTAGGATTTTCCAGGATAGAACATAAAAGCTAAGCCCACAAACGGTCCTATAAACTAGAATGTCTGGTGGCGCCTCAAATAAAAATGTCAAGTCAAATGTCTGACAGAAAGGGTTCAGTAAAAATAAACACTATGTCAGGGAGGTGTTTGTTTGTTTTCGCTTTATTTTTTTTTCAGAGATAAAGAGAAATGTCCTGGGGCCCTGATGAACTCTGAGACTTTTTTGAATTGCTTCTAGAATGCGGTGTGCTATACCACACCTACATGCTTTTCCCAGTCTGTTCCCTCTGCATTGAGTACCCTGTGTCTTCTTCTCCTCCAGGAGAACGTAGAGTCATCATGTAACGTCCAGTTCCAATGTCATTTTTCAGGAAAGCCACCTTACATACTGGTTAAATTTATCCATGACATTTGCTGTGTGACAGTTATATTCTAGCACGTCTCACATCATTTGATTAAGAAAGTCCCCATTGCTCATTGCTAGATTTTTCCCTTTGAGCAGAAACCAAGTTAGACTTTATTTTTGCCTGGAGTTTCTGATAGGATTAAACATAATGAATTAAACCACCTAGCACAAGATTATATGTTTTGCCTGCAGTAGATAAATGCTTTCTGGTGTTATTGTTGTTATTATGATTCGGTTGCATAGCCCACAGAGAACACAGCTAAAATTCAGCCAACACAGACATGCTGGACTTATATGGCAGCACTGGTAGGTCACCCCAGCTTTCCTCAGTCACCCAGATTCTTCACTCCCTCCCCTGTATTCTGATTATACATTAACACACAATGGGTACTTAGTGGTGTGTGTCCGAGAGGTGGAGTGATTGACAGATTAATGAAGGGAACTTTCTATGCATTTGGTTATATAGACACTCTCTCAATATAGAACTGAGTATTTTTGTTCACTGACTTCTATTGGAATCTCACATTTATCTGGGTTGTAGAAGTAATGGTTTTCTTTTTGTTTTAACTCCTAGTATACGATAAATTGCACATCAGATGATCACACTGCCAGGTTGATATAGTGAGGAAACTTAGCCACTATTTACGTCTTTGCTATTACTTGTTCTCAGACAAGAAGAAAGTTTTTGATATAAAATATTTCTACAAAAGGCAAGCAAAAAGTGACTCATCAATTTGCTTGTTCTTCACAACATTAATTTCCATAGATATTTGGAAATACCTAAATATTTGGAAATACTAGCCCAGTTGGGGCAGTGGTCAAGAGCTTGGCTGCTAACCAAGAAGTCGGCAGTTCAAATCCACCAGCCACTCCTTGGAAACCCTATGAGGCAGTTCTACTCTGTCTTATAGGGTCGCTATGAGTCAGAATCTGCTCAACGGCAATGGGTTGTTTTTGTTTGTTTCTTTTTTATTAGCCCAGTTATGAACTAAAACCTACTCATACATTTTCTCTCATGTACAGCATATAATTTTAAAGTAGTAAAATTGAGGTCACAAGTTAGATGCAAAATTTAGTCTTTTGGATCATATTACTTTTGTACTTTTTCTTGTCTCAGAGTTGCAATGCATTAAACCAATAGTAAATGTCAATCATGTGCAAAGCAGTGTGCCTGAAGATCTCAAGGATACAAAGATATATTCCTGATTTCTAGGAACCTGTAGTTTAGTAAAGGAGTCCATAGATGGGTGATGCAAATGGTTAACACACTTGGCTGCTAACTGAAAGGGTAGAGGTTCAAGTCCATCCAGAGGCAACTTGGAAAAAAGACCTTGCAATCTACTTGTGAAAATAATCAGCCATTGAAAACTCTATGGAGCACAGTTCTACTCTGACACACATGGGGTAGCCATGAGAGCTGTAACAGATTCCACAGCAACTGGTTTTATACTTCAGTAATACATATTTCTTGCCTTTGTATTTTTCCTGTCTTTTCTTTCTTCTTCTTTTTTTGACAAAACATATGAAATTTAACTAGCAATTTTAAAGGCCTATAAAATCTAAGGCACATTGACTCTAAATCTTTAAAGATTTTTAAGCAGAATTATAATAGCAGTATACAGGAAAATACAGGAGTAAGAAAGTAACTTTTGTACTTTAAGATCATCTCCTTGGTTAACTAACATGCATTCTGCAGTTTCATATTAACAAAGGTTAGTATGATGTTTGCATTACCAAGGTGTCTGGTAATGTAACTTACAGTAGTCGAGCTCCCCTTCCCACTCCTATCCTGCGTATATACATACTTCTCTATTATTTTAGTCACTATTTGAGCAGCACTAGTTTTTTGGGATAGGTTTAGTCAATGGAATCCCAGAACATTCTGTGACCTCTAGCAACACTATTCCAAAAGTGAATCATCTAAATGTTCTACATCCTACTTTGATGAGTAGGGTCTGGGTCTTAAAAGGTTGTGAGCATCCATCTAATATACTCCACGGGTCTCACCTCATCTGGAGCAACGGAGAATGAAGAAAACCAGACACAAGGGAAAGATTAGTCCAAAGGACTAAATGGACCACATCTACCACAGCCTCCACCAGACTGAGTCCAGCACAACTAGATGGTGCCCAGCTACCGCTACAGACTGCTTTGACAGGGTTCACAATAGAGCGTCCTGGACATAGCTGGAGAAAAACGTAAAAGAAAATTCAAACTCACAAAAAAAGACCAGACTTACTGGTCTAACGGAGACTGGAGAAACCCCAAGAGTAGGGCCCCCAGACACCCTTTTAACTCAGTATTGAAGTCACTCCTGAGGTTCACCCTTCAGCCAAGGATTAGACAGGCCCATAAAACAATTAATACACATAGCTCAACCATGTATGTAAGACTGAATGGGCACACCAGCCCAGGGGCAAGGATGAGAAGGCAGGAGGGGACAGGAAAGCTGGACAAATGGAAATGGGGAAGCCAACTTCGAGAAGGGGAGAATGTTGACGTGTCTCGGGGTTGGCAACCAATGCCACAAAACTATATCTGTACCAATTGTTTAATGAGAAACCAATTTGCTCTGTAAACCTTCACCTAAAGCACAATAAAAAAATATAAAAAAGAGTCATTTTACCCATAAAAGTAAATAGATTCCACATAGCAAAGAGAATTTCTACTAGAGTGGAATATTCTAGATTTTCTATGTACGTGAAAATTTTAAATACAGCAATAAATTTTTTCAAAATCTATGAATGTAAGTAATCTTATTGTAAGAAATGTCCCATAATATTTCTGAAGATTCTTTCAAAACCTCCAAGAAAGTAGATTAGGTAAAGTATAAAAGGCAGCTGTCATGAATTTACTCCACATCTCAGATGTAAGAAATGTCACATTTGTTGTTTCTCTAAATTAGATTTAATCTGACCAACAGGCTTTGGTAAAATCAATTTTGGTTGTTATTGTGGCTCCATTACCCATCCTCTGTCCCCCAGGGTGTAATGTAGGTCCTGAAAGTCTTACCTGGCTGAGAACCCAGCAGAGAAGCCCACTGGTCTTCAGTCCACATCAGTCATCACTGGTAGGCTACTCATTGTCCAAACTGCATGGTGGCTCCACAGCTAAGATGCTGGGTGGGATTCTGCTGAGGCTGGGAGCCCAGATCCTAGGGTTCTCCTACCTCCCTAGGAGTATGAGAGGGGGGAACAAAGCAGAGTTTTTTTTATGCTCTTAGAACCCCCAAAACCACCCACTTCCCTTCCATTTCTCAGATTTAGTAAAGCTCTCTACAACTTTCTCCAGCCTAAGAAAACCAGTTGCATTAAGTCCACTCCGACTCATGGTGACCCCATGTGTGTCAGAGTAGAACTGTGGTCCATAGGGTTTTCAGACCTCATGTGTGTCAGAGGAGAACCATGCTCCACAGGGTTTTCAATGGCTGGTTTTTCAGAAGCAGATTGCCAGGCCTTTCTTCTGAGGCAAGTCTGGATGGACTCCAACTATTCAGTTAGCAGCCAAGCACATTACCGTTTGGACCACCTAGGGACTCTCCACCAGCCTAACCACTTCTGTTTCCCTGTCACTTAGCCCTTTGCAGAGAATCTCCCCTTAGGTGGATTTAATAATGCAGGCCTCCCCCTACATCAGGCTTTTATTTTTATTTTTTTTTACTATCACAAAAATAACAACAACAAAAAGCCTGAACTGAGCTCTCTTGTAGGCTGACTTATTCAGTAGAGATGACAGCTGAAGTCTACACAATCCATGGAAATAAAAAGTCCCACGTGTGTCTCATTATAGCAGCCAGGAGGAGAGCATGAATACCCTCTAAGAGACAATGAGGGGCTTCATCAAGCAGAAAGACAAAGAAATTGATGGAGTTTCCTTATTTAAAAAAAACCCATTGCTGTAGAGTTGATTCTGACTCATAGTGACCCTATAGAACAGAGTAGAGCTGCCCCATAGGATTTCTAAGGCTATAATCTTATGGGAGCAGGCTGTCACATCTTTCTCCCGTGGAGCATCTGGTGGCTTTGAACCACCAACCTTTCAGTTAGCAGTCAAGCGCTTAATCACTGCACCACCAGGGTTCTTTAGTTTCCTCATAGGCTTTTTAAACATCTTTTAAATTGTCATTGCTTTACTTTCCTTACCGGCCCTGAGTTCTAGGTTCACTATGAGTGTCAAAATGAGCCTTAAGCCTCCTTGGTGGCAGGAGGGAGACAGACAGCAAGAGTGAGTTGATGAGATGTGCCTTTTGACACCAACACATTCTTCTCCATTTCATCTGACTCTACTCTTCTAACTTGATCCAAAGGTCTGGAAGGCTACTCACTTGGGGAAATCTTTTTTTTTTTTGGTAGTATCCATAATTTTTTTTGCTTTTTTTTTTTCATTGTCACAGTTTAGATGTAGTTTACATTTCAAGTCAGTCTCCCATACAAAAATTTATACATACATTGTTAGGTGACCCTAATTGCTCTCTCCATACTGTGACACCATACTCCTCCTTTCCACCCCTGATTCCCATGTCCATTGAACCAGCTCCTAACCCTCTCTGCCTTCCCATCTCACCTCCAGACAGAAGCTGCCCAATTAGTCTCTTGTATCTACTTGAGCTAAGAGGCTCACTCCTCACGAGTATCACTTTATGTCCCACAGTCCAGTCCAATCCCTGTCTGAAGAGATGGCTTCAGAAATTGTTTTAGTTCTAGGCTGATAGAGAATCTGGGGGCCATGCTTTCCGGGGTTCCTCCAGTCTCAGTCAGACCATTAAGTCTGGTCTTCTTACTAGAATTTGAGTTCTGCACCCCACCTTTCTCCTGCTCCATCAGATATTCTCTGTTGTGTTCCCTGTCAGAGCAGGCATTCGTGGTAGCCGGGCACTATCTAGTTCTTCTGGTCTCAGGCTGATGAAGTCTCTGGTTTATGTGGCCCTTTCTGTCTCTTGGGCTAATACTTTCCTTGTGTCTTTGGTGTTCTTCATTCTCCTTTACTCCAGGTGAATGGAACCAGTTGACGCATGTTAGATGGCCGCTTGCAAGCTTTTAAGACCCCAGATGCCACTCACCGAAGTAGGATGCAGAACATTTTATTAATAAGCTTTGTTATGCCAGTTGACCTAGATGTTCCCTGAAAGCTTGGTCCCCAGACCCCTATACCTGTTACTCTGCCTCTCAAAGTGTTTGATTGTATTCAGGAAACTTTTTAGTTTTGGTTTAGTCCAGTTGTGCTGACTTCCCCTGTAGTGTGTGCTGTCCTTCCCTTCACCTAAGATAATACTTGTCTACTATCTAGTTAGTGAATAACCCTCACCCTCCCTCCCCATCCTAATAACCCTCAAGGAATGTTGTCTTTTGAGGGTTATAAGAACTTTTTTTGAGTTCTTATAATAGTGGTCTTATACAATATTGGTCCTTCTGTGACTGACTAAATTCACTCAGCCTAATGCCCTCCAAATTCCTCCGTTTTGTAAGATGTTTCACGGCTTCATTGTTGTTCTTTATCATTGTGTAGTATTCCAATGTGTGGACATACCATAATTTGTTTATCCATTCATCCCGTTGATGGGCACCTAGATTGTTTCCATCTTTTTGCTATCATGAACAGTGCTGCAATGAACATGGGTGTGCATATATCTATTCATGTGATGGTTCTTATTTCTCTAGCATATATTCCAAGGAGCAGGATAGCTGGATAGTATGGTACTTCTATTTCTAGCTTTTTAAGGAAGCACCAAATCAATTTCCAAAGTGATTGTACCATTTTACATTCCCACCAACAGTGTAGAAGTGTTCTAGTCTCTCCACAACCTCTCCAGCATTTATTATTTTGTGTTTTTTGGATTAATGCTAGCCTTGTTGGGGTGAGATGATATCTCATTGTAGTTTTGATCTGCATTTCTATAATAGCTAATGATCGTGAGCATTTCTTCATGTATCTGTTAGCTGCCTGAATATCTTCTTTGGCAAAGTGCCTGTTCATATCCTTTGCCCATTTTTTAATTGGGTTATTTGTCTTTTTTTGTTGAGGTTTTGCAGTATCTTATAGATTTTAGAGATTAGATGCTGGTCAGATTTGTTGTAGCCAAATTTTTTTTTCCCAGTCTGTAGGTTGTCTTTTTTACTCTCTTGGTGAAGTCTTTTGATGAGCATAAGGTTTGATCTTTAGGAGCTCCCATTTATCTAGTCTCTCTTCTGGTGCTTGTGCATTGTTACTTATGGCTCATATTGTGTTTATGCTCTGTTTTAGGGCTCCTAGTGTTATCCCTATTTTTTCCTCCATGATCTTTATTGTTTTCGATTTTATATTTAAGTCTTTGATCCATTTTGAGTTAGTTTTTGTGCATGGTGTGAGGTATGGGTCTTGTTTCAGTTTTTTGCAGATGGATATCCCGTTACGCCAGCACCATTTGTTAAAGAGACTGCCTTTTTCCCCAATTAACAGACTTTGGGCCTTTGTCAAATATCAGCTGCTCATAGATGGATGAATTTATGTCTAGATTCTCAATTCTGTTCCATTGGTCTATGTATGTGTTGTTGTACCAGTACCAGGCTGTTCTGACTACCGTGGTGGAATAATAGGTTCCAAAATCAGGTAGTGTTAGGCCTCCCACTTTGTTCTTCTTCTTGAGTAATGCTTTACTTATTCAGGGCCTCTTCCCTTTCCATATGAAGTTGGTGATTTGTTTCTCCATCTCATTAAAAAATGCTTGTGGAATTTGGATCGGGATTGCATTGTATCTGTAGGTTGCTTTGGGTAGAATTGACATTTTCACAATGTTGAGTCTTCGTATCCATGAGCAAGGTATGTTTTTCTACATGCAGGTCTCTTTTGGTTTCTTGCAGTAGTGTCTTGTAGTTTTCATTGTATAGGTCTTCTACGTCTCTGGTTAGATATATTCCTAAGTATTTTATCTTCTTGGGGGCTATTGTAAATGGTATTGATTTGGTGATTTCCTCTTCGAGGTTCTCCTTGTTGGTGTAAAGGAATCCAACTGATTTTTGTATGTCTATCTTGTATCCTGAAACTTTGCTGAAATCTTCTATTAGTTCTGATAGTTTTCTGGTGGATTCTTTGGGGTTTTCTCTGTATAAGATCGTATCATCTGCAAATAGAGTTACTTTCATGTCTTCCCTACCAATTTGGATGCCCTTTATTTCTTTTTCTAGCCTAATTGCTCTGGCTAGGAACTCCAGCACAATTTTGAAGAAGAGTGGTGATAAAGGTCATCCTTTTCTGGTTCCCGTTCTCAAGGGGAATGCTTTCAAACTCTCTCCATTTAAGATGATGTTGGCTGTTGGCTTTGTATAAATGCCATTAATTATGTTGAGGAATTTCCCTTCTATTCCTATTTTGTTGGGAGTTTTTATCATGAATTGGTGTTGGACTTTGTCAAATGCTTTTTCTGCATCAATTGATAAGATCATGTGGTACTTGTCTTTTTATATATGTGATGGATTACATTGATTGTTTTTCTAATGTTGAACCATCCCTGCATACCTGGTATAAATCCCGCTTGATCACGGTGAATTATTTTTTTGATATGTTGCTGAATTCTATTGGCTAGAATTTTGTTGAGGATTTTTGTGTCAATGTTCACGAGGGATATTGGTCTGTAATTTTCTTGTTTTGTGGTGTGTTTACCTGGTTTTGGTATCAGGGTTATGCTGGCTTCATAGAATGAATTTGGGAGTAGTCCACACTTTTCTATGCTCTGAAATACCTTTAGTAGTAGTGGTGTGAACTCTTCTCTGAAAGTTTGGTAGAATTCTCACTTGGGGAAATCTTGATAACTCAATGGCCACCCTAAAGTCAAACAAATTCTATAAATGTGTTGATAAGAAATTGGATTGGCAGAATACAAACATATGTAAAAAGAGTTGAAAATGTTTTCCAGCTGTGACACTTGGTCACCATTTTTACTAGTTAGATATTTTACTTATTCCTGCTAACTAGCTCCCAATATGTGAACTAGATGGACAAGATTAATTTTCCTCTCCTTTGCTATAACTTAGGATTTCTACATTCAGGATTTTTATAATAAAGAGATATTCTGCTTGACTTTTTCTTTATAATTAAATAAATAGAAGCAAGGATGGTGAGACTTCATCTGACATACTTCGGACACGTTATCAGGAGGGACCAGTCCCTGGAGAAGGACGTCATGCTTGGTAAAGTAGAGGGTCAGCAAAAAAGAAGACCCTCAATGAGATGGATTGACACGGTGGCTGCAACAATGGGCTCAAACATAGCAACAATTGTGAGGATGGCACAGTGTTTCATTCTGTTGTATATAGGGTCTCTGTGAGTTGGAAATGACTGGATGGCACCTAATAATAACAACAACAAATAAAATGTAAGTCATATGTCATAAATTTTGTTAAAATTGGCACATTAAAAATGTTACCACTAAGTTTTCCCTCATTGTGCTTCTTTTGCCTTAACTCTTTTGTTATATTTTAAAAAGAAGTAAAGGATGAAACAATATGATGTCTAGGATTTGCTTCAAAATAATCCAGGTATGGGATTGGTGATGGTGGGGGACATCTGAAACAAGATTGGCCATGGGATGTTCGTTTTTGAAGATATATGATGAATACTTGAGGATTCGTCATATCATTCCCTCTACTTTTGAATATGTTTCAAATGTTCTACAATACAAAGTTGAAAAGAAGTAAAACTTCAGAAGTGAATTTAGTACTCCTTAAGATAAAGACCAGCAATAAATACGATAGAAAGGTAAACTTCTGATTTTACTAGAGAGCACTGGACAAGTGTCAGGGTTATTCAGAACATTTCAAGTTCTTCTCCATTCAAAATGCTCAGAACCCCAGAGAACCGAGCTCTTTTGTGTCCTCCTGTCATCTCTGTGGAAGCTGATGGGTGTGTCAGTCACCCCTGAGAGTGGCGCTTTGGGGAATAACATCACTGAGTCAGCTAGTGCCAGCTGGTGCTCTTGCTGTTTTAGTATTCTCTAACATCTTGTCAATCAGCAGCTGAGTTCTGAGAACTTAAAACCCACCCCCACTGACAACTCTCCTTTCCACCCAATCTAGGAATGGGCTAGAGACATAGCAAGAGGAGAAAAGGCTGGTTATTATTCCTCCTTTGACCTTAATCTTGGGAGTGTAGGTCTCACTGCTGAACAAATAGACTCATTCTAGAATTAACTATTAAATGGTATCAGAAACCTTGCCAAGGGTTACAAAGGATTAACAGAAGCACCAGCCATTCTCTCTTCCTCCAAAGGTCTTACAACCAAGTTAGAGTTGAGACGCATCAGGATGAAATAAATTAAAAATGTGTAAGGCAGTGTAGGCTATATGCCCACTGAATTTTATAGAAATCAAATGCTATAGGAGTTCAGAGGATGGAAGACCCATAGTCAATGGAGTAACTTGGAAAGGCTTCATTAAAAGGTTGGGATTGAAAGCATGGCTTTAACCATCTCCACATTCATGTGGAGTCAAGGACTAAGGTAGAAACACAGTGCAGTAGGTAGAGCAGGAGAACTAGTGTCAGACAGAACTGCCTTCTGATTCCAGTTGTTATCTCTGAGCTTCTTTTCTCTTGTTTGTAAATCTTGCAAGGTTATTGTAAGAATCAAAAACATTAACATTTGAGGGAATGCCTTTAGCTTAGCAGGCCCCCAAAAAGTGCTTGCTTATTTTCCTTTGTATAGGAAGCCACAGGATAAAAATTTGTAAAGATAGATTACAGCCAGACTGTAGAGACCTTGAGTATCAGACTGAGGGATTTGCTCTCTATTTCTATAGATGTCCAACAGCTTTAGCTGAAAAGTATTACGGTGAAAACAGCATTTGAGGAAAATTATTGCAGTGGCTATGCAACCTAGTTGAGTGTTGAGACTTGGTCCGGAGAAATTAATTAGGATGTGAAGACAATGGTCTGAGCACAAGATATTAAGGGCGAAAGCCGAGGTTGGTGCCAAAGACAAATTTACCATAAAGCTAATGCAGCTTTAATTTTTGGCCCCTCATTTGCATGGTCCCCTTTCAAGGTTCCAGAAAGGACCCTAGAAGTACCTTCACATAATTATGTTGTTTTGTCAAATTTGCAAAAATAAGATATTAAGATCACTGTCTCTTTCCATCCTTACTTTCTTTCTATACCACCTTCTTCCTGTTGGGTACCTCTGAAGTGACCATGGGCATTTCTGGAGTCAGACTTGGGGCAATTTTAGTAGAAGAGAGACTTATTTTGGGTTTAGTGGGGTATGTTTATGTGGTTGGCAGTCACTTCCCTGTCTAGTTAGGTTATTACCGGCCTTCCTTGTGCAGCAATGGTTTCAGAAATACTCCTAGGCCCCAGTGCTAACCCACCTGAAGTCTTTACGTGAGGGTGCTTGGTCACAGGTTGTATTGCAATACAGTATTCCCTAAGGCCTTAGCCCCCAAAGGATGTAGGTAGTAGAGGAGAAACAAGTTTTAAAATGTATGAAGCCATAAGCAAGTCTGTGGAAAATTCTTCCAACCATCATATGTATAACAATGAAAGTGGAGGATTTGGTTCTCATTGATAACTAATCAAAGTAGATGTTCTCTACTGTCAGGAATACTTTTGATAATTCAGCATATACATTATAACTGTATAATTACATTATAATTATAAACACACCATACTTTTTTCATTTTAGATAGGAGTTATACAAGATAGAATTTATCAGAATTCCTCTTTGTAAGGATACAAACTTCTAGCCACATCTCATAGTAAGTCTAAAGCAGCTCATTTATGAAAGAAATTTGATAGCTTTTTTTCACAAGTTTGAAAACAATCTTAAAAATTTACATACTACCAATAATGAGCTGTGATGCTGAAAGAAATTTTTCTAAACTATTAATATATTTTTTTAATTTCAATCCACCAAGTTGGAGAAAAGACTGAACTGTCTTAATATTCCCACTATAGAAAATAGTATACAATCCTTAGCTTATAAAGAGATGATAAACAAGCATGTAGCCAAAGAAGTGGGAGGGAAAATTTTGTATTGAAGTGTATCAGTCAGTGAATTAACAAAAATGTGTTTTGTTATTTTTCTGGATTTTGTAATGTTTGTAGTATTTGTCAGCTGTAATTTTTTTTCCCAGATGAAATAAAAATCCACTTTCATTCCTAATTTTCTATCAGTAATTTTTTTTTCTAAAACAGGGCTCTCCAACCCTGAACCTATTTCCTGATAGACTCAGGAAATAGGAATAAAACCACAAGGACAGATACAGATGCTAAGGAGGCCTCAAAACATCTTAGTGAGTTGTATGTGTTATGTAGGAATTGTGAAGAGGGAAGAAGCCTGGGTAATTGGTAGAATGAGAACATCACTTGAGTTGGTTTTTATTTATGTTGGGTTTGACTTGATGGAATGACTCCAAAATAGAAATGTCTAACAATCCACTGGGAATATTGTACTTGAGTTTGCAAAAAAGGGGTCAACCTAAAGACTGCTTATAGAAGCATACTCTCTGGAACCATCTTGAAGCATGGTCGGAAAAGTAAAATACCCTCAGATTCTTTTCTCTCCAAGGTCTCTGTTGGGTATTTCCAAACCAAAAGGACATAATACCGTAAGCTCTTCATAGATATAACATGAAAGAAGATCTTCCCTGACAATTAAATTTGAAGAGTTCAGCTGCTAACCAAAAGGTTGGCAGTTCAAACCCACTAGGTGCTCCTTGGAAACCCTATGGGGCAGTTCTACTCTGTCTTGTAGGGTCGCTATGAGTCGAAATCGACTCAATGGCAATGAGTTTGTTTTTCTGGGTTTGGGTCAAAGAAACCTGGACTTCTTTCTTTTCTCAGATCCTTTTGCATCATTAATCTCCTGTTGAGTTATCATGAGCTAGAATTGACTCTACAGCAATGGGTTTGTTTTAGCTGCAGGCAAGTCAGCCCCCGACTCATGGTGACCCCATCCACAACCGAAGGAAATGCTGCCCCTGGTCCTGCGCTATTACCTTAATCTACTGGGATCAGACTGTTGATCCATAGGCTTTTCATTGCTGATATTCAAAGTAGAGTGCCAGGCCTTTCTTCCTAGTCTGTGTTAGTCTGGAAGCTCTGCTGAAACCTGTTCGGCATCATAGCAACACACAAGCCTCCACTGGCAGACATGTGGTGACTGCACATGAGATGCATTGGCCGGGAATTAAACCCAGGTCTCCTCCATGGAAGACGAGAATTCCACCACTTAACCTCCACTGCCCCCACATTAATCTCCTAGAAAAGTTTATTTTATTGACCATGAAAACATTTCCCACCCCTCTTTCAGTGCCAGACTTTTTGGAAAAAATGTTCAAATGACACAAGTTTGGAAAACTCAATTCTAGTAGAAATAAATGTAAATTAATACTACATGGGAGCCCTGGTGGCACAGTGGTTAAGAGTTTGGCTGCTAACCAAAAGGTCAGCAGTTTGAATTCACCAGCTGCTCCTTGGGAACCCTGTGAGGCAGTTCTGCTCTGTCCTATAGGGTCGCTAGGAGTCAGAATAGACTAGATGGCAAAAGGTACGAGTACGGTAACACCACATGCCCTCAGTTACTCCACTGCTATTACCCAGACCTCTTTCTCACCTGTAGCAGGTTCCCAACTCATCCTCCTCTCTTTGACCTTATCACCACCACCCTCTCACCCTAAACCATTCTCCATATTCTGACTAAAATCATCTTTCTAACGTACAAATCAACTTATATTACCATTTTGCTTGAAACTCTGCTACTTTAAGGAAACTACACCAGTCCTTAACATGGCAATGTGGACATTGGAGTGTCCCTTCTCAAGCAGTTGCTCCCATCTCTCTACATGGCTTCCATGAAAGCTACATTGTTACTCTAGCCCTTGGATTTTAGGACTTGGGACTGAGGCAGTCAGTGGTCATGTTTTCTGTTATGTGACCCTTAAAAGTAGAGGTTTCTGCAGAGAGAAAGAAGACAGAAGCACAAAGGCAAGCAAAGTTGAGAGATTGCTAATAGCATTCAAGTTCCTGGCTTCAGATGCTCCTATGGACTAGCGCCATCCATGTCCTTGGATTCTAGAGTTGGTACAGCATATTTACAAAAAATTCATCTTCCCATTCGAGTCGGTCAAAGTGCTCTCCCAGTCATTAAAACCAAGAGTCCCCAGGAATAAAATAGTTTACAAGGATTTTCATGATCTAGACCCTACTTAACTTCCCATGCTCCTAGCTGTCTACTCCCCATCTCACCTTCAACGTTCATTCAGTATCGCAATCATGTTAGAGCCCTCTCACCTTCAAACTCTTCCTTGTATGTGATCTTCCCTCTGTCTAGTCATCCTTCAGGTCTCTGTTAAGATCTTTTTTCTTTATAGAAACCATTTCTGACTTCCAAGTCTGGCTCATGCGCCTCTCACAGCTGTTGTCCTCCTATGAGAAGATGTATCTCACTGTATGTCATCCTGTTTAATTGTTTGTGCCACTGTATATTTCTTCTTCAAAACCCTTTCTGAAAGATAGGAACTATGACTATCTTATTCATCACTGTATTCTGCCTAACGTGTGTCAGGCACCGAGTAGACTCTCAGTATATATTTGTTGAATGAATAAGTAAATCCTCAATCAACAACCTGGACGAAAGAGCAGTAAATAAATAGAGTGGAATGACACCCATGAACACATTCCCCCATCTTAAAAGGAGAGCACTACTGTTGTTTTTAGGTGCCATTGAGTCAGTTCCAACTCATAGTGACCCCACACACAACAGAATGAAATACTGCTAGAACCTAGAAATTCCCTGTATGCTCTGTACACCCTGCCACCCACAACCCCCAGAGGTCATTGCTATCCCAAATTTTGTTTTTCTTTTTCTCATTATCTTGCTTTTTCCTTAGAGTCTTACCACATATGCATGTATTGCTAAACAGTAAAAATATATTGCTTATCTTTTACTATGTTGAACTTTGAAAAATGGGAAGATGCTGTAATTATTCTGCAACTTAAACTTTTAACTACACAAAATTTGTAAGCTTCATCATGTTAATGTATATACCTATACTTCAATAATTTTCATTGCTATAAGGCATTGTATTGAATAGGCTCACAATTGATTGATCCATTTTATTCCCTTCCTTCCAGCCACCCAACTCCCTAGATTCCTTCCATAATCTCTGGGACAGATTTTATTTGCCAAAGATGTCACAATAATATTGCTAATACCACATGTTCTTCTATAATGTAGCTTTGCCAGTACCCTGTTAGGAGGTGGAGTTTAACTCTCCTTTCCTTGAATCTGGGTGGGGTTGAGACTGCTTCAGTTAATACAGTGTGGCAGCAATGACAGTGTATGATTTCTGAGGCTAGATCATAAGTCCTATGATGATGCCACTTTGTTCACTGGAACATTCGTGCTTGGAGCTCTGATCTGCCGCAGAAGTCCAGCTACCCTGCAGACCCGCTGCTAGGCACATGAGTGAAGGAGCCTACAGATGATTCCAGACCCCATCCATTAAGCTATCTCTAGCCTTTGAGTCTTTTCAGACATCTTGGAGCAGAAGCTAGCTAACTGTGTGCCCTGTCCAAATCTCTAACCCACAGAATCTATGTGCTCAATAAAACGGTTGCTGTTTACGCAACAAAGTTTTAGGGTACAGTCGTCCCTCAGTATCCGCTGGGGATTGGTTCCAATACCCTTATGGATACCAAAATCCGAAGATGCTCAAATCCCTTATATAAAATGGTGTAGTATTTGCATATAAAGCTAGAGCTAGCGGCGGGGACTGCAAGATGACAGCTGAGCATGTGCACCTGCTCTGGCAGGTTCTGGTTCCCACCAGGGTCGGGGTTAGGGAGAGAAGAGGGCTTCGTTTTTCCTGGCCGCTCCCTTCTGGCTCCTGGAAGTGGCGAACAACGTGGGCACCCCGACAAGGGGCAGGGCCCGAGCTGCAGGGCGGAGCTGGCATTTAGAATGCACGCGACGCTTTTCTAATTGCTTCTTTGTTTTTGGAACTTTATGAATTTTTTTTCGGAAAGTTTCAATCAGTGGTTGGTTGACTCCGCAGATGCTGGACCCGCAATACAGAGGGCCGACTGTATTTTGTTGTGCAGCTATGGTAACTAAACTACCTCTAGGAATTATCCCTCCACTGGGCCCTACATCTGCCTGGGAAAATCCTCTCCTTGCCTTAAAGGATATTCTACTGCTGATCAATTAATGTCCTTTGTTCTGATATCCACCATAGCTCCTTCTAACCAAGTCAACTCATAATTCTTTACTAATATTTTATAAAAATTCTTTATTAAAACCCTCTCTTCCTGCCCTCGCAAGTTTCACAGTACTCCAGGCCTCTTGCTCAACCATCTGCCATCCACTTGTCATTCATTACAAAATCCAGCTTCTTAAAGGCTTCTTTACCTTTGAGTAAATGTGTCTAAACAGTATTTCTCCCAGTGTGGTCCACAGACCACCTGCATGAGAAACACCTGGGTCCTTATTTAAAATACAGATTCTGGGCAGCACCCCAGGCATGCTGAATCGGGATTTCGACATTTACAGCAAGCGCCACAGGAGCGCGTTAAGCACGCTAAATTTTAACCATCGTGAGTCTCCTGGGAAAGGTTTTCCGGGCGGGGGGCGGGGGTAGGACAGCACTTGGCGTAACTTAAGAAAAGAGAGCTGGGAGAACTCTGAAAGAAATCCTTTTCTCTTTGCCAACTAAAGCAATTAAAACCCCCAATGTTCTCCGTCCCTAGCCCTGTTTCTTTTCCCAGGCATTCTAAAACCATGACCCCAAAGTTATACAGCAGATGCTCAGAAAGCATAGAAGATTTTGAATTTAAGATGACTACATAAATGATTAAATGAAAGAATACAGAACTTATTGTCTACAAATCATTACAGAAGAGGTTCTGATTTTCATATCATGCTATGGGTTAGTGTTGGGGCTCAGGAACATATAATTTTCAAACATATTTTAAAGACGTAGTGGTTATGTATACATACATGCATGACTAAATATTGTGTAACTTACCCTGGAATGAGTATTTCAACTGAGTCTAAATAATCCCCCTACGGAATTTCTCTCCTGTTGTATACCCTTACAAAAATTCTTTCAGTTCTGTTTCCAAAATTAGATGTTTGTATGTTTATATAGATGCTGCCTTGCTTCACAATGGATTTTGAGTATTTGTTCTACGTATGTTCTGAATGGATAGTGCCAGTGCTTAATGTGCTTGGCCGCTAACTAAAAGGTTGGAGGTTTGAGTCTACCCAGAGACGTCTCGGAAGAAATACCTGGCAATCTACTTCTGGAAAAATCAGTCATTGATAACTCTGTGGAGCATAGTTCAACTCTCACACACAAGAGGATGCCATGAGTTAGAAATGATTCAACAGCAACTGGATTGGTTTTTATGTATAGAAAGAAACACAAACAGGTGGCAAGAATGTTTCCATACTCAACCCAACCTTTTCCCAATATTAGAAGAACAGAGGCGACCTCTTCTCTCCACCTCTATTTATTTGAGAAAATTGTAAAATTTGCCAGTTGCTTAACTTGTCTTGAAATTATCTAATAGTGTTTGAATTTAATATGTTCTTAGCTATATTCATGTGAATATTTTAAGTTCTTCTCAACCATTATTTATTGTTTGTGTTCGTCTTGTAAGCCACCTCAAAATTTGTGTGCAAAAGGGTGGTGGGAAAAAAAAAGAAAGAAAGAGGAGAGAGGGAAAGGGGAAAACTGAGGAATAAAGAAGTATTCCTAAATAGAGAAATCCATCTCATTGAATCACGGAATTCTCGAATCTTGAACCTGCCACCAACCTGACACTTGCATTGCATTATTTTCTCTTACATTCTGCTTTCTTTATATGGAGTTCTTCCAGTAGTTAACAAATTCTTTGAAGGTAGAGATAATGTGTATCTTCACTAGTGAACCTCAAGATTACAGCAGTTGCTACATTCTCTGTCAGAGAATTTCTCTCCTTAAATGAGACATGAAATAGTTCACTTTGCAACAGTGAACTGTAAAAATAGTAACTACAACAGCAGTTAAAATGAATATAATACTTAACAATACACAGATCACATACCTTATTTCATTTGATTCTCACGGCACCCTATAATGTAGGTAAAAAAGAGATTCTTCTTCTCAGGCTTTTTATACTTGCCCTTCCCTCTTTCTGAAACACCCTTTCTCTGGATATTCACTTCTTTCAAGTTTCTGTTCAAATGCTATCTTATCAAAGCATTTCCTTGACTACCCAAATAAAATAGTACACCACCTCCTGCCTCCACCCTTATCCCTCTTGTTATTGTTGTTGTTTTTAGTTGCCGTAAAGTCGGTTCTGACTCATGGCAACCCCATGTACAACAGAACAAAACCTTGCTCAGTCCTTTGCCATCTTCACAGTCGTTGGTATGCTTGAGCCCACTGTTGCAGCCACTGCGTATTTTGAGTGCCTTTCAACCTAGGGGGGCTCATCTTCTAACACTAAATTCTGTTGTGAGCCATAAGGTTTTCATTGGCTAATTTTTCAGAAGTAGATCACCAGACCTTTCTTCCTAGTCTGAAAGCTCCTAGTCAGGCTTTTCTTCTGTCTTAATCTGGAAGCTCTGCTGAAACCTGCCCACCATGGGTGACCCTGCTGGTATTTGAAATGCTAATGACATAGCTTCCAGCATCCTAGCAACATGTAAGCCACCATAGCATAATAATCTAACACAGAGGTGGTGGTTTATCCCCCTTACTTTGCTTTAATATGTTCTCTAGCACATTCTGCCATCTGACAAAATGTGGGGTTTTTTGTTTGTTTTTGTTTTTAATTTGTCTTTCTCTCCTTGAATGTAAGCTCCATGTAAATGGGGAATTTATTTATTTAATTTTTTTACTACTATTTCCCCAGTCCATAAACAGAGCCTAGCTCATAGTAGATGAAGAATAAATAAACAAATTAACACATTATTCCCATTTTATGAATAACCAGGCAGGAACAGCAGGCTTAAGGGATCTGACCAACATTACACATCTAATGAGTGGCAGATTAGGTACTAGATCACAAGTGTTAATTCCACATCCCTCTATATTTTCATGACCATCACAGAAAAATTGTGCTAACTGGATATACACTATTGCCTTCACTGACATTAATGTCTGGAACAACTTGAGATTCAGAATCTTCTTTTACCATTTTGTGAGTGTTATCTAGCGCAGACAACACAACTAAAGCAGGCTGCATTGACTGATATTGAATAGGATGGTGTACAAGCCCAGAGGTGACCTGCGGTTTCGGCAGAGCAATCGCACCACGGGGAGAACCAATGCACATTTCTTTGGGTGTCAGTCAATCTTACTTCCATGATCCTTGAACAAGCCCTTTGCATATCATTCCAAAGCACTCTGTGAATAAGCAAATAGTTATTTCTGCTACATTTATAGCATTCTGAGAGATGATGCTATTAAAATAACAAAAGTCATTGGCTACTTTTAGTGGTGGACCATTTAGCAGCAGGAGAGGTATGTGACAACGCATGAGCATCAGCGAAGGGAACTGCCTTTGCAGAGCAGTGCTTCATTCTGATTGTAAATATAGCCATAACGAAGATTTACATAATCTTATTAGTATTTTCCCTTTAGGAACCCTGGTGGCACAGTGGTTAAGCACTCAGCTGCTAACCGAAAGGTCTTCAGTTAGAACCCACCAGCTACTCGCAGGAGAAGGATGTGGCAGTCGGCTTCCATAAAGATTATAGCCTTGGAAACTCTGTGGGGCAGTTCTACTCTGTCTTCTATGATTTGGAATCAACTTGATGGCAATGAGTACTTTCCTTTTGCTTTTAAGGATGGTTAACACACTTAAAATCCTAAACATGATTTTGACTAACCTCACTCACTACGAAAATAGTAAACTCTCCAGTAACTGCCATTCTATTAGCCTGAATCCCCTATTAACCAGCCCTTTCAAACAAAGCCTAGAACTGAATGTTAAAACTGCAAGAGAGCTAAGAGAGCACCCACTTAAAGCTCGTTATTTTAAAGGTGAAGAAAGTTAGGTTAGAGTGTCTTTTCAGTCATACCTAGCCAGGAAGCAGCGCAGAGTCAGACCTCAAACCCTCAATGCTCTTCCTACTACACACAGTAGGACTACATTTTGCATAGGACCTGCCATATTGTAGGTCTCAGATGAACTTTTTTAAATGGATGGATTCTGAAATTAATGACCTTGAAGCATGACAACATCATGAAGTAATTTTGAATGACCTGTAAACTATTGTGGGCAATATACATTAAATGATGTTCATTACATTTTTAGTGTTCTTTGGATAGTATTCTATGTCTTTGAAAATGTATAATGTCAGTAAGGGTTATAGATAATAAATGTTAATAATGAAAATATTTGATTAAGCAGTACAATCAATTTCCTGGCCAAACCTAATATTACAATGTTTATTGTTCTTGAATTACAGTGTTGGAAGCCAATAAAGAATCTGAAAGGCAGGAACATCGATATAGAATTACTTCAGCTAATGTCTATTTTAAAATGATTAAGTTAAATTATTCACTTTACAAACCCATATACTAACCACCTCCCATGTGCCAGTGTGGAAGACATTCATTAGCTGTTCACCAAATCATCTCTCTTTCCCTCTTGGACACAGCTAGAGCACCGTTTTCAGCCCCCATTGCAGTTAGCTGTGCCATGTGACTGACTTCTGGCCACCGGATTGTCAGCAGTAGCAATGTATGCCATAAAATCCTCCACATGTTATCCTCTATTTACTTCCCTCATCTTGCAACCAGATGCAGAGGATCTAGTGGAACCTTCTGAGCCCCAGGAGATGGCAGAGCCATAAGATAGAAGGAGCCTAGGTCTCTAAGTCACTGTTTGGAGGAGAGCATTGTAAGTGCTATGGGAAGACAACAGAAAAACTTAAGAATGGCTCTTCAGAAGTTGTATCGGATGTAGACTTTGAATTAAGGCTTAATGGGAAAAAAAAGGAAGCAAAGACACCTTAGGCAGAAGAGGAAGCATACACAAAGCTTCAGATATGAAAAGCTTAGGTTAAGCTCTGGGAACAGTAAATTGTCTCATGTGGCTGGAGTACACAATAGAACACAGGCAAAGCTTTGAGCCTTGAGACAAAAGTTGAGGTGGGGGTGAGATTACAAGGAGCCATGTATGCCATCAACTGCTCATATGCAAGTTTAAGTTGAAACTGAAGAAAATTAGAACAAGTCCAGGAGAGCCAAAGTACAACCTTGAGTATATCCCACCTGAATTTAGAGACCATCTCAAGAATAGATTTGACGCATTGAATACTAATGACCGAAGACCAGACAAGTTGTGGAATGACATCAAGGACATTATACATGAAGAAAGCAAGACATCATTAAAAAGACAGGAAAGAAAGAAAAGACCAAAATGGATATCAGAAGAAACTCAGAAACTTGTTAAAGCTAAAGCAAAAGGAAGAAATGATGAAGGAAAAAAACTAAACAGAAGATTTCAAAGGTTGGCTCGAGAACACAAAGTAAAGTATTATAAAGACATGTGCAAAGACCTGGAGATAGAAAACCAAAAAGGAAGAACATGCTCGGCATTTCTCAAGCTGAAAGAACTGAGAAAAAATTCAAGCCTAGGGTTGCAATAGCAAAGGATTCTATGGGGAAAATATTAAACGACACAGGAAGCATCAAAAGAAGATGGACAGAATATACAGAGTCATTATACCAAAAAGAATTGGTCGACGTTCAACACTTTCAACAGGTAGCATATGATCAGGAACCAATGGTACTCAAGGAAGAAGTCCAAGCTGCACTGAAAGCATTGCCAAAAAACAAGCCTCCAGGAAATGACAGAATATCAACTGAGATGTTTCAACAAACAGATGTAGCACTGGAAGTGCTCACTTGTCTATGCTAAAAAATTTGGAGAACAGTTACCTAGCCAACTGACTGGAAGAGATCCATATTTATGCCTATTCCAAAGAAAGGTGATCCAACCTAATGTGGAAATTATTGAACAATATCATTAATATCACATGCAAGTAAAATTTTGCTGAAGAT
>NW_004443995.1:9287382-9313813 GCF_000243295.1 Trichechus manatus latirostris
AAGAAAGGTGATCCAACCTAATGTGGAAATTATTGAACAATATCATTAATATCACATGCAAGTAAAATTTTGCTGAAGATCATTCAAAAGCAGCTACAGCAGTATATCAACAGGCAACTGCCAAAAATTCAGGCTGGATTCAGAAGAGGACATGGAACTAAGGATATTATTGCTGATGTTAGATAGATCCTGGCTCAAAGCAGAGAATACCAGAAAGATGTTTGCTTGTGTTTTATTGATTATGCAAAGGCATTTGATTGTGTGGATCATAACAGACCATGGATAACATTGCAAAGAATGGGAATTCAAGAACACTTAATTGTGCCCATGAGGAACCTGTACATGGATCAAGAGGCAGTTGTTTGGACAGAACAAGGGGATACTGTGTGGTTTAAACTCAGGAAAGGTGTGTGTCAGGGTTGTATCCTTTCACCATACCTATTAAATCTGTATACTGAGCAAATAATCTGAGAAGCTGGACTATATGAAGAAGAATAGGACATCAGGATTGGAGGAAGAATCATTAACAACCTTCGATATACAGATGATACAACCTTGCTTGCTGAAAGTGAAGAGGACTTGAAGCACTTACTGACAAAGATCAAAGACCACAGCTTTCAGTATGGATTACACCTCAACATAAAGACAACAAAAATCCTCACAACTGGACCAATAAGCAACATCATGATAAATGGAGAAAAGTTTGAAGTTGTCAAGGATTTCATTTTACTTTGATCCACAATCAACACCCATGGAAGCAGCAGTCAAGAAATCAAAAGACGCATTGCATTGGGCAAATCTACTGCAAAAGACTTTAAAAGTGTTGAAAAGCAAAGATGTCACCTTGAAGACTAAGGTGTGCCTGACCCAAGCCATGGTAATTTTCAATCCCATCATATGCATGTGAAAGCTGGAGAATGACTAAGGAAGACCAAAGAAGAGTTGACGTCTTTGAATTGTGGTGTTGGCAAAGAATATTGAATATACCATAGACTGCCGAAAGAATGAACAAATCTGTCTTGGAAGAAGTACAACCAGAGTGCTCCTTTGAGGCAAGGATGGCAAGACTACATCTTACATCATGCTTGGTAAAATATAGGGTCAGTGAAAGAGAGGAAGACCCTCAACAAGATGGATTGACACCGTGGCCGCAACAATGGGCTCAAGCATAACAACAATTGTGGGCATGGCACAGGACCAGGTGGTGTTTTGTTCTGTTATGCATAGGGTCGCTATGAGTCAGAGCCGATTCAATGCCACATAACAACAACAACAACATGTACGCCATGCTAAAGAGTTTAGGCTTTATCTTGCAGGCAGTAGAATTCAGGAATGGTTTTTAAGCTGAGGAGTGACAAAAACTGAACTCAATTATCAGGTAAACCCTGGTACAGTGTTGAAAATAACTTTGGAAGGGACACAAATGTGAGAAGGAGACTGATTATGAGACAATTGAAAAAACCTAAGAGACAACGAAAGGGCTGGTCTAAGCTGTATTAGAAGAAAGCAATACCCAAACAGATACAAGAGGCCATTCAGCAATGTTTCAAAAGCATAATGTTAAAACAGCTGTTCAAAAGAATCAGGAGAGAAGAATATCATGAAAATCAAGGAAGGAGAGACTTTAAGACTTCACCAACACAGAGGAGGTCAGACTAGACCAGCAGGGAAACCAGATATGTGAACTAGCCTTAGAGTAGGGTTATAGAGCCTGGAAGTATGTCAGACACTGTGGGCATGTTTCAAATATTAAGCCAGAGAATGCAAAGCTGTCATCAGATTCAAGTGATAAGTTCAGGCTAGAAATCAGAGATGGAGCAAGAGGCCAAACATCAAGTAAATGCAGACCCAGGGAGACAGAGGATTAGACTTGGAATAACACAGAAAAGGTCCAGGACTTTTGCCAGAGCTCCTTCTTATCAAATCTGGTCAGATGGTAGCTTGGGTCAGAATAAAATCAAGAGGCAGTCAATTATTTCAAGAAATAAATGGCCCAAAGAACCACTGGAGATTGGCAATTAGGGGTCCCAAGCAGTTTTGCTAGTTTTGGAGGCAGATGCCACATTGCACTGGCATGAGGGAGAGGTTAGTAAATGAAGGCAATGAGTGAAAATGTCTTCCTCAACTTTGTTGAACATTAACAGTATTTTGTGATGGAAGCTTGAGTATTAGGCAGACTGAAGAAAAGGCAATTTTTGAGATGTTTGTAGGCTGAGGGTAAGAACCTCTTGGAGAGGGAAAAAAGGAAGATAGAAAAAAGGCCTAATTGAAGCAATCAAAGCGGAAGTCAGAAGAGAAGGGACCAAAGTACCTATGGAGAACTAGCCGTGGAAGCCATGTCTTATCTTGCCTTTTTATTCTGAAATGGGAGCAAAGTATGGATAAAAGTATAGAAGAATGGTGAGAGGTACTAAGGAAGTTCATAACTGATGGCCTTTATTTTCTCAGCAAAGCTAGAGTGGGTCATCTGCTGAGAATGCCGGAATGCGGAGGAGATAGAGGCTTGAGGACAGAGCAAAGGTTTGGAATGGCAGCTGTGGAGAAAGAGGGCTGTCTGGGCCATGTGAGTGATAAGATTTGCACTGAAGGCCCAGCTCAAGCAGGGAGTCATGACGAGACAAAATGTTCTCTTGCAGTGATTATCACCAGGAGGCTTTAGAACAGGAAAAAAAATAAATGAAACAGGTATTTTGCCTGGTGAGGACAAAGAAAGAAAAGGGTGTGAGGAATCTAAAAGTGTCAATAAGGGTATGACGAAAAGGACAGACCAATCTAGCTGAGGTGTGTCAGAGCCAGGCCACGTCCTGTCACAGTTCTGCCACAGTGTTCAATGCCTAAAAATCACTCAATAAATGTGGAACTAATGAATAAATGCTCCCTCAAAATTCAGGCTGGTTAAGGGGTAAATGAAGTGGGAGGATGTTGATAGCCCAAAAGTCTAGGAAGGATTCGAGAAGCAGGAGTGTGTGATGAGGTAGAAGAACAGGTCTTGTGGGAGTGAAAGAGTCTGAGAAGAGACAGAATACAAGGTTGTAGGCAGAGAGAGTAATTTCAAAATTCAGATTTTCAGAGGAGCAGTTCCAAGTGATTAAAAGGTCAAAAAATGTGCTCCTATCAATGGGGTTGGCAAAATGGAATGGAGGTAAATGTCAGTGTGAGGGCAGGCTGTTAGATGGTTCATCAGGACATATCACGAAGTCACTTAAGGTGATAGCAGATGCTGGAATGATAAAAGAGGATCTGTGTGCCAAGTTCCAAAGTCCTTGAGGATTAAGAAGAAATGACCCAGAGGTAACAGTAACAAGCACCTGTCTATATTGTGAGTTAATAATATCTGTCCTCCCTACCTGCCAGAATTCTTGTGCAGATCAAATATAAAACTAACTGTTTTTGTTGGGAAGAGATATAAGAGGATAACATGTCCTTCAAAGGAGGAGGAACGGATGGAAACTACATAAATGAAACCACATAAAATTGTCAGAAAGAAGTTGTGGGGAGCCAGGATAATGAAGGGCCCTCTGCAAGAAGTCCAAATGTAGCAGGAACACCTGACAAGGTTGTGGAGAAAACAGTGTCAACCGGGGTGAAGCTGGTTTTCAGTAAAAGGAAATCGAGAAAATCCACTGTGCTAAGTAACTATGTTCCAGGTCCTGGAAACTTTACCTATAACAGCTATCATGCAAGGTAGGTAACATTATCTTCAGTTTACAAATGAAGAAACAGAAACTCTGGTTAAGTAATTTCCCCAAGGCTACACAGTTATTAAACAGTGCAGTCCGGATTTGATCCCAGTTCAGGCAGATTAAATCCCATTCTCTTTCTACTACATTGCATTACACTTTGATGTATTCAGTACTTTATAGGGGAAATGATGATAGAAGACATTGGAATGGTGCATAGTCTAAGAAGTAGTTGAAGACAGAGGCAAAAAATGAGAAAAGTTAAGTGGATGGGGGGCAATGAGGATATGAGCAAGGGTAGATGATAAGAGGGGTCTGCTGTTACTGATCTCTGGGATTGGGGAGGTAGGGAGTGGGGGGGGGGTAGATAGGAAGAGAGCGAATGGAACTAACTAGCCTTGAATTTCAACTGGAAATTTGAGGTTCAGTTTTGATGTTCAGGTTGTGGTGTCGATATAATGTTGATTCCCATTAGTAAGGAGATTAACTGATAGCTTTTTTTTTTTTTAATGTTAGATTTTTTTTAATTTACTTGAACAGTCAAGCAACCATCTTGCCACATTAATAAGCACCCTTGAGGAATCAATTAAAAATTCCCATCTCAGAGGACTTACATATGTACAGTAACAGCTTGGGTTAACTTACTAATTCATATAATCAGCCTACCATATTATTAGCCAATTTCCCTAAATCTTGTTATAATTCTCACATTAAAAAGGGAATTTCTTCTGATTATCTTTCTGCAAAATTAGAGAAAACATATAGGACATCCTTTTAGGTCAGCAGTTATAATGTTTAATGTATTTTATGGAGGATAATTGATTAAATTATGTTCCTAAAGTATTTATAAAAAATTTTAAAAAGTTGCCATTGAGTCGATTCCGACCCATAGCGACCCTATATGACAGAGTAGAACTGCTCCAGAAGTATTTATGCTATTTGAAAACTGCTCTTTAAAGTATTTTAAGTGTCATGTTTATGATCTTGCTTGTGCCATTTATTTGCTTGACAAATTCTTTATATATAGTGCAGAGATATATACATCATCCAGGTCCCAAACGGCTCATCAAAAAATCTGAGCTGGAGAATTTAGAAAGAGAACTGTAATTCGATAGAAATCTGGTGAAGCAGGGGCAGCCTACACACCCCAAGATTTTTAGATGTGTAAGGAATCTTATGTAATTCAAATATGACTAGCCTTTTTTGGACGGCTTCTCTTCTCACTACTGACCCGTGTTAGAGCCCCTTAACGTGCATATTGTAATCCTCAATCTGTCCCCTTACCCCTTCCCAACCTGCCTCAATATTCTAACTCCGAAAGTATTGGCCAAGTTTATGACAAAACTCTCCACCATACTAAAGAAACCTTCCCAAACTCTCCCATGAGATGTCTTTCTCTAGCGGCATCTTCTCTCCTCTCTCTTTTTCTCCACTTGGCCTCTCAAAACTCCCCTCTATCATCCTCAGCAATTCAGCACTTCCCTAAAGACCTTTAGAAGATAGAAGGGAATTAATTTTTTTTAATTGCCCTCTCACACAAAGAAGTCATTTATACCAAAGCTCTCTTTTTACTAATCACAAACTATGGGCAAAAGAAGGTACATATGGCACAGCTCGGAATAGGCTGTTGTTGTTAGCTGCCACTGATTCAGGCCCTAACTCATGGCCGCCACAATGGGGTTAAACCATTTTGATTCATAGCGCTTTTATTGACTGTTTTTTTAGAAATAGATTACCAGGCCTTTCTTCTGAGGGAATAGACCAGGGTTCTTCATATACTATTGCTTTTTTTACCACCACATTCAGTAGCTGCTGAAGTTCCTTCCAACTCTAAAATTCTGTGGCTCATGATGAATTGGGCATTGATAAATACAATGAAATTATAATAATAAATGACGGGTTTGTGTGGAAAGGGGGCCTCATACTTTGATAGAATTGGTCCTTGATCAATCTAAAATGCCCACATACAAGTGAGAATTGACATCCTTTCAGAATATCATGTGCATATCCATAACTAACTGTACAAAAACTGTTTCGTTTTCAGTGAGTTTTTGAGGTTGTTAAGTTCAGCTTTTTTTGATTTTCAACTTTAAATTATTTAATATATAAAACATGCCAATTAACCAAGCAGAGGCCACTTTTTATATAATTCTATACAGAAATGTAAATGTATTTCATATGGTAAATAGTTTTTTTTTAAGTTACTGAAAGGTAGTGACTATCAAATTGATTTGTACACAGCCCTGCAAAATACCGTTAGTTCAACACATGAGAGTCCATACAGTGATGTAGTTTAAGGTATTTATGTCTTTAGTTCCTGAGTTTCTAGACTCTAATCTCAGGTGCCACAGTGTTGATGGAGGACACTGGAGTATCAATTAGCTATTTATTTAGCTTATGGCAATGTAGGCTGAGCTCAGCTAGGCATTTCTGATCTCAGCTGGGCTCCCTCTTGTCTGTGCTCAGCTGTAGATCAGCTTCAGGTCAGATATATTGATCTTGGCTGGGCTCTCTCACATGTCTGGGGTCTCTGTTGGGATAACTGGGCCAACTTGATTCTGATTTTCATGCTTTCATCTTCTCACTATAGCCAGGGCTTGTTTACATGATGGAGGAAGTGGGGTCCTAAGAGAGAAAATTCTGCAGTTTCCTAAGGCCTAGGCTGAGCATTGGCACATCATCATTTCTGCCACATTCTATTGGTTACAGGTAACAAGGTCAATCTCAATAAAAGGATTGGTGAAATGGACTACACCTCCTGATGGACAGATCAACAAAATTTCATCCCTAAAGGCGTAGGTACTGGGAGGTGTGAAGAATCATGACCAGTATAAGTGACTTGCACAGTGCTTGGCTTCAAGGACAAAATCTTTAATTGATTAGCTAATTAATTAAATAAATTTAAATAGTCCTACTACATTAGGGTTATCTTAATCAGGTGAATGAGACTATGTAAATTGTTCACTCCTATTAAATTCTATTTTACAAACACAATAAAAAAAAAAAAACAAAATCCATGTCGTCGAGTCAATTCCGACTCATAGTGACCCTACAGGACAGAGTAGAACTGCCCCATAGAGTTTCCAAGGAGCGTCTGGTGGATTCAAACTGCCAAGCTTTTGGTTAGCAGCCAAGCTCTTAACCACTACGCCACCAGGGTTTCCACAAACACAATACATAGCTGAAAACTTAGAGAAAAGTTACCAAAACTCAAACCAAATCCATTGCTGTGGAGTCGATTCTGACTCATAGAGACCCTATAGGAGAACAGAACTGCCCTATAGGGTTTCCAAGGCTATAATCAGCAGATTGCCACATCTTTCTCCTGCGGAGTGGCTGGTGGGTTCAAACCACTGATCTTTCCGTTAGCAGCCAAGTGCTTAACCACTGCACCAACCAGGCTCCTTGAAAAAATGTACATGGTCTTTTAAATTCCCAATTTCCTTAGACTTTGGGCAGCTGGTCATTTCACAATAGCCTGTGGGGTTGTTTTGTGCTTTCTTAAAGGCAATGCAGAGAAGTAGAATCAGTATTTGATGTGGTATGATTTGTCCCTAGAAACATCTAGGCAGACAGCCTCATAAGAACTCACCCAGTCTCTTCCTGAAAGGCAGTCCAATCATCTTTATCAACTAGAGGTGAAAAAAATTACAGTAGCTTCAGAAACACTTCATAGTACCAAGTAATGGGATCCCTGGTTCTACATTCTGTAGTTTATATCCTAAATACTGTTTGGAAATCAGAATTTTATTAAGTGCTCCATGATAAGTAGTTTGTTCAGATTAAACTTTTGAATTATTTTCATTCACATTTATATGATGAGCAAGATAAAACCTGCACTCAATTTTTAAGAATCTATTTCTGCATCATATAGATTTATTCATCATATTTATACCTTACAGCAATGTTGAACTGGTGATACAACAATGCAAACATCTATTTACCTGCTACTTGAAAATGCTGCATTGCTTTAACTTTTTTGCACAAAAATGTGATATGTACTTTTCTAAGTGGCTTATCTTATGTGTTTGCCATTTTTGAAATCTCACTCTGGATTTTTCTGGTTTATTTGTTTGCTTTATATGCTTATTTTTTACATCTAGGTTTAAATCCAATGATGCTGGACTCAAAAGCCAGATTCCTTTCTGAAATGTTCATCTGTGAGGAGATATGGTGACCTTTATTTGACTTTTTTGATGGACACTGAATTATAAATCAGGAGTGGAGAGTAGCTGCTTGCTGGGGCTCCAATTAGCATCTCGCTCATTTGTCTAGTTGTCTTACTAATTAAATGCTATCTAATTTAATATAAGAAGTTTGCCAAACTGGCTGCTGATTTATGAATATATTAAACTATTTCACCTGTAATAAACAGAGCAATAAACTGTACTTATTACATAACTAAACTTTGATTACTTTTACTTTATTTGAAAAGTTGCATCTCATCAGAAATGTAATAGTACATAAGAAAGAAACAATAAACAATCAAGTAGAAAACAAAACTAAAGTTCAAGATTTGCACACTTATGCATGTAGGTATCTACAATTCAGCTTTAGAAAGACAGCTTACTTTTCTTTATCTGCATATATGCAATATTTTTAAAATGAAAAGCAAGGACACTGATTTCAAAGCAATATTTTTCCAATTAAATGTAGCACTTAAACTTAATTTTTAATGTAAGAACTACTATTTTTCACTACTATAAATTTGTTTTAGGAAGAAGAGTCTAAGAATCAAAATTAGAACTTATTAAGAAGTGTTATCAATCTCACACCAAAGTGATATATGATCTGAGGATAACCATGTTTTCTTTTTTCAAATTGAAAAGCCCTCAAGTCAACTCTGACTCATGGTGATCCCATGTGTGCCAGAGCAGAACTGTACTCCTTCAGGTTTTCAAAGGTTGATTTTTCGGAAATAGGTCGGCAGGCCTTTCTTCCAAGGTGCCTCAGGGTTGACTCTTGGTTAGAAGCCAAACAAGTCACAGGTAACCATTTACACCAACCAGGGACTCCAGGTCTACTTAACAGACCAGAAACATTTGGGGGTGGGGGGGGAAAGTATGAGGGAAAGGGGAGGGAGGTGTTAGAGATGTTAATTTTATGTAAGCAAAAATAAGCCAACTAAAGAAACTAATTACTTCAATTTACAAATAATAGGATTCACACTTTTAACTCTGCAGTGGGATTTTCATTCTAACTTAAAGGCAATAGGAATGATTAATTATAGCGACGAAAATAATGCCCTACTCCACATCTCAATAGTCTTTCCTCATAATTTAATTAAAGCCTGTTATAGACAGGATATCATTTGATATGTAACTTAAAAGCAGGATATCATCATTTGATATGTAACTTAAAAGCAAGTAATGTATTTATGATGACACTGTGAATTTTATTCTTTAAAATTACCTTTTGCTTTTCTGGCATGACACTCTCATATAAAACACAACTTCAAGTCAACATAAAATATGCAGATTTCTATATGCCAGAGATAAGCCAACTAAACAATCGCCATGACTTTGAACTCTTCATCCCAAAGATGCATTGGGTGCATTTTTTATAAATTGAAATAATAAATAATAGATTGGGTCTAAAAGTAATTTGTGTTTTTGCTGAGCCATCTACTCCCAAAATATCTGGATTCTGAGTCTCTAATACATTACACTATGAATTTTATTCTATCTCAAACTCTTACATATGTAAGCAGAGGTAAGATATCGGTAGTTTTGTGTTTCTTTTAAAGTTTTGGTCTTGCTTTTCTTCCTGTCAGCTAAACCAGTTCTCTCTTCATTTGGAAGACATAAAAAGAAGGGGAGGATATTAGAGATACTGCAATTTTCTGCTCTATCCATTCCAGGTTATCGACCACTCTAACTTGCTAAAATATGGAGTTTCCATTCAAAAGAAGTAATCCTCTAATTCTTATCCAAATTTTCTAAGAAAAAAAAAGATTTTATAAAGGCACAGGCAGCTCTCTGCACTGTCTTCTCATTCTGAGTGGACCATTTCCTCGTCTAACAAACAGTGCTATGTTATTTGCTACATGGTAAGATAAGCAGATAGACAGTTTCTGGACTTTGCCAGATCGGGAAACTGGCACGTTCCCTTTTGTTTTCTGATATGCCATGTTGGAAATTAAAAGAAATGCTAATCACCCTAGTGGATGTGCTTAAGATTTAAAATCTTATTCATCACACTTCAGGTGAGAGATTCAGAGTAATATCAGAGTGCTTTTTCACATGACTCAGTGAAGCCTGGTTAAGCACTTGGCTACTAACTGAAAGGTTGGCGCTTTGAACCCACCCAGTGGCTCTGCGGGAGAAAGACCTAGTGATCTGCTTCTGTAAAGATTACAGCCAAGAAAACACTATGAGGCAGTTCTACTCTGTCAAATGGTGTTGCTATGAGTCGGAATCGACTCTACTGTGCCCAACAACAAACAACAGTGAATCCTGTGATTCTCAGATCCAATAGACTGGAAATGTAGTTACCAATTCTAATCCTCTCTTAACTGTGTGATCTTAGACAACTTCAAGATTCTGTCTATACCTCCTTATTTGGCAGTGATTATGTACTTTTATTGTTTTTCTATGTGTGAACATATTTGTAAACAAGTTGCCAACCTTAGGTGATTAAGAACCCCATATCCAATACATTTTTTATTTCCTAATCTGTATATCCTACATGTGTGCTGATTGATTTTGAAGCCAATTGAATGGGTTAAAAAAAAAAAAGTTAATTTCTATGGAAATTTTATTCTTGTAAAAAGGCTTTTAGTTTTTGGGCCCATTGTAAATAAGTCCCAGTCCTATTCTCTTCACTTCCAAGTAGACCCACTGGATGTGTGTAATTTGGAATGGAAAGAGGAAGATTGCTTACGGCATAGTTTCCAAAAATATGTTCCTCTGCCAGGTGTTTATAGATGTTATTTTTAGGGTTCCGTGAATGAGTTTGTGGAGTGTAAGATTAAAATTAGTTAAAATAGGTATCTTTATGGAAAAAATTGCTCTGGAAAATTAGTATGTTAATAAGCAACTCTAAATCCCAGAGACAGTAGTAAAACTATGTGGTTTCTCTACCTAGTTGACCATAAAAGCCATGACTTTGGACGGCAGCTCACATCTTGTTTTCGCCAGAACACACATTGTGAAACCCTGATCTGGAGAAAATACAAGAAAGATTATTAAGTAAGTACACATTGCAAGAAGTTAGAAGAGAGATCAAAGATGGTAAAAGTGATGTTTGGAATCAAAAAGCAGTATCCGTCAGGATAACCTAGGTTATGTTGCAGTGACATATAGCCTCAATAGATCAGTGACTTAAAACAGAAAATGTTTATTTTTTGTTCATGCATAATGTCAGTCACAGGATGGTTGAGGGCACCGCTCCATGTTGTCTTCATTCAGAGATGCAGCTGGAAAAGACTCTGCTATCCTGAATGTCACAGTTCACCATGGTGATGGGAGGGGAATTGAAGAGTCACAGTTGGGCTATTAAGAGTTTCTACCCAGACTCATAAGACTTCCGCTTACACTCTGTTCATCAAAGCATGTTACATGGCCATGACTCACTTAAAGGACACAGGGAAGTATAATACCACCATAGGTCCAGGAGGAGAAATAGCAGAATATCAATGAGTATTCCTAACGACTATACAGAGGCTGAGCAGAAATACCTCCCCCAAGGTCACACATCTTGCCAAGGCAGCCACATCCAGTGATTCATCATTGCAGGGGTATAAAGGCCAGGGTCCTCACCTCACCTCACAACAACTCTGAGAGCAAGTCCAGTTTCAGAGCTCCCCATGGGGTTGATGGAGCCACAGTTAACACTGCATCATAGACCAACCTCTCCCTCTGTCCAGTCCTGCTTCCTTCACTTCCCTTCCACAGATATTGGTACCAAAGGCACTTCTTACAGAACCAGCCTGCTATGCCACACAAATGTACATCTTGGAATAATATAAAATATTGTTTTGTGTGTTTTTAAACTTTATATAAACAATACTGTACTATACATATTTTATAATTTTCTTTTATCCCTCCAAAGTATGTTTTTGAGATTTATTCATGTTGATTCATATAGCTCTAATTTATGTACTTTAACTGATTTTTGGTATTCTTTTTTTATGTAAATACAACAATTTACTTCTCTATTCTGCCGTTAATGAGAATTTGAGTTTTTCCCAATTTTTCACAATTACAATCTATGCTGTGATTTTTTGTACATACATCCTAAGTCACACAAATAAAAGAGTCTCTAGTACAGATACCTAAAAGAAGAATTGCAACAAAATACAGTATGTATATCTTCAATTTTATTCAAAAAACCCATTGCCATCGAGTCGATTCCAACTCATAGGAGCCCTGATGGTGTAGTGGTTAAGAGATTGGCTGCTAACTAAAAGGTCAGCAATTCGAATCCACTAGCTGCTCCTTGGAAACCCTATAGGGCAGTTCTACTCTGTCCTATAGGGTTGCTATGAGTCACTATCAGTCAATTTTATTAGACGTTGTATTTCCCTGAATACTAGTAAAGTTGAGCATTAATGGCCATTTATTTTCCCTTTTCTGTGAATTGCCTATTCATATCTGTAGTAGGCTGAATGGGGAACCCCCTCAAAAAAAGATATATGCATGTCCTGACCCCCTGAATCTGTGAGTGTGACCTCATTTGCAGATGTATTTAAGGTGAAGATCTTGAGATGAGAGCATCCTTGATTACCCTACATCTAACGATACCAAAAAAACCAAACCCATTGCGTCAAGTCAATTCCAACTCATAGCCATCCTATAGGTCAGAGTAGAACTACCCCATAAAGTTTCCAAGGAGTGGCTGGTGGATTCAAACTGCTGACCTTCTAGTTAGCAGCCGAGCTCTTAACCACTGTGCCACCAGGGCTCCACATCTAACAATAAGTGTCCTTATAAGACACAGGGAGAGGAAGGCCATGTGAATATGGAGGAATATATTGGAGTTATTAGCCACAAGCCAAAGAATGCCTGGAGCCACCAGAAGCTGGAAGAGGCAAGAAAGGATTCTCCTCAGAGCCTTTGGAGAGAGTGCAGCCATGTCAACAACTGGATTTCAGACTTCTGCCCTCCAGAACTATGAGAGAATAAATTTCTGTTGTGTTAAGACGCCCATTTGTGGTACTTTATTACAAGAGCCACAAGAAACTAATACCATACCCTTGTCTGTTTTGTTTTGTTTTTTTCTATTGTGTTCTCAGTCTTTTCCTCACTGAGCTTATAAAATGTATATTCCCAATGCCAATTCTTTGTCAGATGTATGGCTTGAAATCTCTTTTCCCAATCTGTGATATCTTTTAGTTTTATTTATAAGTTTTTATAAATAAGCTTTAAATTTTAATGTAGTCAAATTATCCATTACTTTCCTGTATGGCTTATACATTTTCTGTCTTGTTTAGGAAATCTTTCTTACCTCAAATTATGAAAATATTCTCCTGTATTTTCCTTGACTGTATTGTCGTTTACTTTTACATTTGAGTCTTTAATCCACCTGGGATTGATTAACTTTATTTTTCTATATGATCTAGTGGACATACTTTTTCTCATATGCTCAAGCTAATTGTCCTAGCACCATTTTTTTCAACCTGATAATCTGCAATGTCACATCCATCTAATTTAATTTTATATATCTAAATGTATGTTTGTGCCCTCTATTCTGTTTGTCAATACCTACACCGATTTGACTCTCATTTAATTACTATGGCTTTCCAACAAAACTTGAATTCTGAAAAATCAAGTCCTTTTCCCTTATTCTTGAAAATTATCTTGTCTCTTTTCAACCTTTTATTCCAAAAGAATTTTAGAGTCAGCCTGCTAAATTCAACCAAATAAAATTCTCTGTTGGGATTTTGATAGGAATTGCATTATTGTATATGTTAATTTGAGGATAATTTATATCTTTATGTTATTGATTATTTCCACTAATGAAACAGTATATCTCTAGGGAGATTATTTTTATCATATACATATCCAAGTCCTATTGTTTCAACACTGTGATTTACTCATGGAAGCATGGTCGTGAAGAAGCAGGCTATGCATCACTACCCTGTTCCCTCTTACAGTATAAATAGACAGAATTTGGCACAAAGGTCATTTGAAATAAGTGCAGTGCTTTAAGAATGACTGATGCCACACCAAAGGTGCTGGGTAGTAGCATCTGAAATTATTTGAAAGGCTGAGAAATTCAATAAAGAACATACGGTTAATAGGTTCAAGAGAGTTGTGAAAGACAAAGACAAAGAAAACAAAAACTAGTCTTCACTACTAGGAGTCATAAAGATTGACAGACCAATATTTATCCATTCATTCATCCATGCATTCAACAAATATTCATTGAGTACCCCCTGTTTTCCAGGAAATGTTCTGGCATTGGGGGAAGAGTCACTTAGGGCAGAAACTTAGTAAGTACTGAGGACCCACTGTATGAAAACTGCAAATCACTATTTCAGTCCTCAGGGTGCTTATGAAAGCTTAACCATCATTAAATCACTGAGAGAGCAATAATTAACTGCTATGTGGCATGGTATAAACTTTAAATTCAATTAAAACTACGAGAAAAAAGATAATTGGAGATTGATGGAGAGTCAGAATACGTTCCCTGGAGAAACTGTCTTGTGCTGGAATTTGAGGACAAGTAGGGTTTGAGTCGGTAGAGAGGAGACTGGAGAGGGTTTTAGGTGAGGACAACGGCATCAACAAAGACACTGAGCTGAGACTGGCCATGGGTAGACTTGTCAAAAGACTATGTGGGTAGATAGTGAGAAACTCAACATTCCTGGAAATGATAATTGTGTTGGGGAAGACAAGATAAGATTGGGTAAATGGGATGAGGCTAGATAAAGGAGGGTTTGACTGCCAGGCAGTCCCTGGGTGATGCAAAAGATTAACATGCTTGGCTGTTAACCGAAAGGTTGGACATCGGAGACCACCCAGAGGCACTTTGGAAGAAAAGTCTGGTGATCTACTTCCCAAAAAATCAGCCGTTGAAAACCCCACAGAGCCCATTTCTACTCCGACACACATAGCGTCACCACGAGTTGGAATTGACTGGCAGTCAACTTGTTGACCTCCAGGCAGAGGCATTTAACGTGGCTACAAAAAGCAATTACAAGCTGTCCTTCTTTCTCCCTCCCTCTTCTTCACCTTCTTTTCTTCTTTCCTCTCCTTCTTGTATAAAGTAGGGAACTGACATCATAGAAGCAAAAATTTTAATAGGAGGCATTGGAAAGCGAAGAGACAAGAGATAGAAACAGTTACTTTGAGCTGACAGCGTGGGAGCCTCTGAGGCAGAAGACAACTGGTCCCTACTTCATGAAACTTACAATCAACTTGAAAAGGCAGGACTAATGTGTCTAATACTAAACTAATAAACACTTATAACTCAGACGTTTGCTGGGACCTCCTGTTCCTTGGCTTGAAATCCCAAATTCAGACCTGTTTAAATTTCAAAGTCCTCTCCATGCTTTCTGAAAACTCCCAGGGGTTTATGTCCTCATAGTCACCTCTGCCTGCAGCACTTGCATCCATGTGTGTAGCCTCTGTTTTCCCCTATTGACAATCTAAACCCGAAACTCCATTCCTTCACCAATTTCCATAAAATTCCATAAAAGCATTTTATGAGTTTATTTTCATTTCCTGAGCAATTGGGGATCATGGAGAACGATCATGTTGGGTTATGTACAACCTTTCTCTGCTTCATTGTTCTGCTCCCTCCCTTCCTCTCACCCTCCCAGCCTCTTATCTTTGATCCTTATTTCTTCTTTATTGGATTGCTTGCAAGAGTCTCATACTCTGTTCTCTTTTTTATGTAAATGAATTCAATTCTCCCCTACTCCTTGCACCAAACTGTCATACCAAAACAAACCAAAATGAATGAAGGGGAAGATGCAGTTCCTTAAAGGCAGTTAAATTTGTAAGCAACAAATAATCAAACCAAAAAATTCCCTTACACAGAACGCACATAAGAGAACAAACCAAAACAGAAAAATAAATATGTTTGAGGCAATGTGGTAAAAGCTTGGGATATAATGGCTATAGTAGTTCAGAGAAGGAAAAGATCAATCAAGAAGAGTTTTAATGGAGGAGATAGATCTTGAACTGGGTTCTGAAGAAAGGCTAGAATTATTATTGCAAAGTGAGGAGGCAAGAGGTCATTTAAGGTAAGGAAATAACTTTAAGAAAACCTCTGAGAAAAGAATGAGCCTGGCATCTGGGAAAAGGCAGCCCTCAATTGAGGCCTTAGAAGCAAGATAAGGCTGACTGGGTGCTAGAAATGCTGGACTGTCAGACTCAAGAGTTTGGACTTAATCCAATAAGAATCAAAATAAGCTCTAACAAATATGATTTGGAAAACAGGGACCAGGACAGCTCAGAGTTAGGAACTGGAGGTCCAGCTGCCACTGAATTCTCTTTCTGTTCCTGATCTCTGCTTCTTTCTATAGCTTGGCTTCAAATTTCTCCTCCTGAAAATGAGTTCTCTCCACTAAGGGACTGTGGTGATTCAGCAGCTTCCTGGCTCACGATCCATGGGTAAAAGGATCTTACTTCTCTTCAGCTTCAAAAATTCAAGATAAGTACTCTTTTTGGCTTGGGCTGAATCAGGTGTCCACTCCTAGAACAATCACAGTGGTCCGGAAGGCAGGTCATCAAAGAAGGTGGCAGTTTCTAATGGACCACACAACAGAACAGGGAAGAGAGAAAATAGGGAGGGAAAGGAGGATGAGACATGGGCATCACCATTGGGGGAGAGTTGTAGTGAGTTAGGAATCAACCACAATTTGTTTCTACTATTGGACCAACAGGTAATTCTTATGTAAGGAAAATTTACTTAATATTCAATAAGCGTTTATTGATAAGCTACTATTCTTAAATTTCTACTGTAGCTCCCATCCTTATTTTTCTCACTTTCTACTGATTTAAGTCTTTAGGCAGTATTTTGTGTGTCCTTAAAAGAAATCTTAAATACCTTTTTGGGAAAAATATTAAAAATTAAAATCTATTAACATCTGCTATGAACAAATTATTATGCTCCTGTAATAGTTTATATTCTCAAGAAACACAGACACCATGAATAACTATTATGATTGATAAGAAATGATAAATGCCATTGAAAAAAGTGTAGATAAAATGTTGCAAGAGTTCAGTTTGTCTTGTTATATGGAAATGGTATCACTGAACTGGCATTTTAAGATAGAATAGAGTAGAACAGAGCAGAACAGAATAGATCAAATTGAGACATGAAAATATGGTAGTGAAAGACATTCTATCGGGAGGAACAGTATAAGCCAACAGCATAGGAGTAATAGAAAGCAGGAAACAGTTTATACTAGACACAATGAATCTGGGGCAAGAAGCGGAAAGGGTCAAGAGAAATGAAGCCTTTCCAAATCTGCACCCAGGAAGTAAGGTAGCCTTGGGAAGGTAGCAAAGACATACACTGAAAGGGCAATTTATGGAAAAATTATGGGACTTGTGGCACAACTGGACCAATAAGCAGCATTGTGATAAATGGAGAAAATACTGAACTTGTAAAGGATTTTGTTTTACTTAGATCCACGATCAACGCCCGTAGAAGCAGCAGTTAAGAAATCAAAAGACACACTGCATTGGGCAAATCTGCTGCAAAAGACCTCTTTAAAGTGTTCAAACGCAAAGATGTCACTTTGAGGACTAAGGTGGGCCTGACTCAAGCCATTTCAATCGCCTCATATGCATGTAAAAGCTGAACAATGAATAAGGAAGACCAAAGAAGAACTGATGCTTTTCAATTATGGTATCGGCAAAGAATATTGAATATACCATAGACTGCCAGAAGAACGAACAAATCTGTTTTGGAAGAAATACAGCCAGAATGTTCCTTAGAAGCAAGGATGGTGAGACTCGTATCACATTCTTTGGACATGTTATCAGGAGGGACCAGTTCCTGGAGAAGGACATCATGCTTAGTAAAGCAGAGGGTCAGCAAAAAAGAGAAAGACCTTCAATGAGATGGATTGATACAGTGGCTGCAACAATGGGCTCAAGCATAACAATGATTGTGAGGCTGGCGCAGGACTGGGCAATGTTTCATTCTGTTGAACATAGGGTCACTATAAGTCAGAACTGACTGGACAGCATCTATCAACAACAATTGTGGCAGGTTAATAGAGGAACTAAGGTGGAGAAGCAAAAGAGACAGCAAAGAAATTTGTAGTGTCCAGGAGCAGGCTTACGTTACATAGTAAAGACTATCCTCACAATAAGAAGTGATCACCTCCCATTTCTGAATGCCCCAAATTCCGATCTTAATTCCATGGGAATGGTGGGGAGAGGAGAAGAGCCTCTCCATCTCCTCCCACACTAACCCTTGCCAAGGATGGTGGTGCCTCTGTGTGGCCTGTGGAGCCCCGTGGTTGAAAAGCATTAGGATGCCCCTTGTGGTGTCACTGACAGTTCCCCATCTCCTAAAATCTAGATCAGTGTTGTTCAAGCCCATAATCCATTCCTTGTGAAAATGGAAAGATTTTTGTGAAATCCACGTTGAGGGTGGTGAGGGAATTACATTTTTATGATTACCTTGGTTCCAAAATGCTGTTTCTCTGAATTAGGTAACCTTTCCACCATTTGGGCTGTCCCTGTTCCATATCATATCAGATGAGGAACTCATTCCCTTCCTTGATGGTCAACAACTCAGGCATGTCGTTGAAGTGTATGGTAGACTTTAGTGAAGGTCTGGGAAAATGGATAGAGTGTTTATAACAGAAAACAGTTTCAAATGAGGTGTAGGTATGCCTGTGCTTTAAAAGAAGTCCCTGAGCGGTGCAAATGTTTAACTCAGCTACTAACTGAAAGGTTGGAGGTTCCAGTCTACCCAGAGGTTCCTCAGTAGATAGGCCTAGTGATCTACTTGTGAAAAATCAGCCATTGAAAATCCTGTGGAGCACAGTTCTACTCTGGCACACATGGGGTGACATATGGTACTGGTTTTTTAAAAGTCTTCAAGCATGCCATCACTAAGGATTTTTCGCAAGACTCTTTACCTCACATAGTGCCCATCCTTGCAGTCTCTAGCAGACGCCTTCCATTCTTCTCACCCCATGTTTCCTTTTCAACTCTTTCAGTCAGGACTTCCCCCCAGGAATTTCAAACTCTTCCAAGTCTATTTTATAGAGCAGCATTTCTCAACCAGGAGTGATGTTTCCCTACCATGGAACATTTGGCAATGTCTAGAGACATTTTTGATTGTCACAACTTTGTGTGGGGGTGCTACGGGCCAGGGATGCTGCTAACAACTTACATGCACAGGATAGCCCTCAAGAACAAAGAATTATCTGACAAACAATATCAATAACCCTGAGGTTGAGAAACCCTGATATAGAGCAAGTCATCTCTCCCCAGACCTCATAAACCCAGACTTGATGTCTCCTTATCTTTGTATGTCCACAATCTATGAGGTGCTCACCTAGTTCAATCAAAGGGGCTGCCAATTCCTGCTACGGCACACGAGACCAGCAGACCGTGGAATTTCCTTTAACACGAGCTGCTCTTCTCAGAAAACGTTGTGGTTTTAAATAGCATTTTTCCTCAATCCATATAGAATAAAGTTCTCATCCATGCTCAAACTAGACTCACTCTGCCAGAAAGAGAGAGAAAGTGAAAAATGTAAATAGTGTGGGTGATTCTGCCCTATGTTCCACAAGAGCATATGCCCCAAAGGAACATGAGGAACGTGAGGAGGGAGATGTAAATCTGATGTTCCTTCAGTTGGTCTCAGTTTCCAAATTCCTCTCATAGTATGAGCATCTCACCATGCTGAGTGTGATTCAAGTGTTTAAAGATACTTTTTTTTTTTTTTGCACAACATGGACCCTAAATGCAAGCCAACTACTTCATCAGGTGTTTAGCTAAGAAAACAACAATCTGTTCCAACGCAGAAAGAAAAACTGGCTAAGTTGGAGAGTATATCAGCCCCAAATGTGGTGCATAAAAAATGGCCATGTGTGCTGTACTCTAAGTGTGATTTAAAAGATTTTTTTCAAGGGTATCTCTGACTTTATACAGTTTTTCACCTTACACACTGACTTTTGAACCAAGCTCCATGTAAAATCCAGTCGCACATTGTTGTTGTTAGTTGCCGACAAGTCGATTCTGATGCATGGCGACCCCGTGTGGGCAGAGTAGAACTGTTTCAAAAGGTTTTCAAAGCTGTGACCATTCAGAAGCAGATCTCCAGGACTGTCTTCCAAGGTGCCTCTGGGTAGGTTCAAACCGCCAACCTTTCGACTAGTAGTTGAGTGCTTAACCGTTTATGCCACCCAGGGCTGAAAGTAGAGGTCTTAGGCTAGAGCCTTCACAGATATTACAGGTTAGGATAATGAAAAGAAAGAGAAAAGAAAAGAGAAGATGGTGAAGAAAGATCAAAAAGGCAAAGACGACCAAGAGAGCACATATGTACTCTCTCAATTCTCAGGGATATCTATCTGATATTTGAAAGGAAAAGTTTACTAATTTTATAAAAGGGAAGCTGTGCCCCACGGAACTTATTTGGTTGCAATATCGATCTTTCAAAGATATTACTGGGCAATGTAGGATTAAGGTCTGTAAACATACAACATAATACCTTCTATATTGTTGAGTCTCTTTTCTCTTGTGTATAATGTTAAATTTTTGCCAGCTAACCATATCTGTCTTTTAGTTCAATAAGCAATATGTTAGCTTGATTTTTTTTTCATTTAAAAAGCCACCAAGCATAAATTCTAAACAATTTGCTTAAATATTAAACAGCAAGTGACAACGGCAGTTCTTGCAGGTGTGCCTTTGAAGTCTGTGTTTATACTGTGTGTGCAAGTGGCTTTGTGCGTGTGTGAGCAGAGTAGTTGAAATGGGTGGTCACCAGGTCTCTCTAACTTTCTGGTGCACATCTTGCAGGTGGCCCACGCTCAATAATTTGAAATGGAGACTATTCTTCTGATTGTTGAGATGGGGAAAAGGAAAATTAACTCATAAATATTGCATGGGTCAAAAATTTTATGTAAAGCTTTGAAAGATAAATTCTACAGTAATCATTTCAGAAATTCCCTTTTTAATTAAATACAATATTTTCAAAAGTGTGTTCTGGTGTATAGCATAGGCTTGCTAACTTGGGAACTTTCTGAATAATGCCCTAAATAAAGGCAAAATTGTTCTCCACTAAGTACTATTTTCAGCACATAAAATTTGGTAATGATTTTCTTTCATTTGGGTACAAATTGAGTATATGGATATTTTTTCTGGACCAAATTGCTACCCTTCATAGTCAAGATGTAAGAATATCCATCCTTTAGTCCAGTCCTCCTATGAAGTCAAATTTCTGAAAAGCAGTTTAGAATGTGGAATCACATAAATTAAATATTGGAAAGCATGCAGGGATGGGAGAGAGTTACCTAATAGGTTTCAGTTGAGTTATCCAATAGCACTGTTAGGGGGAAAAAAAAAAGTATTATTTGGATTTCAGAGACAGAGTATATTAAAGTCAAAACTTAATGTCTGGAACAGAATTTGAATCAGGTTCCGTGGGATTCTATAGTCCACATCCTTCTTTTGATAATATATTGCTCAATAACAAATTCGGTGATACTATTTCCTAGTACAAATATATTGAAACGTCACTATAATACTATGCACTATAAACATATTCTATTCTATTCCTATTCTGTATCATTTCAATTAACCAGGGCAAGGCAAACCAAATCAAACCCATTGCCATTGAGTCAATTCTGACTCATACCTATCCTATAGGACAGAGTAAAACTGTCCTGTAGGGTTTCCAAGGCTGTAATCTTTACGGTGTGGTGGTTAGGAGCTCGGCTGCCAACCAAAAGTTGTCGTGAGGTGCCAGTCTAGTCAGTTCCAACTCACAGCAACCCTGTGTACAACAGAATGAAACACTGCCCTGTTCTGCACCATCCTCACAATAATTGCTATGTGTGAGCCCATTGTTGCAGCCACTGGGTCAATCCATCTCACTGAGGGTCTTCCTCTTTTTCACTGACCCTCTACTTTACCAAGCAATATGTCCTTCTCTAGGGACTGGTCCCTCCTGATAACATGTTCAAAGTACATGAGACAAAGTCTCGTCATCCTCGCTTCTGAGGAGCATTCTGGCTATACTTCTTCCAAGACACATTTGTTCATTTTTCTAGCAGTCCATGGTAAATTTAGTATTCTTTGTCAATGCCATAATTCAAATGCATCAGTTCTATTTCAGTCTTCTTCATTCATTGTCCAGCTTTCGCATGCATATGAGGTAATTGAAAATACCATGACTTGGGTCAGGTGCACCTTAGTCCTCAAAGTGGCATCTTTGGTTTTTAACACTTTAAAGAGGTCTTTTACAGCAGATTTGCCCAATGCAATGCGTTGTTTGATATCTTAACTGCTGCTTCCATGGGCATTGATTGTGGATCCAAGTAAAATCAAATCCTTGACACCTTCAATGTTTTCTCCATTTATCATGATATTGCTTATTGGTCCAGTTGATACAATGCCTAACCACAGGCATAGGAGTTAGGATTTACAAAACATATTTTGGGGGGACATAATTCAATCCATAACACCTTGTTTTTGCTGACCCTCTACCAAACAGGATGTCCTGTTTGGATGTGTCCAAAGTAAGCAAGTTGAAGTCTCGCAATCCTTGCTTCTAAGAAGTGTTGTGGTTGCATTTCTGTTAAGATTGATTTGTTCTGGCAGCCCACAGTATATTCAATATTCTTTGCCAACATAAAAATATCATAGCTAATATTTACTGCTTACTCTAAGCCAGGTATTGTTAACAGGTTGTTAATCTCCTCAACAACCCTCTAAGGTAAACTGTAATTTCTCATTTTAAAGATGATGAAGCTGAGGTACAAAGCTGAAGTAATTTACCCACCATCACACAGCTGCTCAGTGGCAGAGCTGGGATTCAAACCCAGGCTAAGTCTTAATCCAGAGTCTAACTTTTTTAACCTTTACACTTTACTGCCACTGTAAAAGACAAACAGTGCTGGTCCCTCCCCCGCCACCTTTTATGTGATATCTGGCAGAGACAAATTTTTAAAAAAAGTGTAAAAGCCTGGATGTCAAAGTTCCAATGTACTTTCCCACCCACTGGCATACTGGGCCTTTCTTTCTTTCTGGTCTCATTTCCTCTTTGTAAAATAATTACTTAAAAGGTTAAAACAAACTGATAGATACCTTACTCCATCACCCTGCCTACAGACCCCTACCTTTTCCATTCCAGGTCAGAGGAAATTCTACCTCTAAATTCCTCCAGATTAGGAAGTTAATAACTTCCTTTGTAACTTATCTCAGCATTTAGCAATCCCCACTGAACAGAGAAGAAAATGAGAAGGGTTTAATCCCACAGAATAGATGTATGGCATCTGGAATGTATGGGATATCTGGAATTGTTCAGCAAAATTCCAGGAAGGCCAGTAAATTCTGGATAGTGTATGATCCAAGAACAGCAAAAGGTATGCTTTCTGTGGATCCTCTCACACTTCAAAGAGGGGTTGACATATAAACCTGGGTGTTGTCTATTTCTTTATACATTTTATCTATGCCATAATCAGAGTTTCTGCAGACTGGAGAAGAAACTACTACTTTTTCCCTAGAAGTCCTTCTTCCTTGGCCTTTTGTGGTCTGAATCTCTCTAGGGAAAATTCTAAGTAACCCCTAACAGTGGTGTAACACTGATAATGTTTAATGACCTGTATGGTGGCTGCAGTGATTAATCATGCATGGGAATCAGCCAATCAGGGCTGACACTGGCAAGCAAACGAATTGTCCTGGTACTGACCAGCTGAATATCAGTTCGGTCATAACCTTGTGCTATGGTATTCGTGTAGGGATGCTAAAGATTGTGATCTCCTGCACATTCTTCTCTCCTAATACACAAGCAAAGGGCCATGTAAGAGCCATCTCCCTGTATCGGGTATGGATTAAGATCTGTGCATGTTGGGCTTTCCATGGAATAATATTACTTGCATTTCAGACATTGCTGATTTATCTCACATAGCTGACAGTCTTTTTTTTTTTTTAATTGTACTTTAGATGAAGGTTTACAGAAAAAACTAGTTTATCATTAAACAGTTAGTATACATATTGTTTTGTGACATTGGTTAACAACTCCATAACATGTCAACACTCTCCCTTCTCAACCTTGGGCTCCCTATCACTAACTTTCCTGTCCCCTCATGCCTTCTAGTCCTTGCCCCTGGGCTGGTGTGCCCCTTTAGTCTCGTTTTGTTTTATGGGCCTGTCTAATCTTTGTCTGAAGGGTGAACCTCAGGAGTGACTTCAGTACTGAGCTAAAAGGGTGTCCAGGGACCATACTCTCTGAGTTTCTCCAGTCTCTGTCAGGCCAGTAAGCCTGGTCTTTTTTTTTTTTTTTTTGTGAGTTATAATTTTGTTCTACATTTTTGTCCAGCTCTGTCTGGGACCCTCTATTCTGATCTCTGTCACACAGCTGAGATTCTTGTTATATTTCAACAATTATTATTTAAGATTTGTATTGAGTATGCTTCTTCTCACTTAAAAAAAAAAAAAAATCAGTTCCAGAAAAATGGCACTCTAGGCAGAAGTACCACACCGTCCCTCCACAGCAAAGATCCGAAAAACTAAGCCGAACAGAGAATACAACAATCCTGAAACCCTAAAACATCAAATGAAGAGATAAAGAACTCAGCCCAGCACCAAATGGAGTGAGAAAACTGACAGAGAACGGAGAGCGAGGAGAGATTCATGCAGAGGTCCCCTATCAGCTAACGCAGTGCAGATCTGCCATCTTGGACTCCCATCAGAGACCAGCAAACGGGGTATGAGAAAGCAGCCTCACAGAGTGTCCAGCAGGAGACAAAACAACTGGTAATTTGCGATATACCCTTTCCCACCCCACAACCTTCTTTACCCTGACTCGGGCTCCTCTGCTTCCCACGGCCACAATCTCTTGACCGGGAAACACCGACTACTTGGATTCCACACACCCGAACGGGCCAGCTCTCTGAGTGCCATTTGTTGGCTGCTGCTGTTGCTTTATTCCACTTCTTTTGATTTGTTCCTTACCTCTCACCACCTCCCCCTCCTTCCACTCAAATACCTCGCTCTGTGCGCCAACTTTGCTTCTTCCTGAGGGGCTACAGAGCGCCGGCAATTTGTGATATACGCTTTGCCACTCCCTACCCTTCTTCACCCACACTCGGCCCCCTCTGCTTCCCACAGACACAGTCTCTTGTCCGAGAAACACCAGCCCGCGCTAGCTGGCTCTCTGAATGCCATATATTGGCTGCAAGTGTTGCTTTTTTTTTCTGCTTCTTTTGATTTCTTCCTTACCTCTCACTACCTCCCATTCCTTTCGCTCAAATACGTGGCTCCGTGCGCCATCTTTGCTTCTTCCTGAGGGGCTCTGGAGCTCCATTCAAGTGTGGAGCTGCTTCCCAGTCTGGGCTGCCATGCTGGTGGGATCCTGGGGCTTTTGTTCATTTGTTAGTTTTGAACTGTTTGTTTGTTTTCTTTTCCTTTTCTTGAGTTTGGAGCCCTTTCTGGCCAGGTGGTGCTGTGTGGCAACAAGACTTCCCCCTCGGCTTGCACAGATGTGCATAGAAATCCCTGAGGGCATTTCCTTTTTCATTGTTTTTTTTTTTTCTGTTTTTTGGGGGGCCTTTCTTGTTCTTTTTTTTCAATTTGTTTTGTTTTCTTTTCCCTCATTTTCCCTTTTTGTCTTTCTTCATTGCTCAGTTTCTCGTCTCTCTATATCTTCCTTCTCTTTCTGATCCCTGAATACCAGGCGTTGTATACCTCTATGCCTTCTAGCCAGGCGGTACTGCAACACCTGAAAGCGACTCCCCCAGAGCTCATAGCTGCACTGGTGGGATCCCTGGGAACTTAGCGGTTCTTTAACCTTTCTGATTTTAATTTACTCATTCTTTTCTTTTCTTCCTCTTCCCCTTTCTGTTTTTCTCCATTTCATAGTCTCTCATCTCTCCACTCCAACAGCAAACTCCCCTAGCATTTTTTTGTTTGTTTGTTTGTATGTTTTTGGCTCCTTTTCATCTCTCTTCTCTCCTATATCCATCTTAGCTACACACATAGCAATCTCCACACTGCATCCTACCTACCTGCACCATGCGCTTGACATCACACCACCAAGCAGCATAGGCATGGCCTACTGGAACCTGCCCTGCACTGATTACCGACCCTCTCTGGTGGCTGTAGTAAGTGCCACAAACAACCCGTCCCAGTAACTCCTAATCTTCAGCTAGACCTGCCCTGCCATACCATATCTGAGTGACTGACCCTGCTAATTGGAGAAGGAGGTGAAAAGTATTGTGCCCACAGACGAGTAAACAACAAAGAACACAAAGTCTGCCTGCTCAGAATAGTCAAGTTTAAAAAAAAAAAAGGGGGGACAAAACAAACAAATCTACAATCGATAAATGAGAAAAAAAAACTACTGAATGCCCCGATGACAGCAGACAATATCAAAACATTTAGAAAAAAACAAGAGAGGATGATTCCAGTAGGCGTCCAAAATAAAACACCAGAGGACTCACTTGTGGAAGGAAACGCACTACAACTACCTGAAAGGGAATTCAGATCTCTAATACTCAGAATTCTCTAAGAGCTGAGGCAAAAAGCTGACAAACATGAGGAAAAAATAGAGAAATTCATGGAAAATAGAGACAAAAAATTGGAAGAATTCAGGAAAATAATGCAGGA
>NW_004443995.1:9319296-9326848 GCF_000243295.1 Trichechus manatus latirostris
GACTAACGAGGTACAGGAGTCCTGTGACAAGGGCCAGAAGACAGAAGGGGACAAGGAAGTTGGTGGTAGGGAACCCAAGATTGAGTAAGGATATTGTTGATGTGTTGTGATATTGTTAACCATTGTCATAGGGCAACATTTATAGTAACTGTTAGATGAGAAACTATTTTGTTTTGTAAGCCTTCATCTTAAGTGAGAATAGCAGCACAATTGGAAGAGTGTAGTCAGTGTCACTGAACTGTGCATGTAGAAATTTTTGAAATGGTGTACCTTTGGCTATGTGTATTTTCACGAAAAAAAAAGGTTGAGAAGTTAGAGGGTTGATATGTTGTAGGGTTGTTAACCAACGTCATAAAACAACATGTGTACTACTGTTTGATGAGAAACTGTTTGTTCTGTAAGCCTGCACCTGAAGTACGATTAAAAAATAAATAAATAAATAAATAAATAAATAATCGATCAAAGACCTAAATATAAAATCAAAAACGATAAAGATCATGGAATAAAAAATAGGGACAAGTCTAGGAGTCCTAATACATGGCATACACAGAATATTAAACTTTACTAACAATGCACAAACACCAGAAGAGAAACTAGATAAATTGGGAGCTCCTAAAAATCAAACACTTATGCTCATCAAAAGACCTCACCAAAAGAGTCAAAAGACAAGCTATAGGCTGAGAAAAAAATTTTAGTTATGACAAATCTGATCAGCATCTAATCTCTAAATCTATAAGATACTGCAAAACCTGATTAAAAACGGCAAAGGATATGAACAGGCACTTCACCAAAGAAGACGTTCACGCTGCTAACTGATACATGAATAAAAGCTCACGATCATTAGCCATTAGAGAAATGCAAATCAAAACTACAATGAGATACCATCTCACCCCAACAACGTTAGCATTAATCCAAAAAACACAAAATAATAAATGTTGAGAGGTTGTGGAGAGATGGGAACACTTATACGCTGTTGGTGGGAACGTAAAATGGTACAACCACTTTGGAAATCGATTTGGCGCTCCTTTAAAAAATTAGAAACAGAAGTACCATATGATCCAGCAATCCCACTCCTTGGAATACATTCTAGAGAAATAAGAGCCATCACACGAATAGATACATGCACACCCATGTTCATTGCAACACTGTTCACAACAGCAAAAAGATGGAAACGACCTAGGTGCCCAATAACGGATGAATGGATAAACAAATTATGGTATATTCACACAATGGAATAATATGCAACAATAAAGAACAACGATGCATCTGCAAAACATCTCACAACGTGGATGAATCTGGAAGGCTTTATGCTGAGTGAAATTAATCAGTCACAAAAGGACAAATATTGTATGAGATCACTATTATAAGAACTCAAGAAATGGTTTAAACACAGAAGAAAACATTTTTTGATGGTTACGAGGGTGAGTAGGGAGGAAGAGAGGTAGTCACTAACTAGATATTAGATAAGAATTATCTTAGGTGAAGGGAAGGACAACACACACTACGGGGAAGTCAGCACAACTGGACTAAACCAAAAGCTAAGAAGTTTCCTGAATACAACTAAACACTTTGAGGGACAGAGTAGCAGGGGTGGGGGTCTGGGGACTATGGTTTCAGGGGACATCTAGGTCAATTGCCATAACAAAGTTTATTAAGAAAATGTTCTGCATCCCACTTTGGTGAGTGGCGTCTGGGGTCTTAAAAGCTAACGAGTGTCCATCTAAGATACATCAATTTGTCCCAACCTACCTGGAGCAAAGGAGAATGAAGAACACCAAAGACACAAGGAAAATATTAGCCCGAGAGACAGAAAGGACCACATAACCAGAGACTCCATCAGTCTGAGACCAGAAGAACTAGATGGTACCTGGCTACCATGAATGACCACCCTGACAGGGAACAAAAAAGAGAGTCCCTGATGGAGCAGAAGAAACGTGAGGTGCAGAACTCAAATTCTAGTAAAAAGACCAGACTTAATGCTCTGACTGAGACTGTAGGGACCCCGGAAGATATGGCCCCTGGACTCTCTGTTAGCCAAGAACTGAAACGATTCCCAAAGCCAACTCTTTAGACAAAGAGTAGACTAGTTACAGGACATAAAATGAAGAGAGTGCTTCTTAGCTCAAGTAGATACATGAAACTAGATGGGCAGCTCCTGTCTGGGGGCGAGATGAGAAGGCAAAAAGGACAGGAGCTGGTTGAATGGACATGGGAAATCCAGGGTGGAAAGGAGGAGTGTGCTGTCCCATTATAGGGAGATCACCTAGGGTCACGTAGCAATGTGTGTATAAATTTTTGTATGAGAAACTGACTTGAACCGTAAACTTTCACTTAAAGCACAATTTAAGAAAACAACAACAACAGTAAGCTTGGCTACCTGTGGACAATATTGGGAATCCTCTCACACAATAATTGGTCAATAACTAGGAGTGGTCACTATGGCTTTGTCAAAAGCTCATCATATCCAACTGATCTAATTTTCCCTTTGGACTGGAGGAAAGCTGAAAATTAAGTGTCATCGGTTAAAATCTATTTCAAAAATAATGAGCTATTCTTCATGACACACTCAGGATAGAGGGAGAAAATGTGATCTGGGCTTGACCACAGTGAATACATGCAAAGATAATTGAAGGAATATGTCTATCAATTTTCATCTCCAAAAATAAATCAAAGTTAGTGCCTTAAGATAATACAATAAGCTAATAGGTTCTTAAGAGCCTGAATGAGCTTGGTAAAGGACTTCCCAAATACCAATACATGGGAAGAATCAACAGGTCATGAACAGTCAACATACAGTGTAAGAGCTGTGTACTGCAAGAAAGAAGGAAGTCCTTGACACAAATTAGCCAACCCTATTACAGGTATTCCGATGATTATGTGACTGTGAGGCCCCCCCCCCCATTTATCACTACATGACACCTTCTTTCTTCCATCCCCCATTTCCTGCTTCTCATACTTTCTCCACCCCATCCCAGCAGTAGTTTCTAATAATAACTTAAACTCTACAAAGTGAGCAGCCTGAGGGCAATTGTTACATTTGCTATACTCTAGGGCCAAAACCAAAAACCTGTTGCCGGTTGAGTCAATTCCTACTCATAGTGACCCTATAGGACAAAGTAGAACTGCCCTCATAAGGTTTTCAAGGCTGTAGTCCTTATGGCCACCACTTGTCTGTCAGTTTGTTGTATAGGCATACCTAGTTTTATTGCACTTCAGTTTATTGCGCTTCGCAGATATTGCGTTTTTCACAAATTGAAGGTTTGTGGCAACCCTGCATTGAGCAAGTCTATCAGTGCCATTTTTTCCAACAACATGTGCTCACTTCATGTCTCTGTGTCACACTTTGGTAATTCTTGCAATATTTCAAACATTTTCCTTATCATTGTATCTGTTATGGTGATCTGTGATCAGTGATCTCTGATGTTACTATTGTAATTGTTTTGGGGTGCCATGAATTGCGCACATGTAAGACAGCAAACTTAATTGATGAATGTTGTGTGTGTTCTGACTGCTCCACCAACCGGCTGTTCCCAGTCTCTCTCCCTCTCCTGGGGCCTCCTATTCCCTGAGACATGATGATACTGAAATTAGGCCAATTAATAACCTTACAGTGGCCCCTAAGTGTTCAACCTAAAGGAGAGTCACATGTCTCTCACTTTAAATCAAAACCTAGAAATGATAAGTGACGAAGGTGTGTTGAAGGTCAAGATAGGCCAAAAGCTATGCCCCTTGCACCAAACAGTTAGCCAAGTTGTGAGTGCAAAGAAAAAGTTCCTGAAAGAATCTAAAAGTGCTACTCCAGTGAACACACAAGTGATAAGAAAGTGAAACAGCATTATAGCTGATATGGAGAAAGTTTCAGTGGTCTGGCACAACATTCCCTTAAGCCAAAGCCTAATCCAGAGCAAGGCCCTAACTCTTTCCAATTCTATGAAGGCTGAGAGAGGTGAGGAAGCTGCAAAGAAAAGTTTGAAGCTAGCAGAGGTTGGTTCATGAGGTTTAAGGAAAGAAGCTATCTCCATAACGTAAAAGTGCAAAGTGACGCAGCAAGTGCTGATGTAGAAGCTGCAGCAAGTTACCCAGAAGATTTAGCTAACTCATGAAGGTGGCTACACTAAACAACAGATTTTCTATGTAGATGAAATAGCCTTATATTGGAAGAAGATGCCATCTAGGACTTTCATAGATAGGATAAGTCAATGCCTGGCTTTAAAGCTTCAAAGGATAGGCTGGCTCTCTTGTTAGGGGCTAATGCAGCTGGTGACTTTAAATTGAAGCCAATGCTCATTTACCATTGCAAAAATCCTAGAGTCCTTAAGAATTATGCTAAATCTTCCGGGCAACATGGTGCTATAGTCAGAAGCACCACGCCATCCCTCCGCAGCAAAGATCAGAAAAACTAAGTCAAACAGAGTCACACATCAATCCTGAAAGCATAAGCATAAAATGAAGAGATAAAGAACTCAGCCAACCACTAAATGGAATAAGAAACTGACCGAGAACAGACAGTGAGGACAGATACATGCAGAGGTCCCCTATCAGCTACCGCAGCACAGATCCACCATCTTGGACTCCTGTCAGAGGTCTGCGAACAGAAGGCACAAGAAAGCAGCTTCACGGAGCTGCCAGCAGGAGACAGAACAACCGGTAACCAGTGATATAGGCTTTCCCACACCCCACCCTTCTTCACTCCCACTTAGCCTCCTCTGCTTCCTGCAGCCACAGTCTCTTGGACAGGAAGCACCCCGGTGATGCTTGGATTCCACCCGCTGCGAAGGCTGGCTCCCTGAGTGCCTTTTGTTGGCTGCTGGTGTTGCTTTTTTCTGCTTCTTTAGACTTCTTCCTTACCTCTCACCACCTTTCCCTCCTTTCTCTCAAATACCTGACTCCATGCGCCATCTTTGCTTCTTCCTGAAAGGCTGTGAAACACCGCTTGATTGTGAAACTGCTTCCCTGCCCATGCCGCCATGCTGGTAGGACCCCTGGGGCTTTTTTGTTTCTTTGCTCTGATTAGTTCTGCTTTGATTTGTTTGTTTGTTTTCTTTTTCTTTTCTCAGCTTAGGAGCCCCAACTAGCCGGGCAGTACCATGCGGCTTGGAAGCTGCTCCCTTACTCTGCACAGATGCACAGGGACATCCCTGGAGGCCTTTCTTTTTTCTTTTTTTTTTGGTTTGTTTTTGTTTTTCTCCTGTTTCTTTGTTTTGTTTTCTTCTTTCTCTTATTCCTTTGTGTCTTTCTTCATTTCGTTTTTCAATTTATTCCTTTTTTTTCTTTTGCCCTTTTTCTTTTTTGTTTTTCGTCATTTCTCAGTCTCTCATTTCTCCACTCCAATAGCAAGCTCCCCTAGCGCTCTTTTTTGTTTGTGTGTATGTTTTTGGCTTCCTTTCCTCTCTCCTCTCTCTCATATTTCCCATACCCATCTTAGCTCCACACATCGCAATCTACCCTCTCCTTCCTGCCTATCTGCACCATGTGCTGAACATTACACTCCCAAGCAGCACAGGCACGGCCTACTGGAACCTGCCCTGCACTGATTCCCGCTCCACACTGTCAGCCGTGGTACGTGCCACAAACAACCCATCCTAGCAACTCCCATTCAGCTGGACCTGCCCTGCTGTACCATACCTGAGTGACTGAACCTGCCCATTGGAGAAGGAGGTGAAAAGTATCATGCCCACAGATGAGCAAACAACAAAGAACACATAGCCCACCTACTCACCAAATAAAACAAAAAAGCAGGATGAAACAAACAAATCTACAATCAAGAAAGGAGGAAAATAACCACTGAATGCCCCGAAGACAGCAGACAGTATCAAAACATTTAGCAAAATAGGACAGGATGTTTCCAGTAGGCATCCAAGATAAATCACCAGATGACTTTCCAGTATAAGAAAAGGCACTAGACCTAACTGATAGGGAATTCAAATCTCTAATAGTCAGAATTAGCCAAGAGTTTAAGCAAAAAGCAGATAAAAATGAGGAAAAAATAGAAAAATTCATGGAAAAGGCAGACAAACTCATGGAAAATACAAAGGAAAAAAATAGAAGAATTCAAGAAAATAATACAGGAACAAAATACCAAAATAAATTCACAACTAGAAAACATACAAAAACAACAATTAGAAATCCAAAAGATAAACAACAAGATTTCAGAAATGGACAGTGTCATAGAAGGGCTGAGGAGCAGGTTTGAAATGATGGAAGATAGGATCAGTGAAATTGAAGAGAAACACTTGGATACAACTCTATTTGAGGAAAAATCAGAAAAAAGAACAAAGAAAAATGAAGAAACACTGAGAATTATGTGGGATACAATCAAAAGCAAAAATCCGCGAGTGATTGGAGTTCCAGAACAGGGGGAGTAAACAGAAAACACAAAGAGGATCATTGAAGAATCGCTGACAGAAAACTTCCCCAATATCATGAAAGATGAAAAGCTGACCATCCAGGAAGCTCAACGAACCCCGTATAGGATAGACCCCAAAAGAAAATCACCAAGGCATAATCACACTCGCTAAAACCAAAGACAAACAAAGAATCCTGAGAGCAGCTCAAGGAAAACAAAAAGTCACATACAGAGGAGAAAGAATTAGACTAAGCTCAGATTATTTGGCAGAAACCATACAGGCAAGAAGGCAATGGGATGACATATATAAAACCTTGAAAGAAAAAACTTACCAGCCTAGAAAAATATATCCTGCAAAACTCTCATTCAGATATGATTGTGAAATTAGGTCATTTCCAGATAAACAGAAATTAAGGGACTATGTAAAAACCAAACCAAATTTACAAGACTTACTAAAGGGAGTCCTTCAATCTGAGAACAAACAACATCAGACCACAGGCTGAATCTAGGACACAGGATTGTACTAGCCAGATACCAACCTAGGAAATGAACTCTTAAGGACTATGCAAAACCAAAAGAATTACAATAGGGAAACAGGGAGGTTAATCTGTAAATGACAACAGCATCAGAACAATAAAACAGGGAATAAACAGTGTAGGTATAGAACCTTCTAATGGAGAGAAAGGCAAGGCAATACCAAGTAATAATAGACTGGTTCAAATCTACGAAGATAAGGGTAAATTCCAAGGTAACCACAAAGCAAGTTAACAAACCTACTCATCGAAATAAAGAAGAAAAACATAAACTCTCAGTAAAAACAAAACCTACAAAAACAGAAGAAATGAAAAAAAAAAAACACAAAAGAAACTCAGCACAGGAGAGTAAGAGGAACAAAGAAAATGTCAGCAACACAAAAAAAAAAAAAGCACTACAAAATGCAATCCCACTCCTAGCGTCACACGAATAGACATGCATGTTCATGGCAACATTGTTCACAATAGCAAAAAGACGGAAACAACCTAGATGCCCATCAACAGATGAATGGATAAACAAACTATGGTACATACACACCATGGAGTACTACACAAGGATAAAGAACAATGATGAATCAGTGAAGCATCTCATAACATGGATGAAACTGGAGGACATTATGCTGAGTGAAATAAGTCAATCACAAAAGGACAAATATTGTATGAGACCTCTACT
>NW_004443995.1:9327809-9339469 GCF_000243295.1 Trichechus manatus latirostris
TTATCTATGTGAGATAAAATTGACAACAGCAACTCAAAGGGTTTGATAGGAAGCCTAGGGGGCAATGAGTTGAAGATAATGGTGACGGAATAATTTGGAAAAGGATAGTGAGAATAGCAGCACAACTGGAAGAATGTAATCGATGTCACTAAGTTGTACATGTAGAAACTTTTGAAATGGTGTAACTTTGGCTATGTATATTTTCACTGAAAAAAAGGTCCTCCAAGGTCGAGAAGGGAGAGTGTTGACATGTCGTGGGGTTGTTAACCAATGTCATAAAATGATATGTGTAGTGACTGTTTAATGAGAAACTATTTGTTCTGTAAACCTTCATCTAAAGTACAATAAAAAAATTGAAAAAAAAAGAGTTATGCTAAATCTACTCTTCCTGTGCTCTATAAATGGAACAACAAAGCCTGAATGACAGCATATCTTTTTACAACATGGTTTACTGAATATTTTAAGCCCACTGTTGAGACCTATGCTCAGAAAAAAAAGATTCCTTTCAAAATATTACTGCTCATTGACAATGTGCCTGGTCAACCGAAGAGCTCTCATGGAGATGTATATGGACATTAATGTTGTTTTCATGCCTGCTAACACAACATCCATTCTGCAGACCATGAATCAAGGAGTAGTATCAGCTTTCAAGTCTTATTATTTAAAAAACACATTTCATAAGCTGCCATAGATAGTAATTCCTCTGATGGAAATTGAAAACCTTCTGGAAAGTATTCACCATTCAAGATGCCATTAAGAACATTCATTATTCATGGGAGGAAGTCGAAGTATCAACACTAACAGCAGTTTGGAAGAAGTTGATTCCAACTCTCATGGATGATTTTGAGGGGTTCAAGATTTCAGTGGAGGAATTAACTGCAGATATGGTGGAAATAACAAGAGAACTATAATTAGAAGTGGAGCCTGAAGATGTGACCGTATTGTTGCAATGTCAAGATAAAATTTTAATGGATGAGGAGTTGCTTCTTATGAATGAGCAAAGAAAGCGGTTTCTTGAGACTGAATCTACTCCTAGCGAAGGTGCTTTGAACATTGTTGAATTGACAACAAAAAATTTAGAATATTACATAAACTTAGTTGATAAAGAGCAGCAGGGGTTGAGAGGATTGACTCCAAATTTGAAAGACGTTCTACGGTAGGTAAAATGCTATCAAACAGCAAGGTATGCTACAGAGAAATCTTTCATGAAAGGAAGAGTTAATCAATGTGGCAAACTTCATTATTGTCTTATTTTATGAAATTGCCACAGTCATCTCATTCTTCAGCAACCATGACCCTGATCAGTCAGCAGCCATCAACATCAAGACAAGACCTTCCACCAGCAAAAAGATTACGACTTGCTAAAGGCTCAGATGATGGTTAACATTTTTTAGCAAGAAAGTATTTTTTAATTAAGATATGTACATTGTTTTTGTAGGCATAATGCTATTGTACACTTAATAGACTACAGTATAGTGTAAACCTAACTTTTATATGCACCAAGAAACCAAAAAAATGCATGTGACTCCTTTTATTGTCATATTTGCTGTATTGCAGTGGTCTGGAACTGGATTCCCAATATCTAAGAGGTATGCCTGTACTGTGATGACATAAAGATCGATATCCTAGGTATTAGTGAGCTGAAGTGGACTGGTATTGGCCATTTTGAATCGGACAATCACATAGTCTACTATAACTGGAATGACAAATTGAAGAGGAATGGGGTCACATTCATCATCAGAAAGAACATTTCAAGATCTAACCTGGAGTACAATGCTGTCAGTGATAGGATAACATCCATACACCTACAAGGAAGACCAGTTACTATGACTATTATTCAAATTTACTCATCAGCCACTAATGCCAAGCATGAAGAAATTGAAGATTTTTACCAACTTCTGCAGTTTGAAAAACCAAACATGCAATCAAGATGCATTGATAATTACTGGTGACTGCAATGGGAAAGTTGGAGACAAAGAAGAAGAATCAGTAGTTGGAAAATAAGACCTTGGTGATAGAAACCACGACTGATATCACATGATAGAATTTGCAAGACCAATGACCTATTCACTGGAAATACCCTTTTTCAACAATATAAATGGTGACTGTACATGCAGACCTCACTGGATGGAATACACAGGAATCAAATCAAATACATCTGTGGAAAGAGATGATGGAGAAGCACAATATCATCAGTCAGAATAAGGCCAGGTGCCAACTGTGGAACAGGCCATCAATTGCGCATATGCAAGTTCAAGGTGAAGCTGAAGAAAATTAAAACAAATCTACGGGAGCCGAAGTACGACATTGAGTATATGCCACCTGAATTGAGAGACCATCTCAAGAATAGATTTGACACATTGAACACTAATGACCAAAGATCAGACTGGTTGTGGGATGACATCAAGGACATCATACATGAAGAAAGGAAAAGGTCATTAAAAAAAAAAAACAAAAGAAAGAAAAGACTAAAATAGATGTCAGAAGAGACTCTGAAACTTGCTCTTGAACCTAGAGTAGTTAAAGCGAAAGGAAGAAATGATGAAGTAAAAGAGGTGAACAGAAGATTTCAAAGGGCAGCTCAGAGGAAGACAAAGTTAAGTATTACAATGAAATGTACAAAGACCTGGAGTTAGAAAATCAAAACAGAAGAAAACTCTTGGCATTTCTCAAGCTGAAAGAACTGGAGAAAAAATTCAAGCCTTGAGTTGAAATATTGGAGGATTCTGTGGGCAAAATATTGAACAAAACAAGAAGCATCAGAAGAAGATGGAAGAGCATCAAAAGAAGACACAGAGTCAATGTACCCAAAAGATGTGGTTGATAACCATTTCAGGAAGTATTATATGATGAGAACCAATGGTATTGAAGAAAGAAGTCCAAGCTGTACCGGAGGTATTGGCAAAAAACAAAGCTCCAGGAATTGACAGAATACTAACTGAGATGTTTCAGCAAATGAATGCAATGCTGTAAGTGCTGACTTGTCTATGAGAAGAAATTTGGAAGACAGCTACCTGGCCAACTGACTGCATGAGATCCATATTTGTGCCAATTCCAAAGAAAGGTGATCCAACAGAATGTGGAAATTATTGAACAATATCAATGACAGGGAACTGTCAGAAATTCAAGCCGGGTTCAGAAGAGGATGTGGAACAAAGGATATCATTGCTGATGTCAGACGGATCCTGGCTGAAAGCAGAGAATATCAGAAAGATGTTTACCTATGTTTTATTGACTATACAAAGGCATTCGACTGTGTGGATCATAGGAAATTATGGACAACATTGCAAAGAATGGGAATTCCAGAACTGTTAATTTTGCTCATGTGGAACCTGTACATAGACCAAGAGGCAGTCATTCATACATAACAAGGAGATACTGCATGGTTTAAAATCAGGAAAATTGTGCATCAGGGTTGCATCCTTTCACTATACTTATTTAATCTATACTCTTAGCAAATAATCCTAGAAGCCAGACTATATGAAGAAGAACACGGAATCAGGACTGGAGGAAAACCCATTAACATCCTGTGATATGCAGACGATACAACCTTGCTTGTTGAAAGTGAAGAGGAGTTGAAGCATTTACTGATAAAGTTCAAACTTTATCAGTATGGATTACACCTCAACATAAAGAAGTAAAAAATCCTCACAACTGGACCAAAAAGCAACATCTTGATAAATGGAGATAATATTGAAGTTTTCAAGGCTTTCATTTTACTTGGATCTAAAATCAACACTCAAGGAAGTAGCAGTCAAGAAATCAAACGATGTCTATTGCACTGGGCAAATCTGCTGCAAAAGACCTCTTTAAAGTGTTGAAAAGCAAAGATGTCACTTTGAGGACTCAGGTGCACCTGACCCAATTCATGGTATTTTCAGTTGCCTTACATACATGCAAAAGCTGGACAATGAATAAGGAAGACAAAAGAACTGATGCCTTTCAATGATGCCGTTGTTGAAGAATATTGAATATACCATCATTGCCAGAAGAATGAACAAATGTGTCTTGGAAGAAGTACAGCCAGAATGCTCCTTAGAAGTGAGGATGGTGAGACTTCGTCTCACGTACTTTGGACATGTTATCACAAGGGACCAGTCCCTGCAGAAGGACATCATGCTTGGTAAAGTGGAGGGTCAGTGAAAAAGAAGAAGACCCTCAGCGAGATGGATTGCCACAGTGGCTGCAACAATGGGCTCAAGCAGAGCAATGATTGTGAGGATGGTGTAGGACCAGGCAGCATTTTATTCTGTTGTACACAAGGTCGTTATGAGTTGGAATCGACTTGATGGCACCTAACAACACCACCAATCCTTACATAAGCAGATTGGCCCATCTTTCTCTCGAAACTGGTAGCTTCAAACTGCTGATCTTTTTGTTAGCAGCCCAATCCCTAACAAGGTGCCACCAGGGCTCTTTGCTCTGGAGCAGTGGTTCTCAAAGTGTGGTAGTTAGATCAGCAGCATCCACATCAACTGGGGAACTTGTTAGAAATGCAAATTTTTGCACCCAACTCCAGACCTATTGAATGAGAGATTCTAGGGGTTGGGGCTAGCATTCTGCTTTAGCATACCCTCCCGGTGACTCTAAGGAACCCTGGTGGCAAAATGGTTAAGGCTTGGGTTGCTACGTGAGAGGTTGGCAGTTGGCACCTACCCAGCTTCTTTGCTGGAGAAAGACCTGGAGATTTGGTTCTGCAAAGATTACAGCCTAAAAACCCTATGGAGCAGTTGTACTCTGTCACATGGGGTCACCATGAGTTGAGAGCACACAACAGCCACCACTACCAGGTGACTCTACTGCCTGCATGAGTTTCACAATCACTGTTCTAGGGAAGAGAATTCTTAGAAGTATGAAGCATTTGAGAACTCCAGCTGAAGCTCTGAACCTCAAAAATCCTTTGAGTTGGCAGCATGATCTTTACTCCAATCCTCAAAGGGAGTCTTTCCCAGAGAAACTCAATCTTGAGTTTCTATGGCTAACATCTGGAGGTAGATAGCTACCACTTTTTTTAGAAAACTTACAAGATCCAGGTACTGTTTTAGTGTGTATCCGGTACTGTTTTAGTGTGTATCCTGTAGTGGCATCAATAACTTCATTTTACAAATGACAATATTAATTTAGAAAGATTAATGTGTCCTGGCTCATAAGGTTAGTAGGTGATAGAGCCAGGATCAAAGCCCTTGCAAACTGACTCCACTTTACTGTTTGCCTTGCTGGTCTTGTGAAACCAGAAAAAATAAAAAATAAAAACAGTTGCTGTCTAGTGATTCAGAATCATGGTGACCCCATGTGTGTCAGAGTAGAACTTTTTCATAGGGTTTTCATATCTGTGACTTTTTGGAGGCAGATCACCAGGCCTTTCTTCCAAGGTACATCTGGGTGGCTTCACACAACCAACCTTTCAGTTAGCAGCTACACATTGAAGCATTTATGTCACTCAGGGCTTCCTTGGTCCTGTGAAAAAGGAAAACCAAACTCACTGCCATCGAGTCAATTCCGACTCATAGCGGCCCTATAGGACAGAATAGAACTGCCCCAGATGGTTTCCAAGGCTGTAATCTTTACAGAAGCAGACTGCCATATCTTTATCCCGAGTAAAGTCTGGTGGGTTAGAACCGCTGACTTTTCAGTTAGCAGCTGGGCTGTTAACCACTGAGCAACCAAGGCTCCCTATCCTGTGGAAAGGGGTGGTGAAAATACAGCTCTAGGCTGAAAGTCTCTACTTAGACTTTTCATTAAGGAGACTGGACATTGGGACTCCTTCTTGCACCTTGTGCTTTTTGAATTTTCTGCAAAAGTTAGTGTTGCTTGAATTTCTCAGTGAGTGTAATTGCTCTGATTATCTTGTTTTAGCTACTGGGTCCATTGTTTGTTAATGTACCATTAGCTGTGCTCTAGTATTGTAATCTCATGGTACCATAAAATAACATTTAGTAGTAAAAAGTTAAGTATACATGACATTGCATTTTGTTCCTTGGCAATTTCATTGAATTATAGCAGTAATATATATTTTTATTATAAATAAAGGTAATTTAAAAATGGCTGATTATATTTTCAAACAAAATACTAGTTCATGTGGTACTCAAATTGGAAATTAAAACCGCATAATTTATAAATGAATATCAAACCAAATCTATTGCTGTCGAGTGGATTCCGACTCATAGCAACCCTACAGGACAGAGTAGAACTGCCCCACAGGGTTACCAAGGAGCAGCTGGTGGATTTGAACCGCCAACCTTTCAATTAGCAGCCAAGCTCTTAACCACTGTGCCATCAGGGCTCTCTAAATGAATAGGGTAATAGTACATGTTGAAATAATATAGTTATAAAAATTAATTTTTCTGGAAAATTTTCATCTGTGAAATATGTAATTATTGTAAAAATGTATTTCTGTATTAAATAAAAACAACAAAGTAAAGTTTACATTTATAAATGCATTATTTAAAAAAACCCAAGACTTTAAGTGCATATTTAGTCCTTTACACAAGCAAGCAATCTCTACTGTCATCATGCATTAGCAATCTAAATCTGCTCAGTCTTTATTTAGAAGACTTAGAAGACATGGTTCCACCACATTCACGTGAAGGCCATTAGAGTTGTTTTTTTGGTTTTTTTTTTTTTTTTTTTTTGAGTAATGAACTAGGTTAAAAGGAAACATGTCTATTTGTTTTCATAAAATATTAAAGTCTAGCTATGATTAGCACTAAGTATTTCAAAATAGACTGTGGTTTAAACATTAATTGACGTGGCACATACTCTCCATGCAGAAAGTATTTTTACATGTAGATATTTACTGTCAAAAATTGATACATTAATAAAACGATACAATACTCCCTGAAGCACTAGCAACACTTAGAGATTTGCACTTGGCAGGGGGGTTTGTGCTAGGAAAGAAGAAAAACATCTAACTTCAATTTTTACTAAAATTGCTTATGTCTTTTGAAAAAAGTCCCATCAAGCTATCAAAAGCTCTTCATATTGAAAGAGCTAATAGATTCGTGCTCCCAAAAGGATTAGAGAAAATAAATACAATAAAATAAAAATATAATTTTATATAAGAATGCATCAACTCCCCCACTATACCAGCTAGATGACATGGGAAATACTCAGCTACTTTAGCTGGGACAGACTCAAAGCTTGGATTAAAAAAACAAACCAAACCCATTGCCATGGAGTCAATTCCTACTTATAGTGACCCTGTAGGACATAGTAGACCTGTCCCATAGGGTTTCCAAGGCTGTAATCTTTATGGAAGCAAACTGTCACATCTTTCTCCCAAGAAGTGCTGGTGGGTTCCAACTGCCGACTATTTGGTTAGCAGCCAAACGCTTAAACACTGTGCCCCCGCCCCGGGCTCCTGGTAAAACTTGGATTAGGTTCTTAAAATGAGGCAGAGGACCTCGGAATAAGATGGTTCTGGAGGTAGCTTTAACAATGTATCATTACCTCTACTTCCTCTGGAACAAAAATCACTCAATTTGGGGAGACTACAGGTGGAAGGGAAATTTGACACTTGCAGAGATATAGTTTGCTTTGTAATGCATTACCCAGAGCAAATTTACCTCTATCTTTAGGAATAAAGATGACATCTGTCATGAAGCTTCTTACATTTTTCTGTCTGCTGTTCCTAGTGTCATATATCTGTCATGTGATAACCTCCCTTTATAAACTTTAATGTTAGAGGAAAGATTTTATTCACTTCAGATGCCCACATGGCTATTTTTGAGCTACCTGTGAATATACGACATTATACACTGTGCATCCTCTTATTCTGACATTGAACACAGCTTTTAAAAATAAAATCATCTCTTTTATGTGTACATAGGCATTAGAAAATTAAAGTTTAAAAACTCACTTGGCCTCATTTTATGTGGACATCTTACTGCCTGCCTCCCATACACTATTTTTTACACCCCAACAAAATATATCTTTAAAATTTTTTTTCTAGCTAAAGATTTAAACCCTGAAGCATTTTGTTTCTTTGCAAATCATCTTTGTTAGACTAAAAAAGAAAATAGTGTTGATCAAATTGTTGTTACTGACAGCTGTTAAAATGCTGCTAAAAATATAGTGCCAACTCCTGAAAAGATAACCACTGCTGTGAAGTCCTAATGAGAAATTCCAAACGAGCTTTTCATCCAGTTCAGTAGAGACTCTTAGGTTTTCCACACCTGACCCACTAGATTGTTTCCCTTTTCTGTGGTTGTTACTGCGCATATCAGAGAAACAAGCTCCATGCCTAATCCTAATGAGCACACAAACCAGGCAGTTATTTATGCAAGATTAGCACAGTTATTTCAAGGTGATGAATTTCCAGCACTAAACCAAGAATATATGAGAAAAAGAGGAGAAATTGAAAATGTCTTTATTAAAATATACTGCTGTAAGTTTCTCCACCCCGCCCCCTTTTTCAACTACTGTACATTATTTCTAAATTTAGAACATCAGTGTAGGCACAGTGAAATCTGATTTGCTTCTAATAATATGGCATACTAATTGTGATGCATATGCTGTTTGGTGCGCTGTCATCTCAAAATCTGGCCATAGAAACGTATTAGGTTTGCATATTTTCTATTTAAAATGGCTACAAATGGAATTAAAGTAGACAGATGAATAAATAGTTAGGTAAACAAATACAGAAATTAATGAATAACCAAAGCTAATAAAAAATATTCCAAGAAGTCTAGAAAATTGAGCTTGGGCTATTTTCAGTATTAACAAAACCCTGATATGTTTTGTGTTTATCTTCTGGTCCACAATTTCTTATTTGCTTACAGTGTTTATAAACTGTAACGTGTGTTTTCCAATAAACAAAGAAGTTGTATCTTATATTATTCCTCTATTCATATTCTCTCTCCAACACCCCCCTCCTATCTCTCTCTGATGCTCCCTCCTCCTATCTCTCTCTGATGCTCCCTGTCTTTCTCAACTCTTTCCAACAGCTGGTAAGAGACAGGAAAAAAAAAAAAAAGCCAAGCTTTTTAGAAAGAAAGGGGAAAAAAAAAAGCCAGCATGGCTAGGCTTATTAATGTCAGCTAACTATGACCAAATGCTTAGCCTTTAATTTTTAAAGATTACTAAATACGATTAAATTATATGCTAGCTAATGGTCTTTACTTTCTTGTCAGTAAATAAAGATATAAAGAAGAGATACCTATCATATTTCAAAATATGTTCAGTTTATTTATTTTTTTGGCTTATGATTTTACAGTTTAAACAACTTCATGCCTCCCCCCACCCCTCCCTCCTGCCCCATCCCAGTGTCAGCTGTTGGAGAAATAGGATTAGGAACAGGGAACTAAGGAGTGGTTCTGCTAAAGCTGAAATAAAAAGCAAGGGAGGATTTTTTTCCAACACAAACTGAGATGATATTAGGCTTTGTATCTGAAGTTATATAATAGAGGATGTAATGTCACACATGTAAATCGCAAACGCTGAGTCGTTCATTTTACCTTGGCAAACCTCAGGGAGTTTGACACTAATGGGATGGGGGAGGGAGGTGTCCTGAGGTTCAGCGACTGTGAACAGAGGGTGAACAATTGTCAGAAGTGGAGATGTCTGATGCTGCTTCAAGATTTAAGACTATTTGGCAGCTGTACAGGAGATGAGGTTAAGGTCCTTTTTAGTACTTTTGCATCTTAAAAACAAATTTCCATCATTTTGCAAAGAAAAACATATACTTCTCTAAAAAGGATGAAAAGAACAAAGTTTGTTAAGAGACAACTTAATAAAACAAGCTAGCAATGACATTGTTAGGCATACACTTTAAGTTGATAGGGCTCTTTGTTAGCGGGCATTGGAATGAAAAGTATTCTGAACAGCCAGAAAACCCTGCAATGTCATCTTTGGTGGAGTCTCTCAGAGGCATCACTTGTGGGGCGGTTCTAAACAAACCCAGTGTCCCCTTGTATTCAGATAAGGGAGCCATGGATCTTATCCCAGAGCTGTTCTCCTTTCGGGGTGGTAAGGACCACCTCTCGTTTAACAGCAGGCAAAGCCGAGAAAAATACAGAGAAGAGAGGATTACCTAATGGAAATTTAATTGTTCAAGCATTTGGGCAAATATCTAAATATTCAGATATTCAGAAACAAATAAAGCCTTGCCTATTAATAACTGCAGGATTCTCTAACATCTCTCCCAAGGTATAAAAGAATCTGCTATCAATGGGTATCAGGACCCACCTCAAGCTCTTGTGATGTGAAAGACGTTCAAAAGCGTATGTATGCTTAAAAAACCTCAATCTTAGACTCGTAATACCAAACTATTTTAAAGACAGAAAAGATTAAAATTTGAGAATAGCTATTTGTGAAGGGGACAAGAAGAAATACAGGAAGACATCATCTAAGTTCAGTTATAATAACCCCACTTTACATGATAGTTGAGTCCCTGACAAGTTGTTTGTAATTGAAATTATTGATTAAAGTAGTGGTGGAATAACTAGGTAAAGACTTTTAATAGTAAATCATCAATAATCAATATCTAATTTATCAATTTTGTAAATAGAATTTACATATATATGTTACCTTAAGGGGCGGTCTTTTCCTCCAACAGTTTATTATGAAAATTTTCAATTATACAAGAAAGTGAAGGAATTTTTCAGTGAATACCTGGATACCCACAACCTAAATTCTACCATTACTATTGTACTATATATGCTTTATCACATACCTATCCATCTCTCTGTCCATTTAATCAATCTATCCATGTAAATTCATCTTATTTTTTATGCTGCTCAAAATTTAGTTTTTGCAGACATCAGTCCACTTTTAAATGGAGGTTCTTTTTAAAGTTAATTGAATATATATTAATATGTTAATTATGAAAATGATGGTATTTAACTATTATTTTCTTGATTTCACAAAAGATACACTTTAAGAACTTCACAAACCTAGAAGCCATACTTGTTTTACAAATAAGGCAACAGAGGCAAAAGACTGTTTGTTGCCAGAGGCCAGAATGCCACATAGAGCCATCTAAGAAGTGAGCAATGCCAACACTGGAGCGATGGAGGCAATGGGAAACTCAGTATTTGGACAGTGGGAATGTGTTGAAGCAACGCAGTGGTTGTTTTAACAGGACAGCTCCGTGTTTAACATGGTCTTGTTTGGGAAAGGATTAGCAACTTTCACAGCTATTTAAGAAGAAAATGAGGAAGAACTCCTAAGAAAGGGGCCAACAGAACCAGTAGAAACAGGAGTGTTCAACCGGGAAAGGAGTGTGTGTGGTCAGTTTCTCGGGGTATAATTTACAGGGGATCCTGTAAGTGGTACTGCCAATCACAATGCGCTCCCATCCCCATCTTACAGCTAAGGGTGTATGTAACGGTGCGGTGGGGGAGTCTGAGGCTGAAGTGTATCCTGCATATACGTGAGTGCGCATGAAGGCGCACCAGCGCACTCACACATACACACATATCCCCTCATGGGGGTGTATGTGCGGCGGAAGGGCGGGGGCGTGGGACTTTGGGTATGCTTCGGAACGAGGAGGGGGCAGGAGGCTCCACGAAGCTGCGGGAGCAGGCGAATCCCGGGATCTCTGGTCACCCCTCCATCCCCCTCGCCGTGCCCGCGCGCCGCCAGCCGCCCTACCAGCTCCTTCGCCCCCCGTTTCACTTTCGCGTCTACGTAGGTGTCGGCCCAGCTTGGCTGGCGGGCGC
>NW_004443995.1:9339569-9352987 GCF_000243295.1 Trichechus manatus latirostris
GGGGGCCTGGCGCGCGGCCCCTTCCTTGCTAGCCCTGCGGAGCTGCGGCCGCCGGCGTCTGTGCCGCTGTCAGAGCGCTGGGACCGGCCGCGGCGGCCGAGCCTCCCCACCGTCCCCCTACGCTCCCGCGCGCAGACACCTAGTCCTTCCTCGGTGCCCCCACCACGGTGGGGGTGGGGCAGAGGTGTGGCGAGCAGGTTGGCGGGGAGAGAGCTGCCTCAGCGGGTGGGCAGCAGAGGAAGAGAGGGAGGAGGAAAAGAAACTTTTCCCTCCGCCCCCCGCGCCTGCTCCCCAGCCCACGCCTTTCCGCGCGGGTAGGACCTGCACCTGAGGCCGGGACACGAAGACAGGGCCGGACTTTGGGGAGCCGTGGGGAGGGGCAGGGAGGACCTGCGTGCATTTAGGTTCCTTTCCCTCGGCCTCCTTGCTGCCAGTGGCTGCGGTGAGCGGACGGCCACTGGCGCCCCCAGCTCCTTTTCCACGAGCGGGCGGCTGGACGCTGTGTTGCCTCCTCCCCGCCGGTGAGGGTGTGACCCCGGGGAGGGGGCCCCGGCGCAGCGGGCTTCCCCTTCGGCCGCCCCCTCATACGCACGCACACACGCGGACACACACACAAGCACACACACATACACACACACTCTGCCGCCCGAGCTGTCATCTGCCATCCCAGGCCTAGGGAGGGGGCGCGGAGAGCCGCGCCACTGGGCAGCCGGCGCGGGATCGTCCCGCCGGACTTCCCGGCTCCCAAGGCTGCAGTCTTCAAAGCTGGGCGGACAAGCAGCCAGGCGAGCGGGGCCCTGCCTGAGCTTGACCGCAGCTGCTGGGGGCGAGCGGGCGCCCGCGGCCCCCTGTGCGCGATTTGGCGCCGCAGCCTCGCCGCCTCTAGCGGGTAACACCACCACTGCTCTATTGCTCTACCCACCGTCAGTAGGGCGACTGCTGGGATTATCATCCTCTCCATCCTCACCGCTGTTCTGCTAATATTGGACTTGCTGGCGGCGGCGGCGGCGGCGGCGGCGGGAGTCTCGCTGCTCCCCCCCATCCCCCGCCAGCCTCCCCACCATGTCCTAGAAAAGGTGAGTGCAGCGACAGTTACTTTGCGTAGACAGCGGCGGGAGGCGGCGGGAGGGGGCCCGGAGAGCGCGGGGGCGGCCCTGAGGAAGGCAGAGTCCGTGCAGAGGGCGCGGGGTGGCGAGTGGAGGTGGGCTGCGGGCAGGAGACGAGGTGCCCGCCGGGCCGCCTCGTGGCAGGGGTGCTGGGTGGCGGGCGACTGGTCGTGGCGGCTACCCCTGCACGGTTCTAACCTAGATTTTGCAAGAAGCTGAGATCCAGGGCAAGACCGGCCCTCCCCAAAGGAGGTAAAAACTTAGTAAAAGAGACACGTCCGTTCCTTTAATAATGAATAATTAGGCAGCACAGGCTGAGCCGCCGTCGCCGCCTATTGTCCCTGGGCGCTAGGTCCGGGACTCCCCTCGCTCCTGCCGCGGCCCGCCCTCTGCCAGGGTGCGATCGATGCCCTACTGCTCGCCTGGTCAGGAGAGCGCGCGTGACGGCGGGCCCCACGAGAAAGTTGGGACGCTCGGCAGGGACTGCTGGGCACCGGAGCCGGGGATTGGGACCAGTTCGCCGGGGAGTTCCAACCTGGAGCGGCTGACAGTTCGAGTTTCCTTGTTAGGGGTCGAGAATCCCGAAGCTTAATTGTAAGGAGAAGAGGGGCATTTGGGCGTGGGGTGTCCCCCTCTTCGGCTTTGGCGGGTGCGGAGCAAAGGTGCAGGGAGAGGCTGCACAGCTTCGGCCGCCGGGCTGCGGGTCGCCCAGGGCCGGGGGACTAGATTTAGGTGTGTACGTCACTGTCCCTGACTCCGGGCCAGCCAGGAACCTAAAACGGAGCCTAATACGTGGTGCATAAAAGTCCTTAGAAATGAAAGTTAAGAAGCCCATCCTTTTGCTTAGTAACTGCAGCGTTTGGGTGGGAGGGAGGAGAGTCGAGGTGGGGGCGGTTGTAAGAAAACCGAAATTTCTTTTTGCAGACACTCGATACTTCGAAAACAATTTGGATCCTTCCCCTCTCTTGTATGTTTCCCCCGATTATGTGCACCCCGCCCCCATTTTAAAGAAGTGAAAATCTTTGACGGTAAGTTTTCTTTCAAATAGAACTAATGGAAAAATCCAATACTAAAGTAGTAAGTACAGCAACAAAATTATAAGGAAGGAGAGCAGCAGTTCTTGACTCTGCGCTTTTTTTTTTTTTTTGGTTGGGGGGTGGGGTTAGGTATTTAAAGAGCTTTTCCTGCATGGTTAAAACAAGGAAATTCAAATCCGAGTGGGAACGTGATCTGATCCTCTTGCTCTCTGGCAGGGGAGGATGTGGCTGCTCGGCTGAGAGGTAACTCCAGAGACGGAGGAAAGGGGCAGGGAGAGGAACCTTGGGGGTCGGTGAAGCCCACCCGGAGCCCTCTCCTGCGCGCTGACACTGCGCGGCGCCAGTGCCAGGGCTGCCGCTCACCTGGCGCTGCAGGTGGAGAGCGTGAGGGGACTACACCTAGACTGCTTGCGGAAAAGACGGAGTTCTTCCGCGTCGCCACACTTTTCACATCTCTCCAGAAATGATGGGGTCAGCCAGGAGGTGGGCCAGGTGGGCGTGAGCAAGTTTGGGGGTGGCCGAGCAAAGGGGGCGGAGAGGAGCAACTGGCTGGAGCCTGGAGTAGCCGCTGCCCGGCACCCGAAGCGCCAAGCGCTGCTGCGGCTTTAAGGGAGCTGTCGAGTCCAGGCTGTGTCGCAGCAAGTTTGTAGCAGTCATGTCGCCCGCTTGCTGACTGACAACCCAGATTGTCCAATGAGAAGCCCGTCTGGCCCGTGCAGCGTGGAGCCTTGCTTCTCTCCAGGCCAATGGGAAGGGCGCAGGGGGGCGGGCTAGCAACCTGAACTTTATCTGGACATGTGACCCGCTTTTAAAAGGGCCGGCCCTCCAGCTGGCCCACTCCCCCCCACCGGGTTTGCGCCCTCCCTCTCTCTCTTCTTCACTCCCTCCCTCTTTTGCCCGCCCTGGCCCTGCCCCCTCCTCCGCCCCTCCGTGCCCGGGGTGTCATTGGGCCGGGGAGACGCGAGCCAACTTCTGGCTGCTCAGAGGAAGCTCGTGCAGTCACCTGGGTGCAAGAGCGTTGCTGCCTTGGGCTCTCCCGCTGCAGGGAGAGCGGCACTTGCTGGCCTGGATGTGGATGGATTTAGGGGGGCTCCGCTGCAGGAGTGTCGTGGCGGTTACGAGCGCTGCAACAGGTAGACGCCCAGAGACGGACCCCGGCCGAAGCAGGTGTGTAGGGGCGCGCGGCGGGGCGCCGCTTGTCTGGCGCGGCGTGCGGCCGCGGCGCGGGAGCGTGCACTTTGCAGGGAGAAGTGGCTGCGTAATTTCGGAGGCACAGTCAGTATGGTGCTGTGTGCTTGTTGTTTTGTTTTTTCTACTTTTTTCCCTCTTTGGCCGCCAGAGGACTATTTTGGGAAAGTTTGACCACTTTACATAAATGCCTCCTAAAGAGCAGTTTTGAATCGCCTTTGGCAGTGGGAGGTCTGCCACCCTTCCCTTTCCCCGAAGATGAATTTTCGATCATTTTCCGCGTACAATTTTTAAAGGACGTTTAAATAATATTTCTTCCCCGTATTAATTGCGGAAGCTCCCACATCTCAGCCAGAGGTATAGCTGAATAAGGGCAGTTGAAGGAGATCCAGATCCTGATAGATCCTCTGTGAAAGGGGCTCTGGAGATTCGTGCTTTTCCCGTTCTCTAGTATTCACGAAACTCCTGAGAGAGGCTAGGATTTCCTTGGCATCACTTGGAATTCTAAGGGCAGAGGAGAAGGGGATGAAGCTTCTTTTGGTGGTATCCTTATCCTAGTACTGAATTTAGGTGCCTGCCTTCCTACTTAATATGAAAATAACCAAGTTTAAATCCTAATTGTTTACATCACCATCAGTCTTAAGTATTTATTATAACGTACTTAGGGAAACTTTTATTTGGTGGCAGATAAGTTTTAAGACCGCTGAATTTCAAATGCATCAAATTGCTTTTCAGCATTTTGTATTGCCATTTTTCTAGGTGCTGTTATTGATATCTACATAGTAATGATAACAGCATTCTCCGTTTTTGAAGTCCTGCTGTGAAGTTTTATGTTTGACATCATGGCATAGTATCAGAAGTGCTTGAGGAGAGGAGTTTTTTTAAAAAAAAAAAGTCTAAAGGGGAGTTTTTTTCTATAAGGTGGAAACAGTTTTGTTTGGGGATTTTCGAAAGATCAGGTGCTCAGTGAATTAGGTGAGTGAACAGAAATCAGGTGTGCTTAGCTTTAACTGGTTTTCCTGCTCTGTTAAGTGACCTTGGGCAGCTTTCTATCATTTACTTCATCTATAAAAGAGGGAAACATAATAATAGTTCTGTAGTGCAGATGGCAGAAAAATAGTTACAGTGAACTTTTACAAGTATGCAATCTAGTGATGATTGTGAAATTCTTAAGGGTCCGTCTTTAAAATGCCAGATTGTAGTGAAAGAACTATAGAAAATGATGCGTTTAAGATAGGTCTATGTTGGAGGGGATATTAAAAGTGAAAGTATTTTCAGATAAAATACAAACTGAAAAGGTTCTTTGCTAATATTCCTGAGAAAACTACTACCTTTTGGAAAAGGGCAACTTAACACAGACTGTAAAAGATAGAATTTTAGTTAAATTTTCCTTAGCAAAAATAGTGTTTGAGAGCATATACATGGCTTAAAGTAGAACCTCCATCAGTACTACTTAGGTGAAACTCGCTTTATGTTTGGGGAGGGAGGAAGCCATTTGCATGAAAATTAAAGGATTATATTGGGTTTTGCCTTTGTCCCAAGAGAGTCTCTGTTATAATTCCCACTGTGAGGGAGACAAGCTTGATTTTATATAAGTGAGATATACTTTAGCAACAAATGCTTTCCCTTTATCCTTTGGATATTCCGTTCTATGAGGATCATATTCATCACCTTGTATTTTCAGTATTCACTAGAAAGTTCAGGTTGACTGATTCTGCTCAAGGCATGGTCATTATATCAGTTCCAGAAAGGCAACCTGGGTTTCTTGGACAACATAGGAAATAAATTCCTAAACTGATCCTTTAGATTTTTAAAGAGAAGACAAATTAAAACGATAGAGTTCAGCATAAAATATTTTCAATAATCATCTTCTAAAAAAAATCTTAAAAAAATGTTTGCAGTGGCGGCCATGCAGATACTAGATGTCCTCCTGTTGTGTTTGTTTCCAACTTTTGTTTGCTTTGTTGAGAGGTGAACTAGGTTGGTAGATCAGGAGAATATTTTAAAGAAACTTTTAAATTTCAGCAAAGCTTTTTTGGAAGTTCTTATAATGATAGTCCTGTCAATAATGTGGTGAAATACAGGCTGTATTATGTTATAGTTAAGAGAGTTCAAGGCTAGCCAAACAGGACTTGGAAAGTTGTGATTTGTTGCATGATGTTACCTGATAAGGTGCTTCCTTGTAGAGTGCTTTAAGACTGTCCTTTGTGTCGCCAACTCTGATATAGATTCTCTTCAGATCATCATATAACCTCAGAAATCTAGGGTATGGCTAATGCTTTAGGACACAGTGATGGAAAGTTCTACCTCAAGATATTACTAGGTGTTCTGTGAAAAAAGGGTGCATGGAAGATTAGTTAGGGACTGCTGGATTAAAAAGTAAATAGATTCTGCACTGTAGAATTTGTCGGGGTTAACATGCAGATCTACACTCTGATACTTCAAAAAAGCAATAAGGTGATCATCCTTCTCAAATGACAATTTGGAGGATAGATTTTTGGAGGGGAGTCTGGGTGGGGATCCCCCCTTCAGACCAGGGCAGAGAGGTCACAGGGGCCTGTTGCCTTAGACCAGGGGAGAGAGAATGAAGCAGTAGCTGTGGAAGTAGGAGGAAGTGTGTTTATGGGAGGCCTTTAGGAAGGGTGTCTGGGCAGGGATACTTCCAGGCATTTGATTAGAGAGTGATGCAGTTCACAAAGAGTAGAATGTGGGCTTAGGAACAGGGTTGGAAGTGGCTAATACCCCGTTTTGAACATGAATGGACATGTTTCTTATGGTGTTTAATGAATTTGACGTAAACAACTATATCACGTATGTATATACATATATGTATATCCATCCATCCATCCATCCATTCAAGTTTGGTATGGGGAGAAGAGAATATTTTTAGGTAATGCTGTTGCTTTACGTTTGAGGAGGGGGGAGGCCATTTGCATGAAAATTAAAGGATTATATTGGCTTCTACTTAGAAGTAGAAGGTATTTTCAATTCACGGCTATGGCTGAATGGTTTTTACAGTCAAGTAGAGAGGGTCAGTATTAGACACGTAGGTCCCAGTTCCCTTTTTTTCAACTCTTATTTGGCTTTCTTCCATACCAATTTTTTTGGCTGGAATTACCAGATAACCACCTCAGCCTTTCTAATTTGATTTATTTTCCACTCTTTTGTGATTAATTTGTGATTAGGAATTCATAGGATGACATTTTTTAAGTACAAGAATGCTATTTAATTGGTACGTTTCAGTATTCACAAAGTATTCAGTATCGATTATAATAGTTTTTTTTTTCTTTTCTTATAATTTGTGCTATACTATCCACTTGGGATGTAGTGGTAAAATCGATTAAGTTTCTACCTTCTCAGAACTTAAAATCTAGTGTAGAATACAGAAAAGTAAGAGGTAATTACAATACTCAATTTGGGCTTTAAATTTCAGCATAGAGTCTTGTGATATCTAATGCCAGTTTGTTTATTAGAGCCATCGTATTATTTTTCTGCATTAATTAGCATATGTTCTGTAGCAAAAGGACTTGCTAGTGTCTCTTTAGTGAGGGAAGATGGGGCGGATGAAGGGAGTGAGTGGCGAAGGGGGAAAGGAGAGAGGCCTAAAACAATGCTTGTGTCAGAACTGCAGAAAACTGCATCTTTTAGATCAGGACATTAATTTTTTTTAGGTCATAGCTGGTTTACAGACCTGAAAAGATTTGAAAAATGCACACATATTGATTTTAGGAGATTTATGTATTAAAGTATACAAATGAAATTTTATTGAGAATCTGAGTTAATTTTCTTTAAGATGTATTTTTTGGAGCAATGGTTCTCAGTCGGGTGATTTTGCCCCCTGGGGGCATTTGCCAACACCTGGAGACATTTTTGGTTGTCACACTGAGGATTGGGATTGCTGCTGGCATCTAGTGGGTAGGGGCCAGGATTGATGCTAAAATCTTATAATGCATAGGGCAAACCCCCACCACAGAGAATCATCCCACGCAAAATGTCAGTAGTACTGAAATTGAGAAACTCTGATGTAGCGAGAGATGTGGGATCAAATTCCAGCTCTTCCACTTACTAGCTGTGGGGCCTGTGCCTCAGTTTCCCCAGTTGCATCATTTGGATACTGCTTTTACCGAGCTTATAGGGTTATTTGTAAGGATTAAATAAGTTAATATATCTAAAATGCTTATAATACAGCATTGAATTATGTACTGCATAATAATTATCCAGATGCAGGCTTATTATTATTATTCTGTCCAGGAAATAAATTTGTACATAGGACCAATGAATATAGTTATATATCTAAATCAACTCTGTGGGCACCTTGAGGATGACGACTGTGTTTGTTTTGTTTATCACTATGGATTCAGTGACTGCTCACAGGCTCAGGATGTAGTAAGCACTTGGTAAATGTTTGTTGAATGAACAAATGCTTAAATTATGGGGACTCATCCCAAATTTCCTTCATATTTTTACTGTTGAGAGTGAAAATGTCTGTTGGGAATCCTTCTGTCGGGGGTACCACTAGGTCAGGATGCATGTCAAAGTCGTTGCTGGTGTTGAAACGCAGAGGAGAGGAGTTCTGAATTTCTTGATTGTCCTATTGCCTCTCAGAGCTGTGGTGCATTCTCATCCATCAGGATATATGCATGGTTACATCTCGTAATTGGTAGTAAATTATTATCATTGCTACTCTAGCTTAAGGAAGTCTTCTTATTTTAAAGATAATTCTTAAATTATTTTTTCTATGATAATTCCCTTGGCAAGTTTATATTTGGAAATGATAACATTAATTGCATTTTCTTATTGATACAAATAAAAGTTTTTAATAAAGTCATATATTAGATATGGAAGGCAGCTTCCATATGATCCAGAGACTCCAAAGGCTTTGGAGTCGGAAGACTTAGTTTTAAACCTGGCTTTGTTACTTATGATGTTTTTGACATCGGGCAAGTCACCCACCACAGCAAGTCCTCAGTTTCCTCTTTTGTCTGCTTTATCAATTCCCAGGATTACTCTATTACAGAAATTAATATTCGTAAATATTCTTCGCAAACACTAAAGGCTATATTATAACAAACGTGTTACTTGTATTTAGATGCAAAATAGTTTTATAAAATATGATTGCTCCCCATCGTTCTGGCTTCGCAACAGGTTTGTACTCTATTATATCAATACCTTAGAAGGTAATAGTTTTTAATCTAACTAGAAATACTGTTTATAATAAGTAGAACATATATTTTCTAGCTTAGTAAATTAATTTTAGGATGTCTTTTAGAGTAATAGTGCTATAACTGACTTCGATTTAATTTTTATTTTTTAATATAAATTTATTTGTTAGCTATGGAGGCCAAAGGATACCACAGTCCCCCTGAAGATCTAGAAATGGAAAGACGGTGGAGTCAAGTTTCTCAGTCTGTGGAGCATACTTCCCTGGGACCTACAGAGAGGACCGATGAGAATAAATACATGGAGATTGTCAACGTAAGCTGTGTTTCCGGTGCTATTCCAAACAACAGTACTCAAGGAAGCAGCAAAGAAAAACATGAACTCCTCCCTTGCCTCCAGCAAGACAGTAATCGGTCCGGGATTTTAACATCTGATATTAAAACTGAGTTAGAATCTAAGGAACTCTCAGCGACTGTTGCTGAGTCCATGGGCTTATATATGGATTCCATACGAGATGCTGACTACACCTGTGATCAGCAGAATCAGCAAGGAAGTGTGAGTCCAGCGAAGATTTATCAAAATGTTGAACAGCTGGTGAAATTTTACAAAGAAAATGGCCACCATCCTTCCACACTCAGCAGCGTGAGCAGGCCCTTGAGATCATTTATGTCTGACCCTGGGAGCTGTGTCAATGGTGGAGTCATGCGTGCCATTGTGAAAAGCCCTATCATGTGTCATGAGAAGAGCCCATCCATCTGTAGCCCTCTGAACATGACATCATCAGTTTGCAGCCCTGCTGGAATCAACTCTGTGTCGTCCACCACGACCAGCTTCGGCAGTTTCGCAGTGCATAGCCCGATCACCCAGGGGACTCCTTTGACATGCTCCCCTAATGTGGAAAACCGAGGCTCCAGGTCACATAGCCCTGCACACGCTAGCAACGTGGGCTCTCCTCTCTCAAGTCCATTAAGTAGCATGAAGTCCCCAATTTCCAGCCCTCCGAGTCACTGCAGTGTAAAGTCTCCGGTATCCAGTCCTAATAACGTTACCCTGCGATCTTCTGTGTCTAGCCCTGCGAATATCAACAACTCACGGTGCTCTGTTTCCAGCCCTTCCAACACAAATAACAGATCCACGCTTTCCAGCCCTGCAGCCAGTACTGTGGGATCTATCTGTAGCCCTGTAAACAGCACCTTCAGCTACGCTGCTTCTGGCACCCCTGTTGGATCCAGTGCAACTCGGGATATGGTTCCTAGTCCAGACACACATGAGAAAGGTGCTCCAGAGGCCCCTTTTCCTAAGACTGAGGAAGGAGAGAATGTCATCTCAAATGGTGTGGCTGGTCAGCTCAACATTGTCCAGTACATAAAACCAGAACCAGACGGAGCTTTCAGCAGCCCGTGTCTAGGAGGAAATAGCAAAATAAATCCTGATTCCCCATTTTCAGTACCAATAAAGCAAGAATCCACCAAGCATTCATGTTCAGGTACCTCTTTTAAAGGGAATCCAACAGTAAACCCGTTTCCGTTTATGGATGGCTCATATTTTTCCTTTATGGATGATAAAGACTATTATTCTCTATCAGGAATTTTAGGACCACCTGTGCCAGGCTTTGATGGTAACTGTGAAGGCAGTGAATTCTCAATGGGGATTAAACAAGAACCAGATGATGGGAGCTATTACCCAGAGACTAGCATCCCTTCATCCGCCATTGTTGGTGTGAATTCAGGTGGACAGTCCTTTCACTACAGGATTGGTGCTCAAGGTACAATATCTTTATCACGATCTGCTAGAGACCAGTCTTTCCAACACCTGAGTTCATTTCCTCCCGTCAGCACTTTAGTGGAGTCATGGAAATCACACGGTGACTTGCCGTCGAGAAGAAGTGATGGATATCCAGTCCTAGAATACATTCCAGAAAACGTATCAAGGCAAGTCGGTCTCTTCTCCTTTCTTGAAAATCATGGCTTTATAAGCATGCTTCCCTAAAAAATGTTGGAGATTAGCATGATCTTTTCAGTTGATAAATTTAAACATACTTCACCTTACTGTTTTGTATTTAGTATGGTTGTTTAGCGCTTTCCCCCTCCCCCTTGCTTGTTAGTATAACATTATATTTTTTGAAGTAGCGGAACAAAAATTGGAAAAAAAAATCTCTTAGGAAATATTTGTGTTGACTTTGAAGAGGTGTATATAGACATTTTGCCCTTTATATTGCCTATTTTTGGTATTTGGAAAATGTTTATTTCAACTGTCTGTTACTATATTTACTTTAGCTGACTAGTGCTAGATTATTTTTTCATTAGCAGTCCACTGGTAATTGCTTTAAATTGGTTTCTTCGTGATTTTAGCCTTTTTTCTCAACTTACTTTATTGGTTGTAAAAAATAGAATCTCTAATCTGCTACCCACCCTTCCCCATGCTTTCCTAGGTAAGCTAATTGTATGAAAGTTGTGGTTTTCAATACAAATAAATCATTTCCTAAACTGTTGAAGGCTTTTAAAGACTCAGCACATCTAAATTTACTAAGTGGACAATCTTGCTTTCTTAGTCATATTGAAAGTGAAATATGACACTGCAGTTTTCAATTGGTATATTTATAATTTTTCAGATCCACAAGAAGACATACTTTATTTACTGTAAAATATCTCTTGGCTTTGCTTGATGCAGATAGCATAGTGTATATATTTAGAAAAAACAAGGAAGAGATTTTAGATATGACTGTGCAGGGTGGTTCTAAGCTCTGCAAGGAATTGTTGCGTTGGACTTTGCTTCCGTACTATTTTTATTACATGGTTGTGATAAATGATCCCTTTATTGAATACATAAAAAACAGATTTCTCAGATATAACTTATTCCTTTGGGATTTAGAAATATGTGGATATTTTCTTTCATTTCCCTATAAATTTATTTTGTAGAAAATAGGTCCATCCCATTAACAGAACATAAGGCTTATATGTATTTCTATATCTTTCTCCTTCTATTATTTTTTTTTCTTTCCAGACAAAAAACAAAAACTTTAACTTGTGCATTCTTCCTTTTCCTTGTCATTGGCTGAAATCTTGCTCCTCTTGCTTTTATGGAAGCAAATACTTCTTAAAGGATACATTCTTATAGTTAGTTCTTAGTAATAGAACTGTTCAATCTATGCTAATACTGCTTCTGGCTCTTAAATTCTAAACTCTAACAGAAGTCATGAGATTGTGTGGCTTCCATCAGAACCAAACTCAGCGTGTGTTTTACTGCTATTGCTTTATTTTACTTTTAGGTAAGGAAAATCTTTGCAGGTGATGTGGACACTTTTGTAAGCAATGTTTCTAGTGAGTTAGTAGAGCCGGGCTGCCTTAGTTCAAATCCCAGCTCTGCTACTTAATTGCTTTGTGTTTCTGTGGAAATCTCTTCATCTCTCTGAGCTTTAGTTCTTCTCATCTATAAAAAGGGAATTAAATAGTACCAATCTCAAACATAGTTAAGACAGCTTAGTGAGTTAATTTATGAGGAGAACTTCGACTGTCCTGTGGCACACAGTATGCATTACAAATTTTTAGCTGTTGCTGTTACATGTTTTCATAATTCTTTGTTTCTTTTAAGTTTTCTTTTTTCTTCGTTATATGAAATTCCACGAAATCTTTTAAAGGAATATTACAGAGATAGATAAAAAAGTTTTTGTTGATGATTTCTCATGACTATACTCTGCTTTTTACTTTTGTCTATGGTTAGGTACCATGAATTTGCTACAACAATTCTACTTATGCTGTTTTGGTTTTGAGGACTGTTGCTTTGGGTAATGATGTTTCTGGCTAAAATAGTAGAGATACAGTAGCTAAAAACATTAATTCCCTCTTCTGTTTATTCTGTATCCTATTTCCACTGTTTTAATTGTGTTTTCCATACTCAACTCATGAAGCCCCTCTTGATAGTCTTGGTGGACCATAACATTAGACATGCTTATAAGAATCAGTAATCTTGAGTCTATTGTGCATTTTTAAGTACGAGATGAATACTTTGTCTGGTGTCTCCTCCTCAGTATTCCAAAAATCTTTACATCTTTGATAATATTGTTGGAGGGGACTCATTATGTTTACATGCATACTGGTTTTGTACCAGTTCAGTTTTCCAAAAAATTTACTATTATTTGAAGTCTCTTATGGATTAATAATTTGTTAATTTCTTCCTGGTGAATATTGTCCAAACATATTTGTTTTGATCATTCTCAGAATAAAGGCTCAAGGTTCAGAGAATATTTAGAATTTTTTTCCTAGATTTCAGTATATGTGTTATAATAGTCAATTTAAATGTATCCAAACTTCATCATTGGTTTCCTGTTTTGTGTTCTTTGGAACAAAATGCAACTTTTTGGCCTGTTTCTTCATTTATGATAATGATGGTCCATCTCAGGAAATGTTGAATAAATTAATAAAGATTCTGAAGGATCAAGGCATTGTGTAACGGCTTCTAGGTTTAATAGTATCCTTCATCTTTATTTATTTATTTATTTATTTAAATAATATTTTATTGTGTTTTTTTGGTGAAAGTTTACACAGCATTCACTGTGATTTTAATTTCATTTCTCTGAAGAGCAATAACTTTTACCACCTTCTCATTTGCTTATTGACTATTGGTTACCTTCTTTCATGAAGGGCGTGTTAAAATCTTTTGCCCTTCTTTAATTTTCTTTTCCTTTTTTTTTTTTTTTAATTGTACTTCAGGTGAAGACTTACAGAACAAATAGTTTTTCATGAAACAGAAGTACACATGTTGTTTTATGACATTGGTTAACAACCCCACAACATATCAACCCTCTAACTTCTCAGCCTTTTTTTTTTTTTAGTGAGAATACACACAGCCAAAGATACACCATTTCAAAAATTTCTACATGCACAGTTCAGTGACATTGACTATGGTCTTCGAATTGTGCTGTTATTCT
>NW_004443995.1:9359917-9413664 GCF_000243295.1 Trichechus manatus latirostris
CGAGTGTGGGTGAAGAAGGGTAGAGAGTGGGAAAACGTATATCACAAATTACTGGAGCTCTGCAGGCCCTCAGGAAGAAGCAAAGATGGCGCACGGAGCAAGGTACTCAAGTGAAAGGATGGGGAGGTCGGGAGAGGCAAGGAAGACATAAAAAGAAGCGGAAATAAAGCAACACCAGTAGCCAACAAATGGCACTCAGAGAGCCACCTGTTTGGGTGTGTGGAATCCAAGCAGCCGCTGTTTCCCGGTCAAGAGACTATGGCCGCGGGAAGCAAAGGAGGCCGAGTCGGGGTGAAGAAGGGTGGGGGGTGGGAAAGTGTAGATCGCCAATTACCAGTTGTTTTGTCTCCCGCTGGAAGCTCCGTGAGGCTGCTTTCTTGTACCCCCGTTTGCTTGTCTCCGATAGGAGTCCAAGATGGTGGATCCATGCTGCGTTAGCTGCTAGGGGACCTCTGCATGTATCTCTCCTCGCTCTCCGTTCTCTGTTATTTTTCTCACTCCATTTGGTGCTTGGCTGAGTTCTTTATTTCTTCATTTGATGTTTTAGGGTTTCAGGATTGTTGTATTCTTTGTTTGGCTTAGTTTTTCGGATCTTTGTTGTGGAGGGACGGCGTGGTGCTTCTGCCTAGAGCACCATTTTGCCGGAACTCCTGCCCTTTTTTGTCTATCCTTCATCTTTAGATTGAATTCTAAACTGTTTTCTAGTAGATCTCAAAGTGTGAACTAGGAGTTCCTAAGGCCTGTTCAGGGAGGTTCATAAAGTCAGAAACCATGCATGGGTAACGGGGAGGAGGGAAAATTACTGACTAGATAGAAGACACGTTAATATTGGTGAAGGGAAAGGCAATATACAATATGGAGGAGGTCAGCGCAACATGACTAAGACAAAAGAAGACAGAGTAACAAAAGAATAAAGGGCAACTATAAAACAACGTGTATTACTGTTTGATGAGAAACTATTTGTTCTGTAAGGCTTCACCTGAAGTACAATAAAATAAATAAATAAAAAAAAGATTACAGCCAAAAAAAAAGAATAAAGGGCAACTATGGTAATTACTATAACACAGACAATCTTGCAACAATAGTATTAACAATAATTCACGAATGGACACAAAGATAGATAGGCATGCTAAAGAGGTGTGGGACGGTGTGAGGGAACACACCCACCTGCAGATACAGGTTTGGTTGTGGCTATTTCTACATACATAATTGTGGGTGCTGCGTATATATTAATATAGACAATAGAGCACACAAGGGGCACAATCATAACTGTTATGATTGCAGGATGAAGTTCCTAGGCTCAAAGGCAAAGGACCATAAACTTTGGGGACATCTATACCAGTTGGCACAACATAGTTCATAAAGACAGTGTTCTGCAACCTACTTTGGTAAGTAATGTCTGGGGTCTTAAAAGCTTGCAGTTGACCATCTAAGATACAACTATTGGTCTCTTCCCATCTGGAGCAAAGGAGAGTGAAGAAAACCAAAGACTCAAGGGAGCAATTAGTCCAAAGGACTAATGGACCACATGGACCACAGCCTGCATAACCCTGAGACAAGAAGAACTAGATGGTGCCCAGCTACCACTACCACCCACTCTGACTGGGATGACAACAGAGGGTCCCAGACAGAGTGGGAGAAAAATGTAGAACAAAAAATCAAATTCACAAAAAAGACCAGACTTAACTGTTCTGGCAGAGACTGGAGGAACCCCCAAGAGTATAACCCTAAGACACCCTTCTGACTTGAAACTGAAGCCATTCCCAGAGACCACCTTTCAGCCAAACAATAGACAGGCCCATAAAATAAACAGTAACACCCAAGAGGAAGGTGTTCCTTAGAACAGTCAATTATATAAGATCAAAAGGACAACATTTGCCCAAAAGCAAAGATGAGAAGGCAGGAAGGGGTAGAAAATCCGGAGGAAAGGAAACGGGGAGCCCAGGACATAAATGGGGAGAGTGCTGACACATTGTGGAGAATTAAACCAATATCATGGAACACTTTATGTACAAACTGTTGAACGGGAAACTAATTTTCTCTGTAAACTTCCACCTAAAGCACAAAAAAAATTTTAAAAAAAGAAATTGTGCATGGGTAAAAGATCATTCAAGATGTTAGTAGACCAGTGAATGTTAATGTGATTGTATATGGTTTCAGACTGCACATTGTAAGGTAACCTTTAAGAAATTACTCCCTGTTAATTTTTGATGTACTGTCAAACACATGTACGGTTATCTGAAAAGGCCATTAAAATACTTCCTCCTTTAGCAACAAGTTATCTGTGTGAGGCCAGATTTTCTTCATATACTTGAACCAAAACATACCACCGTGCATTGAATGCAGACATAGATAAGGAGAATCCAGTTGTCTTCTGTTAAGCGGGACAATAAAGAGGCTTGTGAAAATGTAAAACCATGCCACTCTTCTGACTGAAAGTTTTTTTGGAAATAAAGTGACTTTTTCATAAGTGTATATTTAGGTTAAGATGGAATGGTTTATTCTCTTTACATTATTTAAAATAAATATTAACATTTCAGTTTTGATTTCCAGTATGGTAAATATCAGTAGATATAACTCACACGAACAAAAGGTCTTTGGGATCCTTTTTATATATATATATATATATATATATTTATTGTACTTCAGGTGAAGGCTTACAGAACAAATAGTTTCTCTGAAACAGTAGTACACATATTGTTTTATGACATTGGTTAACAACCCCATAACATGTCAACCCTCTAACTTCTCAACCTTTTTTTTTTGGTGAAAATACACGTAGCCAAAGATACACCATTTCAGAAATTTCTGCATGCACAGTTCAGTGACATTGACTACACTCTTCCAATTGTGCTGTTATTCTCACTTAAGATGAAGGCTTACAGAACAAAATAGTTTCTCATTTAACAGTTACTACCTATGTTGCCCTGTGACAATGGTTAACAATCTCACAACACATCAACAATATCCTTACGCAACCTTGGGTTCCCTATCACCAGCTTCCTTGTCCCTTTCTGCCTTCTGGCCCTTGTCACTGGACTGCTGTACCTCGTTAGTCCCATTTGGTTTTACGGGGCTGTCCACTCCCAGGCTGAACAGTGAACCTCGGAGGTAACTTCACCACTGAGCTAAAAGGGTGTCTGGGGGCCATACTCTCGAGGTTTCTCCAGTCTCTTTTAGGCCAGTAAATCTGGTCTTTTTTTTTTGTGAGTTAGAATTATGTTCTACATCCTTCTCCAGCTCTGTCCAGAACCCTCTGTTGTGTTCTTGGTCAGAGCAGTCACTGGTGGGAACTGGGCACTATCTAGCTATACTGGACTCAGTCCAGTGGAGGCCTTGATAGCTGTGGACCATTAGTCCTTCGGACTAATCTTTTCCTTGTATCCTGTTCTCTTCATTCTCCCTTGCTCCAGAAGGGATGAGACCAGTGGAATATCCTAGATGGCCACTCACAGGCTTTTAAGACCCCAGACATTGCTCACCAAGGTAGAATGTAGAACATTGTCTTTATAAACTGTGTTATGCCAATTGAGCTAGATGTTCCCCAAGACCATGGTCCCCAGAGCCCTCCGCCCAGCAGTTCAGTCCCTCAGGGAGTTTAGATGTGTCTATGGGGCTTTCATGACCTTTCCTTGTACAAGTTGTGCTAGTTTTCCCTGTATTGTGTACTGTCTCACCCTTCACCCAAGATACCACTTATCTATTGCCTATTTAATATCCCCCCCCACCCCTCCCATCCCTGGTAACCAACAAAGATTGTTACATTTTGTGTGTGAACTTTTTCATGGGTTTTTACAATAGAGGTCTCATACAATATTTGCCCTTTTGTGATTGACTTATTTCACTCAGCATAATGTCCTCCAGTTTCATCCATGTTATGAGATGGTTCACAGATTCATTGTTGTTCTTTCTCGTAGCATAGTACTCCATTGTGTGTATGTACCATAGTTTGTTTATCCATTCATCTGTTGGGATCCTTAATATTTTTGATAGTGAAAAGGCATCATGAGACCAAAAAGTTGAGATATACTGGACTATTCCATGCTATATGGTCTTTGTAGTTTAATGAAGAAAGAGTGTGTTACACTATTCATATTAGCCATAATGAATATTACCAGTTGCCATTGTAGCCTTCCTAAATATTGGGACTCCCTAGGTGGTACAGACTGCTTAGCTGGGCTACTAACTGAAAGGTTGGCTATTTGAATTCACCTAGAGGTGCCTCAGAAGAAAGACCTGGTGAATTATTTCCAATAAGTCACAGCCGTTGAAAACCATGGGGAGCACAGTTCTACTCTGACACACGTAAGTTGGAATGGACTGAAGGGCAACTGGTTCCCCTCCCCCTAGTGAATATTATGCTGAGGAAGGAGTACTCTATTTAAATATGAAAAATGGTTTTCATTCTCTAATTTCCAAGCTGATAGAAATGAGTAGAAGCTGTGAGGTGTGTGTTGTTTCCATTTAAGTCTGGGGGCATTCTGTGAGAATAGTGACGAAGTCGTCTGTCTATTAATAATTTCCAGTGAGTGGATTATCTGAGTGCCAAACTGTAAAGTAAATTATGACAGAGCTAGATGCAAAACCCTGAGGATGGACACTGGTCCTAGTTGGGTCATTTAGATGGGAGTTTCCCTGTCAGCTTGGACACAAACAAGCTGTGACCTTAGGTGAGCCGCAGAGTCTCTCCGCCTCAGTTTCTTCATTTTTAAAATGAATAAGTTGAACTAAATGCTCTCAAGGTCTGTCAGTAAAACTGTTGAGCAGCCATGAGTCATATATGTTAAGAATCAAAATAAGAGTATCTCTTAACATAGTTGCTAATCTGGTTTCAAGCAGATTTTTGTCACAGATCTAGCCCCGTAGTTTCCAGGGTAGTATGGATAGGAAAACGTCATTACCACTTAAAAGGGTAGTAACAGTGAGGAGGGGTGACCTATCATTTTCCTTTGAACAGCTGAGGGGTTTTTATTATTATTTTTTTTAATCAGAAATTTTATAAAATCTGACAGTTAATATGAATCCCTTGTTCTTGGTATTTACACTATTCCTCATGGAAACAGTATTTCTCTTGGTGTAACGTTGGGTGTTTATGGAGATAGTCACTTTGATAGTGTCATAACATGGTGCTTGGACCTTTGAATATAAAGTTCACAGTTTCAGAAGCCACATTCAGGTAGATTTCAAGACAAGTAGTTAGGTGTTTATCCTAATATGTTCTGTATTTCTTTTTTATGATAGAATGAAACAATTTAATAAATCGTCTATAGTTATTTTTTGTTTTTCTGTTGTCCCTGAAGTTTGTGCAACTCACCTTGTATAATAAACCAAAAGCTTCAGAATTTAAGTTTATGAGTTTGCTCTGTCTTTTAGGAAACTTTCTGAATAAACCATTGAAGTATGAATACTTCTATGTAATGCAGAGTATGAAAGAATGTAGGTTTTGTGGGAGTGTGTGTGTATGTTTGAGCATTGGTGCTGACTATAATAAATCATTACAGCATTGCTCAGGTCATAGAAAATGGAAACATGGACCTGTTTTTTTTTCCCCCCTTAACATTTGTTCATAACATTTTGATTTTGAAATTGCTAACGTACCTAGACTGTCTCCGGGTTAGTATTTTAAATATTATTTTTAGAAATGATTTTAAAGTGAGACTTACTTCTCCTGATGATTCATTCACTTTCATTCACTTATGGTATTTCTGGCAATAATTTTATTGAAAGAAAAGAAACAAAACTTGGTGCTTGAAAATATACAAATCACTATGTACATTGTACTTTTAAAAATTCTACTTTTAACATCACAAGTATCTTAGGCTTGTATGTCAGCATGCCTACCTTTTACCATGTGAAATGTTAGTATACTTAAAACTTAAAAAATAAAGTTGGGATAAAAGCCATGATTTCAGTTAGATAAACTAAAATTATTCAATTTAAGGTGATTTGTTACTAGTGTAATGCTAGGACTCGGATATACATTTATCATTTATCGAATCCATGCTTTTTGCAGTATTAAAATTCTAGGTGTGCTCACCTCTCCTGTCCTTGTAATGTCAGAATAACGTTGTTCTTGTGTGCCATCAAGTTGATTCCCACTCATAGTGACCCTGCAGGACATAGTAGAACTGCCCCATAGAGTTTCCAAGGCTGTAATCTTTATAGGAGTAGAGCTCCAGGTATTTTTTCCTGTGGAGCCGCTGGTGGGTTTGAACGACTGATTTTTTGGTTAGCAGCTGAGCGCTTAACTGTTGGACCACCGGGGTTCCTTGTCAGAATAATAGTAGGTGTTACACTGGTCACCAGTAATTTATGGACAGCACTTTGCTTTTTCTGTTGCTTTGATGTCATTATTTTTTTTCTCCAAAACAGCACTTTTCCCCCAAAACAACACTTTTCTCCCCTAGGCTTTCAGTTGTTGCTTTAGTTTTGTATTTGTAATCTACTGATAAAAATTCAGGCTTGATGGTAAATAATTTATTGTTTTCTTTCATTTACTAAATTCAAATTGAGATAAAAATATTGGTTTCTTTGCTCTGACCGGGATCACAATAGAGGGTCCTGGACAGAGCTGAAAAAGGATGTAGAACAAAATTCTAACTCACAATAAAAAGACCAGATTTACTGGCCAGACAGACTGGAGAAACCCCGAGAGTATGGCCCGGGACACCCTTTTAGCTCAGTGGTGAAGTCACTTCCGAAGTTCATCATTCAGCCAGGGATTGGACATCCTCATAAAACAAAACGAGACCAATGAGGCACAGCAGTCCAGGGACAAGGACTAGAAGACAGGAGTGGACAGGAAAGCTGGTGATAGGGAACCCAAGGTTGAGAAGCGATAGTGTTGACATGTCATGGGGTTGTTAACCATTGTCATAGGGCAATATGTGTACTGTTTAATGAAAACTATTTGGTCTGCAAAGCTTCATCTAAGGTACAAGAAAAAAAAGAATTATCTATGTGAGATCAAATTGACAGCAGCAACTCCAAAGGTTTGATAGGAAGCCTAGTGGGCAATGAGTTGAAGATAATGGTGTTGGAATAATTTGGAAAAGGACAGTGAGAATAGCAGTACAACTAGAAGAATGTAATCAATGTCTCTGAATTGTACATGTAGAAACTTTTGAAATGGTGTTAACTGGCTATGTATATTTGGCTATGTATATTTTCACCAAAAAAAAAGGTTCTCCAAGGTCGAGAAGGGAGAGTGTTGACATGTTGTGGGGTTTTTAACCAATGTCATAAAGCAATATGTTTACGGACTGTTTAATGAGAAACTATTTGTTCTGTAAACCTTCATCTAAAGTACAATAGAAAAAGAAAAAAAATTATTGGTTTCTTGATTATATTTAAACACAGCATACATTGTATATTTCTGTTGTCTGCATTCCAAAATTTATTAACGAAAACTCTGGAAATATAAGCATGTTAAATGAATAGTATCTTTGTATTAAACTCTAGGACTTCTTGTTTTAAACTTGCAAAGTATAGGCTTACTTTTCAGTTGTAAGAGTTTTAGTTTGTACTTCTTGCAAGAAGTACAGCTGGAATGCTCCTTTGAAGTAAGGATGGCGAGACTTTGTCTCACATAGTTTGAACATGTTATCAGGAGGGACCAGTCCCTGGAGAAGGACATCGTGCTTGGTAAAGTAGAGGGTCTGCAAAAAAAGAGGAAGACCCTCAATGAGATGGATTGACACAGTGACTGCAACAGTGGGCTCAAAGATAGGAACGATTGTGAGGATGGCACAGGACCAGGCAGTGTTTGTTGTGTTGTACATGGGGTCGCTATGAATCGGAACTGACTCGGTGACACGTAACAACAACAACAACATTTTGTATAGTTCTTTATATAGTAAGGTAATAGTGAAGTTAAAACATAATTACATTTAAGCACATGCTACTTAATTGATGCTTCAGAAACCTCTGAATTTAGGATTATTGATATATGGCTAAAAAAAAAAATACATGGCTAAGGCCAAAAATCCTATGTAGAAAAGAAGTAGAAATTACTTTTATTTTATGCTAGAAATAGAAATCTGTGGTCTGAGGAGGGAAACAGTACAAACAAAAAGTAATTTGAGTACTTACAAAGTTAATACCCTAGGAAGAGAATGTGAGATAAAAACTGGCAATCTGGACTCATAACTGTGGCTATGACTTAATTTTATTACTCATGAAAACTTCATTAGTATGTAACCTCACCTTACCTATTAAGAGTTGCTGAGACCAGTGTACAAAAACCGTGGTGTGAAACAGAACGAAGTAAGGTTTGTAATAGGCAGAATAGCCTTTGGATGTTGTGACAGGGCAAGGTTATCTGGGCAAGTCTGGGAAAATGGGGAAGTGGGGAGTGGTCAGAGTTGGTATTTGTACTTGGTCTTTTGAACTGTTGTGAGTGGGGTGGATACTTCCTGGTGGAGGGAGCTATGTAAGCAAAAGCCTAGAGATGGGTATAAAAACAGTGAGCGTGGTCCAGTCCACCCCTGTATAGGGTATTGGTGGGAAGGTAGCCTAGAAGAGGTTAGTTGAGACTAGAAGGGGGTTGGACTTGAAGGTCGCGCTAAGACATTTGTGCTTATTTTTTGTTGTTAATGAGGAGCTACTGAAATGTTGGAGCAGGAAAGTGGCATGAGCTGAACTTCACTTTGGGAAACCTTAATTGGGCAGCGGTTGTTGGGTGGATTGGAGCCTTGTTAAGAAGTTATTGCAGCAGTCCAAGAGGATGGGACTGTGTAGCCTCTCTGGAACAAGGGTATCAGGGGTAATGGAAAGAAAGGGACAGAGTTGAGATATTACAGAGGAACCCTTTGTAGAAGTTGATTTTTTAATACAGTTTTTATTTTGAAATAATCACAAACCTACCGAAAAATTAGAAGTCCAATACAAAGAACTTCTGTAAACAAGGACGTTCTCGTACATCACCGTAATACAACCATTAAAATAAAGAAATTAACATTGACAGGTTAGTAACATTTAATCGTTAAATTTCATTCTGGTTTTGCCAGTTGTCCCAAAATGTCTTTTATAACAAACGGACCCAGTTCAGAACTGTGTGTTGTGCTTTGTTGTCCTGTCTTTTTAGTTGTCTTCCATCTGAAACAGTTTCTCAGTCTTCCCTAGCTTCTCATGACTTGAAATTTTTGAAGATTAAAGGTTAGTTATTTTGTAGGAAGTCCCTCAGTTTGGGTTTATTAGATGTTTCCTCATGATTAGATTCAGTGTATGCCCCTGGCGGGAATATCCCAAAAGTGATGCTGCATTCTTCTCGTTGTAACCTATCGTGTGGCACACGGTTTCAGTTTGTGCCATTGCTGTTCATTTTGATCACTGTATTAGGGTACTGTCTGCCAGGCTTTTCCACTGTAAAGTTACAATTTTTCTTTTGCAATTAAGAGTTTTTGGAGAGGTACTTTGAAATTGTATAAACATCCTACTCGTCATCAAACTTTGTTCATTTATTTATTTATATCTGTATGGCATCATGGTTTTTGTTTTATGCAGTGGATTATATAGTCTGTTACTGTCCTTATTTTTATGTTCAGAGTGTCCCCATTTGGCCAGCGGGAGCTCGTTTAAGCTGGTTTCTGTGTCCTTTTGCCATGTCTCCATTGTTCTTTGAACCCTTCCTTGCTTTAGGTCCATCTTTTACTTTCCCTGCCCTAATCTTGGAATCAGCCATTTCTTCAAGGAGCCACTTTACCCCCTTACACACTCTCTTCTCCCTGATTTGGGTCTGGCTCCACATTCTGGGCCACAGGCCACGATTCCTGCCAGTGGATGCCCTCCTTACCCTGCTTGGGTGATGCCCTACAGCAGACAATGCAAGTGCATGTATGCCCTCCTTAATGTGCTTAGACTCTACTCATTGAGTGTCAGAGCCACCGTTGGGCTTGATACCCCACTGTGGGCCACCACTTCTGTCTACTTCTTTCCCCCACTATGGATACCTGTTTTGCGATGCATTACCTAATGTCTTTAGGACTAAGTTGTTGAGGAAGGAGGAGGAGAGGAGTTGATTTTTGAGCAGAAGTGGAGAGTAAAGGATGTGGAAAATCAGAAAACTCAAGTGTTATGAGCTTGACTGTCAGGAATAATGGTGAGCGTTTAAGAGAAATGGAGAGGTCAAGAATAAGCTTGGAGGGAAAGTGATGAGTTACCTTGGTTATATGAGTTTTAAGTGCCAGAATCTCCATCTGGTTGGGAACATTCATCATCTAGGTGGGAAGGTTGGTCTGGAGGTATGGATGGCACCTTTATGGACGTGACTGTTGAGAGAGGGTCAATGTGGTTGCTATTGCCCAGTTAGAGGATGTGTATAGTGACTCAAGTGGAGTTCAGGGTGCAGTTTACTGGGTCCTTGAAGGAACCAAACCTCATTTAGGAGATAAGTAACCCATCTACTAAAGAGGTAGAAAGTTATTTAGAAAATCAAGATAGTGCTAAGCCATGGGTGCAACAGGGAAGAATCATGTAGTCTTAGAATTTCCAAATTAGAAGGGCTCTAAGGCTATCTATAAATCCAGCCCTTTATGGGTATGGATACTGAAACTAAGGCCCAGCGAGATGACATGGCTTTTCCAGTATCACACAAAGTAGTTAGTAGTGGAGCTGGGAATGGAATCCTGGTATTTTGTTGTTCCTTCCCCTGTGGCAGGAAATGACAGTTCTAAACCTGCTGCAAGGGCTGGGAAGACCTGGAATGAAACTGAATGATTGGTGACAGATGGGTTCTGGTGATTTTTGAGAAGAAATTACATGGAGTGGTGGGAATAAGAATCAGATTATGATTGGCTAAGGAGTAAGGGAGCAAAGAAGAGAAACTGAGGGATATGGATGAGGGTAAGTGTTTACTCTTGTGAGGCATCTGTTTTGGTGAGAAAGAGGAAAAAGGGGTGGAGGAAAGAGATCCACCAAAAAAAAAAAAAAAAGAAGCAAGATCAAAGGAAGGATTTTGTTTGATAGGTAAAATGTGAAAACAAAAATGAACCTGTACAGATACTGAAATTGAAAATGTATGAGGGAGGGAAGATAATTGATGGGAGGAGGGGCAGTGTCCTGGAAAGGTCAGGATAAAAATGAGACTGCACTTAGCCTCAGAGTCAAAAAGATAACTTCCAGGTAGAATCAGTATGTTTAAGTAATTGCTGGCAACCAGTGTCATTGTTTTCTAAGATATGGAAGAGGCTCAGAGTGTATGTGATTTGCCTAGGGCCATATAGCTAAGGTAAATGAAGAAAAGATATTTGAAAGAGAGGAGAAAGGTGAATGCCCTGAAAAAATAGGCAGCCAGAGGGATCTCCTAAAAATATAGATCAGATCATGTGGCTGATATGAAGCCCTCTGGTGGCTCCTTATTGCAAGCGACATAACGTAAAATAATTTAATTTACGAACGGCACTAAATTATCAGGCCCCTGACTACGTTATTTAGTATCTGTTTCCTCCTTGCTTGTTCTCCACACTGACCTTTCTTTTGCGCAGATGAACCAAGCCCCTTCCTTCTGAGGGCGTCTGTATTTACCGTTCCCTCTTCTCAGACAGGTCTGCCTCCAGTCCTGGTTTCCTGCCTCTCTTTTGGCGCTCAGGATTAGCTCAAATGTCACCCTCTCAGAGAGTCCTTCCCAGACTGTCCTGTTTAAAGTGGTGTAACACCCCCCACCCCAACACATCATCCTCTTTTGTTGTTTTTATAGCACATACCTCTCAAATTATCTTCGTTTACTTCACTTCCCCTAATTAGAATGTAGGGGGGCAGTGGTGGTTCAGTGGTAGAATTCTCACCTTCCATGCAGCAGACCTGGGTTTGATTCCCAGCCAGTGTACCTCACTCATGCTTAGCCACCACCCATCTATCAGTGGAGGCTTGTGTGTTGCTGTGATGCTAAAAGTGTTTCAGCAGAGCTTCCAGATTAAGATGGAGTGGGGAGACAGGCTGGGCGATCTACTTCTGAAAATCATACAGTGAAAACCCTATGTGGATCACAACAGTATGATTCCCAACCGATCATGGGAACAGTGCCACACTGGGTAGTGTTTCATTCAGTTGTGCATGGGGTTGCCGTGAGTCGGGGTGACTTGATGGCAGCTAACAACAGCATTTAGAATGTAAATTTCTTGAGAGCTGGGACCTTTCCTGTTCACTAATGCATTTGCCATACCTAAAACAGTACCAGATACACTGCTGATATTTAGTAAATACTGAGTGAATGAATGAATTGTTTAGACAGAAGAGCTGGGGGCTGGGGATGAATTATGTATCTGAGGTGACTAGAAAAGTATTGGCAATTATTTAAGCTTAATAAAATGATCGTTAAATAACAGTGACAGTTCTACTCAGTTTAGCAAAAACAATGTAGTGACCTCTGCCAGCGTATATTTAGGATTTTCTCAAAATAGTTAATGGACACTGCTTAATCCCAGCCCGATAGAGTAGTTGTAGTGATGTATTCTAAGCTAGTTAATGATTTATATTCTTAGCCTTTATTATCAGATTGTTTATTTACTTTTAATTTATACAGAGTAAAATTCACTCTTTTTGATGTATAGTTCTATAAGTTTTGCCAAATGCACAGTCATGTAATCACCACTCAAAGATGTAGAACCGTTCTATCACCCACCAAAACTCCGTTGTGTTGCTCTTTTATAATCAAGTCTTCTACTCATTCCCAACTCTAGTCTCTTTCCTATCCCTTTAGTTTTGTTTTTTGTAGGTTGTCATATAAATGAGATCATACCTTATGTAACTTTTGATTCTGGATCCTTTCACTTAGCATAACACACTTGTGATTCATCCGTATAGTTACGTGTATCAGTACTTCATAGATTTTTATTACTGAGGAATATTCCAAGGTATATGGTGAAGTGGTTAAGAACTCAGGCTGCTAACCAGAATGTGGGCAGTTCGAATCTACCAGCCGCTCCTTGGTAACCCTATGGGACCATTCTACTCTGTCCTCTAGGGTTGCTAGGAGTCGGAATCAACTGGACAGCACACAGCAACAGGAACAACAGTTCCAAGGTATGGTTGTACTGATGTTTGTTTATCCATTCACACGGTGACGGACATTTGAGTTGTTTCCGTTTTGGCTATTACAAATAAAGCTGCTGTAAATACATGCAAATTCTTGTATGGCTGTATGCCTTATTTTTTTTTTTTCTTCAGTGAATACCTAGGAATGGGATGGCTGGATCGTATGATGGGTGCATGTTTAATTTTTAAGAAATTATCAGTCTGTTTTCCAAAGTGTTTGTACTATTTTATATTCTCACCAGCAGTGTATGAGAGTTCCATTTCTATTATATCCTTGCCGACACTTGATATAGTCAGTCTTTTTAATTTAGATATAGGTATATAATGATACATCATTTTCGTTTACATTGACATTTTCCTAACACTGATGACCCAGAACATCTTTTCATGTGCTTAATTGCCATCCATATGTCTCCTTTAAATGTCCATTAACTTTTTTGGCTCATTTTTATTGGGCTGTTTGTTTTCTTATCTTTGAGTTCTGTTTTTATCAGTGTACTATTTTGATAGAAGACCTAAAATTAAGAGAAAAATAGTTATTTAAAGTTCCATATTGACAGAGGGAATAATAATGGGCAATTTTCAGTTATTCAGTCAGGTAATGAATATGAAACTGGCTTATTCCCCACTATAACCTCAGGTGGTTGGAGGAGATGACTCACATTAGTGTACAGTCTTGTTTGTTCCTTATTATGTGTTTGGTTGTGTGATGCAGATAAGAACTGTTACCAAATACTAGAAAAGGAAGAGTTATACGCAGGCGAGAATAATCAAAGAAATCTCCATATAGGAGGTGAGATTTCCAGTTGACGTTTGAAAATTGGTGATGTTTGGTGAGGAGTGGAAAGGGTATTGTAGGAATAAATGATAGCACAAGTCAAGGGCTGTAGACAGAACAAACAGCCTGCTTGGAGAGGTTTAATGGTATGGGGAAAACTAGACTATAGCAACATGTGACTGCTAAAGTGAGGTGGTTGGCACTTTTAATATAGTGCTATTAAACATATTTGAACCTAGTAATGACATGATAGGGTAGAAAGATTAATCTGGTAAGGGAAATAGGAATAGTGACTGAGACACATATACAAAAGCAGTTAAAAAAAAAAAAAAAAAAACCAACCAAACCCATTGCTGTGATTCATAGCAACCCTATAGGACCGAGTAGAATTGCCGCATAGGGTTTCCAAGGAATGGCTGGTGGATTTGAACTGCCAACCTTTTGGTTAGTAATGGAGCTCTTAACCACTGTGCCACCAGGGCCACAAAAGCAGTTAAAAGGCTGATAATTACACTGGTAGTTCAGGCTGAGGGATGAGCACCTGAGTGGTAGAAATGGTGGGCAAGAGATAGGTAGTGTGGACAGCTTCAGGAAGAAATAACTGAATGCCAGAATGTTTCACCCAAAGCCTGTTCTTCATACCACTAACCCACATATGTTAACAGGACCACAGAAAGATTACCAAGGAGAATAGGAAAGAAAACCCCAGAGGGTTATGGGAATAAGGAGAAAATTTAAGCACTATTATGACTCTGTTATAAGAGGAAAGGAACTAAATAGTTCCTTATATGATAATTTTAATGCTAAAATAGAATACTTTGTATTAGGCTACAGAAAAAATAACCCTGGGGAAATGGAAACAGGAAGAGCCAACTTCTGGTTTGACAAGGTTGGGAAGCAGACTGGTGAAAGATTATGTAAATGAATTAGCAGTAGTGACATGTGGAATTCTGATATGCACGTAAAAGTATCTAGGAGCAGAATCTGTGTCTTTGGAATTCCATTAACTGTGCCCTCAAGTAACTGGTGTTTGAATTCACAGGCCTCAAATAACGAGCACTCTTTGCAGAAGTGGAAATGTGCTTATTTTCCATCACGTGGTAGAGTTTGTATTTATTTTAAAACATTTTTCTGATATATTTGAGAAGAGATTTTGGGTGCAAAGTTTGGGAGTGTAGAAATGGAATGGGAAAAGATATTCTTTGATTTACTCCAATTTGAAGTCTCACTATTCTTTTTTTTTTTTTTTTTGAAATAGAGTTTATATTCCAGGAGGCTTTTGTTGTTGGAAACTCCAAGGTATGAATGAAGAATTTACGGTCATATCATTTGAAGCTTTTTTTTTTTTTTTTAAACATTTTTCTGTCACGTTCAGACCCAATTGAAATAAGTGTACATGTGAAGTATTCATTTGGGACTTCTGAAGGCATTTTGGGTTTTCTATATGTGGTAGAAATATGATAATTTTGTTGACACATACCCTGTATTTTGGACTTGGTTGCTGTGATTCAGGTGAAAATAACACTTTTTTCTCCTTCCTGAGCACTGTTTTTTTAGGAATGGAAGAAATTAACAGATGCTGGGGATTGGGAAAGGAGGAGAGGAGGAGTTACAAGCACAGCAACCTTTCACTGTGAAAAATCTAAAGCTGAGAACTTACATTTATGTGATTTTTATAACATTTAGCTCCATGGGTGGTTTTCAGATACCTGTCAGCAGGTACCCCCTTTTTTTTTTAATATAATTTATTTTGTTTTCATTATTGTTGAGAATATACACAGCAGAACATACACCAATTCAACAGTTTCTACAGGTACAATTCAGTGATGCTGATTATATTCTTCCAGTTGCGCAACCATTCTCACCCTGCTTTTCCCAGTTGTTCCTTCTCATTAATACAAACTCAGTCTTCTAAGTTTCCTATCTGATCTTTCAAGTTACTGTTGTCAGTTTGATCCCATATAGATAGATCTTGAAAGAACACAATGCTCAAGGCAAACGTTCTTTATTAGTTAAGCTAAACTTTTTTGGTTTTGAGAAAACTTCAGGGGATATTTTTGGTTTAAGGTTTAAAGATTATCTCAGAGCAGTGGTTTCGGGTTCATCCTCCCTCCAAGGCTCCAGAAAGTCTAAGTGTCCATGAGAATTTGAAATTCTGTTCTGCATTTTCCCCCTTTCAATCAAGATTCTTCTACAGTCTTTGATCAAAATATTCAGTAATGGTAACCAGGTACCATCCAGTTCTGGTACCCCCAATTTTTGAACTAATGTGCATCTAAAAAGCAAAATATTTTTATAAGAGGGTGCAATCGTGTGATCTCTACAGTTTTTGAAGGATGGATTTATTGCCAATACATGTGAATGGAATAAGTAAAAAATAGAAATCAACTGTGAATATAGCCTAGCCTCTATAATTTCATAACACTGATGAAATTTACTTTTTTAAAAAAAATATTAATTCTTGCCAATTCTACTGTAGTAGGAATAACCAAGTTTAGTACTCGGAAGGCTTTAAGGAAAGGTAGACATAAAACAAGTTAAAGGAAAAACACCAGTGTTTTATTTAATGGGGGAAAATAATTAAATTTCTATGACCCTGAAGGAGTCACTGTAGTGTACAGTCTCTTTTGGAGAAAAAACTGATATGGAGCATGCTAACCCTGAGTTACATCAAGGCTTTGGATTAATGAAGAATAAGAAGAGTTTTCGGGACATATTATACTGAGGCAATATGTTATGATGCTTTCGATGTTGTGGTTGCTTGACTTTGAAAGGGGGTGCCTTGCCTTTACGAAATTTGGTTTGCAATCAGAGGTACCAAGGTATATTGAAATCCCAGCATGTAAGTCCCTCTGAGCAGCAATTAAGCAGGGACCATGCCATACTTATCTTTGACTTTTCACTGCCTAGTCAGTACAGTGCCATGTATGTGCTTTGTTCAGTACTGATTTCATCCCACAAGCATCTATTAAGCACTTGATTCTGTCCAAACTAACTCTTGGGTATGTGATCAGAGCAAAAAAAAATGATTCTTCATCCTCAGGAACACCAAATCTAGATGTACGCAATATCTCATTACAAAGGAGATTGTGGTGGGTGCTATTCTAGAAATACCTAATAGTGTTATGAGAACATGGGAAGAGAACAATTGGAAATTAATTATTAATTGCATTAACAAAATTACACGATGGTCATAAGGGATTTTAATGCATTTAGACAGAACTCCTATGTTTGCAGGCAACACAGGAACCCAACTCATAGGGGCTTAAATGAAACAGAATCTCTTGGTTCACAAAATGGGACATCTTCAAGGGAGTAAACCTTAGACTTGACTAGATCCAGGATTTCAAATGATAATGTTATAAATTTCTTTGTCTTCCCATCTTTTGGAGCTTTTTTCTTTTCTTTCAGGTTTGTTTTCAAGGACCATGGCCAGCATGAGTGGGTTTACATTTTCATTAAAGTTATTGATCCTGGTGAATGGAGCAACCTCTTTTTTTTTTTTTTTTTTTTTCAGGGCGGTAGTCTCAGGGATTCCTTTAGTTTCTACCAGTCCAGTGAGTCTGGCTCTTTTTAGGAATTTGAGTTTTGTTCTACATTTTTCTCCCATTCTTACCTGTGACTATCTATGGTGTCCCTGGTCAGAATGCTTGGTAGTGTCACTGGGCACTATCTAGTTCTTCTGGTCTAAAGATAGGTGAGGCTATGATTTGTGTAGACTGTTAGAACTGTAGACTAGTTTCTTCTTTGAGTCTTGGTTTCTCTCTTTCTGTTTTGCTCCAGACACATAGAGACCAATAGCTGTATGTTAGATGGCTGCTCAAAAGCTTTTAAGACCCCAGACAGTACTCACCAAACTAGGATGTAGAACATTATCCTTACGAACTGTGTTATGCCAGTTGACTGAGTTGCCCCACGAGACTGTGGTCCTAAGCCCAAACCCAGTAACCCAATCCTGTGAGGTGTTTGGTTACATCTAGGAAGTCTCCGTAACTGTGCCCCCTATCACGCAAATATGGATATGCATTTACTTACAGAAACACCTATACATGAGCACCCATATATTCATATGTGCTTACTTATACATATATAGGAGCCTTGGTAGCGCAGTGGTTAAGATCTTGACTGCTAACCAAAAGGTTGGCAGTTCAGATCCACCAGCTGCTCCTTGGAAATCCTATGGGGCAGTTCTACTCTGTCCTATAGCATCTCTCTGAGTTGTAATTGACTCGATGGCAACAGGTTTGGTTCTGTTTATACATATAGAAGCATACCTACCTACCTATATAACCGTGCACATATTTTTTGGTTGTTACTAGTGTTGTTGCAAAATTGTGGATGTTGTGGCTTTTACCAAAATTGTCCCTTATTCTTGTGTACTTCTTAGTGTTATCTTTTACCTTGGTCAAGTTGTGCTAACTTCACCCTTACTTGGTAACAGCCTCTTTCTTGAAAGATTCTGATTGGCCTGGCTTGACTCACACGTCCAGCCTTGAGTAGGGTTGGGGTATGTGTGCGCGTGCACACGCACATATACACATGGGAGGTGGGTGCTTGGCCTCACCCAGCCCTATGGACTGAGAATACAGGAAGATGGTTCCCCAGAGCATTCTGGGCAAACAAAAAATATACTTTGTATCATTAGTTCAAAAAACTGATCATACAGTCAGTTAAAGATTGGAAAGAGCCAAAGCAACATCTTTTTTAAAGAAAAAGAGAGGATCTGATAGTCTCTTCCATGGAATACATTTTCAAATACTTCATTGATGAGAAAATTTGGTAGTAACCACAATGGTGTTCCGAGAACAGTGTTTAGTCTCATTCTCTGATACCACAGGGAAAGTTGGCGTCAGCATAAGTCTCGAAGGCTCGTTATTTTCCCTCCGTTAGTAAATGTGGCCCTAGACTCCCCACAGCTGGTTATCATTGCTACATACCAGCAACTAGGAGGTGTCTTAGATAGTATTCTCCTCAGCCTGTTGATTGAGAACCTCTGCCATTCTTGGTACAAATTTTTTTTTGGGGGGTGTGGAAGGATTCCTAACACCTTTCAAAATACATGTATTCCTACTCTAGAAAAACATACATGCACATCTAAACATATATAATTTTTCATATGGTTTCAGATGATTCATGTAAACAGGCTGGGGATATGGTTGAAAAAAGATGAGTATCAGTAAGCTTGCAGATGTTGATAGACATAGCACTGTTTAGGGAAGAGATAATCAGAAGTCAGTGTAATCTTGGTAAATTGGAGAAAATGTAAAAATAAATACTTACGAAAGTATATTTAGATGATAGTAGATAGAAAAGCTAAATCTGGGGTCATACTTCCATGTACTTCTTGCGTGACCCTGGGAAAGTTACCTAACCTCTCTATTATTTTCCACATCTGTGAAATGGTGACAATAATAGTCCTTATGTCCTATGGTTATTGGGAAATTTATCTGCGCTGATCTGTGTAAAGTGCTGGCATATAGTGAGCACTCAATCAAAAATGTTATTTCTTATCGTAAATATTGATTTTATTGTTAGTTTCAATTAGAAGTAAATTAGCAGAATTGGAAGAAATAGGAACTACAATAAGTGATTTCTCATGTGGAAGTATAACCTGGGAGGTTGCATCATAGAGAGAATTAGCAATGTAGTTTTAATAAATTCAGCCACAACACTAACATTATTTTAGAGAGAGGAAATCCTTCTAGTTCTTTGTGCCCCCCATGTATCGCATACTCGATGGCAGATTCGACTTAAAAGCAGTCGTGTGGGTCTGTGTGTGTGGGCAGTAAAGCACATAGCACCACAAGTTTTTGTTCTTGTGATATTCATAAAAATCAATACTTGGCATAAAAGTGCTACTCAGTAAGAATTGCTTATTATGGGCTGTAGCATAGGTAAGGTAGACTGCATGGCGGTGATTTAACGTGATGGTTTTAACCTCCACTCCTGCTTATGAAAGCTTCAGAGTGCAAACGAGTGAGTGGTTTTATTATAGGAAGAATCTTGAACTCATTCTGTGTTTCTATTTTAAAAGTAAATCATTCACAAACAACAGTGTTATTATTAACAAATTGCTTGGCACACAGTTTACAGCTGATCATGCTGTTTTGTAATGCTCTGATTGTAGGAACCTCTGATTTAGAAGAACGCCTGAGAAGTCAATAAAAATGCCAAAAATCCCCCCACATCTCTTAACAATTAAAATTATGAAATATAATACCAAACTCAAACTAAACCTGTTGCCATTGAGTCAATTCTGACGCATAGCAACCCTATAGGACAGAGTAGAACTGCCCCTTGGGGTTTCCAAGGAGCGGCTGGTGGATTCAAACTGCTGACGTTTTGGTTAGTAGCCTGAGCTCTCAACCACAGTGCTATCTAAATATAAGAACTATTAAACAGATGATGGAAATATACATAGTTATTATCTTCTTTGGCCAACAGAACAAAACAAGAAGAGAACCATGTTAGGGATTTAGATCAGCTATGAAAAATTTACTGAATATTATTAATTATAATCTAGTAGCTGTTATTATTAGATATTGAGCTAGAATTACTGTTCCGGGAAGGCCCATGAGAACTTTGACTCCATAGTTTTTAAAGGTAATAATAATTTTCATGTTTGAGATGCTTTTAAACAGAATAGACGTGTCTTAGATTATGATTTTTTTCTCAGATTGAGTAGTTTTGTTTTAATAAGTCAGCATACATTGCCATCTAGTTTAGAAACTGCGAGAGGATAGAAATATATTATGTAAAACCATCTATAGTATCAAGGCGTTACAGTTTCACTGTGCTTAAGATTTAGTGCCAATACCACGTAGCAAATAATTCCCAGATGGTTTAAAAAGAACCTCAGTCGAGAAAAACAGTTGCATGCATATCTGACTCCTGAATAAGTACTTCATTAGAATAGAGCAGGGAAAGGAAGCACACACACAAGCTGAGCATTTTTATTATACAAAAATGTAAAATGCTTATAGCCAAACAACATTAAGACAAAAGATGGAATATCGTGATTAGGTTAACATATCTCTATATTAAGAGCTAATACAAATTGATAAGAAGATCATGAAGACGTCTAATAGGGGAGGGAAAAAAAACAGGCAGAGGATGTGAACAGACAGCTCATAGAAAAGCAAATACAGATGGAGCGTATGAACTTCTAAACTGTTTAGTCATGCTCTTAAAAAAAGAAGTAGAAGTGGAAAAAAAGAATAAAAACAATTAGATACAGTTTTTTATCCGTCAGATTTTCAGAGAGAACAAGTGGTGGGAAGGGTGCATTGAGACCGTCACTCTCGGATACGACTGGTGGGGAGTATAAAGAAATAAAGTAATTTGGCAGCACGAACCATGAAAAGTAGTGTTATGTGGTGATTGCAGAGCTTGGACTTTCCAGCCAGATGCCCTTATTTGAATCTCAGCTTTGCCATTTACTAGCTGTGTGATTTTGGGCAAGTTACTTAGACTCTTATGCCTCAGTTTGATATGTAAAATTTGAGAGATAATGATAGAATTTGCCATACAGAATTATTGTGAGGGCTCTTTGAGTTAGTATATGCAAAGTACTTATAAAAGTGCTTAGCCCATCGTAAACCCTGCGTAAGTGTATTTGCTTTTTTTTTGTTATTGTTAATTATCATTTCTTTACGCACCTCATAAGGTCTAGTTTCTAAGACTATATCATCAGGAAATGATTATGCATGTGGACCAAGTTTCATGTATAACTGTGTCCATTTTAGCATAACTTATAAAAATTTAAACAATTTTTTTCCTAATGAATTGGGGATTAGCTAAATTATGATGAATTTATTTTTATTATTACTGTATAATATATGCAGCTATTTCTGTGGAGAAATTTCAATAACACGAGACATCATTAGACTCTAATATTTTTCATTTAACATGATATGGAATTGGTATACATAGAAGTTTTGTGTGTACATTTATGTATGTGTGTTATAAACACATGCGTGTCTGTGTGCATGCATGTGTATATTTTATTCTCAGTGAAAGGAAGTGCCTAAGAATTAGTTAGTAGTGGTTATCTCTGAGTGATGGGATTACTGACTTGTTCATTTTCTTTCTTGTATTTCTTCTTGTCTTTCTTTCTTAATAGTACCAACTAAACCCATTGCCGTGAAGTCAATTCAGACTCATAGCAACCCTCTAGTACCACAATTTATCTTATTGTGATAAAAAATGTACATAACAAAATGTGCCAATTCAATAATTTTTACATGTATAATTCAGTGGTATTGATTACATTTATCATGTTTTGCAACTGTTATCACTACCCTTTTCCAAATTATTCCACCACTATTAACAGAAACTCAGTGTCCCCGAAGCAGTAACACCGCCTTCCTCCCCCTCCCGCCTATGGTAACCACATACAAGCTTTGTTATTGTTAGTTGCCATCAAGTCGTAGTTTCTGTGTATTTGCCTGTTTCCTATAAGTGAGATCATGTACTGTTTGTCCCATTGTGACTTATTTCACTCAGCATGTTTTCTAAGTTTAGCCATGTTGTTGTATTACCACATTTTTCTACAGAGAGAATGTATTATTTCTATAGCAAAAAAAGAATTATTAAAAGAGTACCAGTAATGATTTCCTTTGAGAGTATAGCAGATCTCTCTAATATAAGAACAAGAGAATCTTTGCCTCCAGGTGGCACTGCCATTTTCACAGAGAAGAAAAGAATTCAGTGCTGATGGACATTTTGTTCAGCTGTGATGAAGAGCTTGGTGGCTATGTTTGTCTGCTTTCCCTACCTGCCCTAGAAGACCTGGGTGGGTGTGGGTGGAAGATGATGCAGAAAGAGAGGTGGGTGGTTCCCACACAGTGCCCATCAGAACTTGGCTGTTTTTCTTAGACTCAAGTTTTTGCCTGCTTCTAGATTCTTTAAGGCTATAGGGCCATTTGTTGTAATATCTTTTAAAACTACTTGATAGTAAATTAAATTGTTATGTTTATAATTACTCAAATAAATGAGCATGATGAAGAAAGCAGTTTTTTCATAGTATAGTTTATTTTCTAAGCTAATTATGTAATGTAAGAGCTGTTAGTGCAGAATAAAAATATTGCATGCAAACCTCCATTATTCTTACTGTTACTCCTCCTCTACCTTAAGGATCTTTCCTCCTGTTCCACCGTGGGGGTCTCAGTCTGATTGAGATCTGACCCCTTCAATTCCTGTGAGCCTGTAAGAATGAGTCTTTCAGCTGCTTAGATTAGATTGATGGTTCTTTGCTTTTTCTTTTCCTTTCTTTTTCTGAAGTTGTATGATTTCCTGTGACGATCCTGTGGCATAATGATAGGAACAAAGTTAAATGGGAGTAAACAGGAAGAGTTTTATTTATTAATCAGTGTTAGGTGAATCATTGGAAATTTTGTGAGCCTAATGGATTTTTATATTATAGACTAATCAGTTGCAAAATATTTTAAAGATTGACTTTTATGGATATCATGAAATACTGTTTTAAGAATGCCTAGTATTGTCAGTGAAGCCCTGGTGGCACAGTGGCTTAAGTGTTCGGCTGTTAACCAAAAAGGTCGGTAGTTCGAATCCACCAGCCACTCCTTGGAAGCCCTGTGGGGCAGTTCAACTCTGTCCTGTGGGGTTGCTATGAGTTGGGATCGACTCAGTGGCAACGGGTTTAATATTGTCGATAACCTCATGGTTTGGAATTAGTCTACTGGCTCAGTATTATACTCGGTGAGGCTCTGATAACCATGGAAATAGTGACTTCCTAGCTTTACATTTATAATTTATCTGTTTTTGCTCAGTTGCATTACTTTACAGTAAAAACTGAACTTTTCATAAGGCAAATTAAAGGAAAATAATTTATATGTACTTTTCCCTTTCAGGAGTTCTCATGTTTAATATCAGTGTATTTCACAGAATATCTTCTAGAAGACATTAACGTGTATTGATAGTACCGTTTTGGTAATGATGTTTTAGTATATTTTTTGAAAGTGGCATAAAGTTCAGAACGAAATTATTTAAGATAGTTACTGTTATCTCCCAAGGAACGCTGCTGGTGCCAGGCTTAAGTGCTGGGCTGCTAACCAGCGGTTAGAACCCACCCAGTGGCTCCCTGGGAAAAAGACTTGGTGCTCTGCTCCTGTAAGATTGTTGTTGTCGTCGTGTGTCATCCAGTAGTTGATTCTGACTCGTGGAGACCATATATGACAGAGTAGAGCTGTGCTATAGGGTTTCCTAGGCAGTAATCTTTACGGGAGCAGATTGCCAGGTCTTTTCTCCTGGAGCGACTGCAGGTTCTAACAGCTGACCTTCCAGTTAATAGCTGAGTGCTTAACCACTGTGCCACCAGGGCTCCATCTCATAAAGATTACGGCCTAGAAAATCCTATGTGGGCCGTTCTACTGTGTCATATATGATCACAATGAGCCGGAATTGGCTCTACAACACCTAATGACAACAAAAACAACCTTTAACTTCCTGGAAGCTGAATCAGTGGAACTAAACAGAGGCCTCATCATCTAGATAGGGGTTAGGAGCTTTCACGTGATGTCTTATTTCTATCTCTTCCATGATTTATTCTGGTTAATTCCAATACTGAAAAGTAAAGACAATAATATCCATCTGCTTTGCCACCCAGAGTTAACAAATGTTAATTTGTCATTGGTTTCTGATCTTTCTTTAAATGGGAGAGAAAATATTACAGATGAAATTCAAGTCCTATTTGTATCCCTTCCTTACTCCTTCCTCTGCCTGTCTTTGCAAAGGCAGTCTCTTTTGAGAATGTGATGTGTATTCTCTGCCCATATTTTTATCCTACATTATATATGTATATGCATATATTTAACAAATTTACAGAAATGGAATCTTACCCTTGCAAAACATCCAAGAATTTTTGAGCTCTGTCCATGATGATACATTTAGCTCTAGTTCATTCTACTTTAATTGCTTTATAGTATTCTATTCTTTATCTGGAGGAAGAGGAGGGTAAAGAGTCCCTGGGTGGTGCAAATGGTTAATGCCTTTCGCTGCTGGCTGAAAGTTTGGAGGTTTGAGTCCACCCAGAGGCACCGTGGAAGAAAGACCTGATGATCTACTTCTGAAAAATCAGCCATTGAAAACTCTGTGGAGCACAGTCCTACTCTGACACACATGGGTTCGCTGGAATCAACTCGATGGCAAATGGTAAAAATCTTTTATCTAGCTGCTGCCTTCAAGTCAGCCCCTGATTCATGGCAACTCCATGCACTAAGGAATGAAATACTGCATGGTCCTGCCCCATCCACATGGTGGCTTATTAATTGGACCATTGTAATCTGTAAGGTTTTCGTTGGCTGAGTTTTTGGAGGTAGAGTGCCAGGCCATTCTTCTTAGTTTTGTAGTCTGGAATCTCTGCTGAAACCTGTTAAGCATCATAGGAACACCCAAGCTTCCACTGACAGACAGATGGTGACTGTGCATGAGGTGCATTGACTGGGAATCAAACCCAGGTCTCCCACATGGAAGGATAGAATTCTACCACTGAACCACCACTGCCCTCTTTAGCTAGCAAACCAAAAAAAAAAAGAAACCCATTGCTGCTGATATTGATTGTGATTCATAGCAGCCTAATAGCTAGCTCCCTATTAATGGACATTTAAGTTGTTTACAGTTTTATTGCTAATAAGAATAGTGCTGCAAAGACCAATTTTATAAATGTCTCCTTGTGCACATGTGCAATGATTTCTCTAGGATGTATAATCAGAAGTCGAATTTTTGTATAATGAAGAATGTATATATCTTGAGTTTTTATAAATTTTTCAGTAATGTCCACCAGTAAGTCTGTATTGGTTTACATTCTCAAAAGCAGTGTGTGAAATACTGACTTCCCCACTTCTTTGCAGACGCTTTGTATTGTAGTTAGGAAATAGTCTATCTTTTGTAGTTTAAATTTGAATCTGTCCATTATTAGTGAAGTTGGGCATATTTTCATAGGCTTATCAGACTTCCTTTTCTCTAAATTGCTGTTCACATTCTATTTTCTCATATTCTTTTGGATTGCTTCTTACATTTATTGATTTGTAAAAGTTATTAATCTGTATATTAAACCTCTGGTTGTGTGAGTTCAAAAAATATTCTTGTAGTCTATGGCCTGTCTTTTAACCTTGTTTATTATTTTTATACAGATGCTTTATATTTTGATACAGTCAGTTTTTCAATTTTTCTTAAAGATTTGGGCTTTATATAACTAGTCGAAGAAACCATTCTCTAGGTTGAGGTCCAAAGATATTTTCCAGTTTGTTTTTGCAACAGTATTTCTGTCTTCCTTTAAGTCTCAAAGCTTCGTATGTAGTAGTTGATAAAATATTTTTCAGAAATATAGCTAACTTTAGGAAATGATCCATTGCTGCTACCATCCTCTAAAATAATCTTCACATCAATAGTAATAATTTCCCTATAATATCTTAAGGGGCTAAGAACAGAAAACTGCTACATACTGTGACTTACTAAGAGTGACTGCTACATAGCTATTTGGAAGCTTTCAGGAAACACTAGATAAAATGCAAAAGTCAGGGTTGTGCTTATTTCTTGCTTGGTTTTGAGGTTCAAATATTTATGAAAATAATACGCTGGTGTGGGAAGATGAGATAGAGGAAGCTTCTAGATTTGATAATCACAGTTACTCAGTTTGGATTTAGATTATTATCTTAAACTTCTCTGGAAATAAAAATAAGGCCACACAGACTGGAAAAGTTCATATGATACATATTTGTGCTCTATACTCACAACGTAGTTTGTCACCTGAAGCGTGATAGGGACACTCAGTAATCCCTTTGGGATAATCCCTAAATAAGACAGTGGTATGGCCTGGATCAGAGAAGGGGGCTCAATCACAGATTAAAAGATAAAAATTGCAGTTTTTTTTTTTCTTCTTTTTTTTAATACGAGTAAATAAGAGAATGTTGTAATCCTAAAAGGGGCCGGCAGTTGAGGTTTTAGGATGCAGTTGGGGTTGCCATTATAAGACTTGCAGACAGACTTATTTCTTGTTCCTAAGAAAGGAAGAAGCATTATTAAATTTTTTTTAGTGTCTTTTTCTACTTCTCTTACTTCTGCCTCTCCTTAAATTTAGATTACCGATAGGCACTGCCTACATTTTATCATTGAAGGACTAAATCTGAATCCCAAAACTGTGAATATTTAGCCAAGAAACTAGTTAGAATTCCAGCTTGATCTTTTTTTACTTCACTTATGTATTCTAAAACAATTTCAGTCCTCTGAAATTTAATTAATTTGAAACTACACTTTTAGGAACAATTCAGTCCCTAGAAAATAAGAGATTAAATATAAGGGATTCATTGCTTTTCTAACAGTAAGAGTGGCAATGCTCCACCCATCCCTTCCCCCAAAAACCAGTTGCCATGGAGTCAGCTCTGACTCTTGGAGACCCTGTGTGTATCAGAGTAGAATTGTTCTCCATAGGGTTTTCAGTGACTGATTTTTTTTTTAAAAGTAGACCACTAAGCCTTTCTTCTGTGGTGCATCTTGTTTAACTGTAACCTCCAACCTTTCAGTTAGCAGCCCAAGTGCAGTAACTGTTTGCGCCACCCAGGTACTCCGCTCCCCACAAAGAAGAAAGAAAATAACCCATTAATGTGTATTTTGGAGGCACTGTGCAGTCCCATCACTGGTCCATCAAGTAAGTGCCCAGGGCTTCTTACAGCCTTGCTTACCAGCAGTAAGCAATGTTGCCTTGAGTGTTCACCGGTGCCAGTCACAGTTGTTAGGTATTTTCCAGGCAGTAGTTTGTATGGTGACCCTAGTAGACAGGTGTGATGGCCCGGTTCTGATGATGAAGAAACTGATGCTTTCGAGAGATTGAATAGCTTGTCCAAGATCACACGGTTCATAAATGCTGGTACAGGGATTACCACCCCGCCCTGACTGACTCTGTTGGTACTGCCTTCCTAATTAAAATGACCCTGTTAAGCTTGATAATTTTATGGCTTTGTGCCTTGGTGTGAGTGGATTTTCATATTCTTCACCTGGGAAGAGGTGGGGTAGGAAAGAGAAGAAGAGGCATGGGGTTCCTCCGTGTTTATATGTGCCTACAGTGCAAGCAAGACGAGGCAAAAGAGAACATTTGCTCCAGCAACGCTGAAGACTAAAGTTTGCCCACTTAGTAGTTAATCTTAGAGCTTGTCTTGGATGTATATGTAGATGTCATGATGTGACACTGCCTGAAGATAACTTGAGTAGGATCACACTGTCCAGAAAGTTATCGAGGATGGATCTCCATAGCATTATGTTGAGTTAAAAGAAATGAAAGCAAGTTATGGAACAATATATGATTGTTCATGTGATGCCCACGGATGTAAAAATGTTAAAACACGTAAAATACTTCCATTGTTTATATGCATGTATATAATGGAAGGCTAAAAATATGGAACAAAGATACCACCCAAAATTTAAGTAGTGCTTGCCCCCATTAAGGGAGAGACAAAGGAGATACCAGGCTTACCTGAAACATTTTAATTTCATATTTGAGAAAGATCTGAAGTGGATTTGATAAAATATTAAGATTTTTAATATCTAGATGGTAAGTATAGGGGTGTTTTATTATACGATACAGTCTTGCCTCTACTTTTCTCTGTTTGAATTTTTTTCTCCAAATAACAAAAAAGCGATCAAAGCCATGAGGATGTGCTACTAATTGCTGTGTCCCCAAACAAAAATATTTTGGAATCTAGAACAAAATAGTTTAATTGATTCTTCATTTGGGCCATTGAAAAGAGAGCATCCTCATTTTTCCCTGGTCACTACTGTTGTGTTCTATGAGCACATCTATTACAGAGACGTATGGCCTCAGTTGTTTTAGGGAAGGAAGAAACCTGGGTATCCAGTCTACAAGCGCTCACTGCTTGGAGTGACCGATTTTCCCCTTTACAGTCTTAAGATGTTCAAGTTAGCTCACAGATAGGTAATAAAAACAAGCTCTTGGAGAGACCCTGCTTCTTTGAGTCGTTGTGAAATGTGCCAAACCATGGAGGTAGGTCATGGGGCTAGTTTGTATTAATTTAGTTTCCATATCTTAAACTTTTATTAAGTTTCTGCAGTTAAACTAGAATGTGGTGTTAACTGTTCCCTGAATTGTCTTTATAAATTTGAAGCTCATAAACTGCTGTTATTGCTCAATTAAAAGAGAATATGCTGTGAACTGAGGGTTTAGGAGAATCTGGATTTATGTTTTGGAGGATGGATGATCTTGTTTCTTGGAGCCTTCTCGGTCCATTGCCTCTGTCTAAAAATGGATTTGTATTTAAAACATTATTAGTTATTTAATAATTTAAGCACTGTTTCAGAGCACCGTGGTGGCCCAGTGGTTAAGAGCTCAGCTGCTAACCAAAAAGATCAGCAGTTCGAATCTATCAGCCGCTCCCTGGAAACCCTGTGGGGCATTTCTGCTCTGTCCTGTAGGGTCACTATGGGTAGGAATTGACTTGATGGCAACGAGTTTGGTTTTGGTTGTGTCTTAGAGGGACAGGTGACGTGAATGATTTGGACTGGGGTGAGTGGGAAGCAGCCAGCTTATTTGTGATGAGCCTGAGCCTAGTTCAGAGAGTATTAGATTAGAACTTATATTTCACGATAACAGGACATTTATATATACGTTATTAGTATATTTCCTAAAACTTTTGATATGATTACAATTTGAAAATTGAATAAACATAGATTGTTTTTAAAGGGTTTTCTTTTATGTTAAAAATGAGGTGGTGGTGGTGTATGCCAGCTTGTCAATTCCACTTATAGCAACCCCATGTGACAGAATAGACCTCATGACATAGAGACCCCATGTGACATAGGGAATCCTACGGGGCAGTTCTGCTCTGTCACTTGAGGTCGCTGTAAGTCGAAATAGATTTAATGGCATACAACAACAAATCTTTATGGGAACAGACCACCAGATCTTTTCTCCAGTGGAACCACAGGGTGGGTTCAAACCACCAACCTTTTGGTTAGCAGCCAGGCACTTAACCACTGTGCCACCCAAAAAAGACTCATTGCTGTCGAGTTGACTCCAACTCACGGTGACCCTATAGGACAGAGTAGAATTGCCCCATAGGGTTTCCAAGGCTGTAATCTTTACAGAGCAGATTGCCAGGTTTTTCTCCCGCAGAGCTGCTGGTGGGTTTGAACTGCCAGCCTTTCTGTTAGCAGCCAAGTGCTTACCCACTACACCATCAGGGCTCCTTAAAAATAAGATAGTCGTTTAAAAATACTTATTTTTTCTATGTGACTTGTACTTTATTCTTTTTATAAAAAACACACATATAACGGTAGGTTTTAGAATTTATATAGAGGTTTCTTCTTTATAATATTTTAAGACAGGTAGCTTAAATTTTATAGGTAGTATAGCATTTAGACTCACAGCATCCCTCTCATGTGACTACAGGAAAATTCTCAGACTCTCTTATGTATAGGGGAATTTTTAGTAGAGAGATATAAAGGAAATTTTCCTTAAAATCCTAAAGACACCTTGTGGGACTGAGTTACTGGGGCTGAGGGCTGGGGACCATAGCCTTGGGGAACAACTAGGTCAGTTGGCATAAATAATTCATAAAGTAATGTTCTACATTCTACCTTGGTGAGTAGCGTCTGGGGTCTTAAAACCTTGTGAGCGGCCATCTAAGATACATCTACTGGTCCCATCCCTTCTGGAGCAAAGGAGAATGAAGAAAACCAAAGACACATGGGAAATATTAGTCCAGAGGACTAATGGAGCACATGAACCACAGCCTCCACCAGCCTGAGCCCAGAAGAACTAGATGGTGCCCAGCTACCACCATCTATAGCTCTGATAGGAATCACAGTAGAGCGTCCCGGACAGAGCGGGAGAAAAATGTAGAACAAAATTCAAATTCACAAAAAAAGACCAGACTTAACTACTCTGACAGAGACTGGAGGAACTCCTGAGACTTTGGCCCCCAGACACCCTGCTAACTCAGAGCTGAAGTCACTCCCGAAGTCTACCTTTCAGCCAAATATTAGACAAGCCTATAAAACAAACAATAACATACATGAGGAATGTGCTTCTTAGTTTAATCAAGTATACAAGACCAAATGAGCAACACGTGCCCAAAAGCAAAGATGAGAAGGCAGGAGCAGGAAAACTGGACGAATGGACATGGGGAACCCAGCGTGGAAAGGGGAGAGTGCTGACACACTGCAGGGATTGCAGCCAGTGTCACAAAACAATTTGTGTGTAAATTTTTGAATGAAAAATCAATGAGCACTGTAAACTTTCACCTAAAGCACAATAAAATTTAAAAAATATCTTAAGGAAAATCACTGGTAAAAATAGAATTTAGGACTAAGTTACCTTCCTTGGACATTTTATCAGTAACTTATTTAAGGTATTATAGTTAAAAAGAGCATCCAGACAGCCAAGTCTTGGTATATGAATATAAAATATAAATATGAATTCGTTTTCACTTTAATACATATTTTTAATTTTCAGTATTTTATTATATAAGCTCATTTTTCAAAATATAAACTGAAAATTGACTTAATGTTTAGGGACAATTGTCTTGATTTTTTTTGTTACAAAATGTAGATAACACATTTGCCAACTCAGTATTAGGTAACTAATTCTTTAGAAAATAAAAATGACGTTTAAAATATATTAACTATAAGTGGAGAGAAGGTCCATCAGATATGATGACATTTAGGTTTATATGTTTTTACAAAGACAAATTTGTGACAAGACTGATAAAACCTAAGTGTGTAGTGGATTAATGGGTAAAGACTTGTGAATGTCTGGCTACCCCTCAACATGGCGACTCATGGATTATTGAAATTAGGTTCTGAATAGTTCATTGCTCAGTATGATACAGAACAACACTGAGAATTTTTGTAAAGGAAAATGTAAATGGCTAATACGTGAAAAAATATTTCGTCTCTCTTAATATCAAAGAATTATAAGTTAAAGCAATAAAATATATTGTTTGTACTCCATATTAACAAAAATTTTCAAATAATTTTTATTTCCTTTAGTGAGAAATACACATTTTCTTCAACTGAGAGTGTAAACCGCGATAGCCTTTGTGGAAAGCAGTTGGGCAATATGTTAGGAGCCTTGTTTCTTTACCCTTTGACCCAGTGAACTCACTTCTAGGAAACTGTCCTATGGGAATAATGTAGAAATGTGGACAAACATTTATAGACTCACTGCATTGTTAGCAAGACCCTGAAAACAACTCACAGGGGAATTAGTCAACAAAGTTTGGTACGTTTGTATTAGTTTGGACTATGTAGCTATTTAAGTATTTTCTAATAACTTTCAGTGACATAGGAAAATACTATTTCTTATAATAGTGAATGAAATAGGGGTATAAAATAATATATACAATATGATCTCAAAAGTTTTCTTATATCCATAGATGCAATAATAGACATTTCTAGGAGTATTCATAGATGAATAGATTCATAAATGAAATACACTAAATTGTGAATTTAGTTCTCTGGGTGGTGGCATTCTGGGTGATTTCATTTTTTTTAAACCCATACTTTATTTTCTAAATTTGCTACAATTAGCCTATTATTTTTATAAACAGATAAGTAGTTAAAACTGTTGCTGTTATAAGCAAAAATACTACCTAGCATTAAAAAAAAAAAGAAAATATTCATCTTTGCCTTGTGAAGTTTTTATGGACAGTGATTTGATTATTTTAACTGAATATAGATCACTGAATTAAGTGCTGTGGAATACAAAGAATCATGCCTTCCAGGAGTATAAAACCTGATGGAAGAGTCAGGATAAAACTTTTGAAAACACTACAGATAAGATCTCTGAGTTTTCAGAATCTGCCTTTATAATTCACATAAAGTAGAGGATAGAAGTGTAGTTTATGTTCGTATAGCTACCTAATAACTGACAGTGATTAACAGAATTAATAATTTTGATCATTTGCTCTAATACTCATGCAGTGTTTTTGACATGAAAAATTGGCAGCATTGATGGCGGAAGCTGTGGCCCATCAGCTTTTTCTCTAACTCACGTACACCACTGCGTTCTTGTTGGACCCATCTGTGACATGTCACCCTCCCCTTCTTTCCTGCTTAAACTAAACCTTTAAAAATGTTTACTTGCAGGCATTGGGCCCTCACTAGTTCACATGCGACAGCTAATAAAGGAGCCTTTTTAATTTTTTTTAAACTGTGAATATTAATTTGGCCACATGTTGGGTGCCCTGCTGCATCGCAGTAGGAGGAACAGGTAGGTGGGAGGGAGGACACTTGTGAGATTTTTGTGTTAGGTTTTCTGTTGTTATTTTTAGTGAACTCTGTGAATTTATCTAACAAGTGTTTTTCTTTTTTAAGCTTCTAGGAAGTTCTAACCCAAGGCCTTTCACCAGGTTATTGGGATCCTCTTTATATCAGTTTGCTAAATATGAATAGCTAGAAGGAAATACTGTAATACCAGTGTTGAAATTTAAGATTGAACACGATTCCAGGAGTAAATAGTGGTGGTGCAGGATTGCTAAACTTTTATAGAAATAAGAGTGGCATTTTATAATACTACTGTAAGACTAAAATAGTTAGAAGTGCTGCTAATATGAAAATGGGACGGTGAACTAATTCTTGCAGAAAAATGTATTACTAATAAAGTGGGACCACTGATAGATTTGAGTGATTTACATTCACCAGGAGCCCTGGTGGTGCGGTGGTTAAAGCACTTGCCTCCCTACCAAAAGGTCAGCAGTTTAAACCCTCCAGCTACTCCAAGGGAGAAAGATGTGGCAGTCTGCTTTTGCAAAGATTACAGCCTTGGAAACCCTATGGGACAGTTCTCCTCTGTCCTGTAGGATCACTCTGAGTTGGAATTGATGCGATGACAATGAGTTTTTTTTTTTTTTTTACATTGATTTAGATTCATTATGTGTGTATGCTTGTGAATCATATTCTAGAACTTTAAAAGAAGATAGTTGGCATACTTGGAAATCTAGTGAAATCCTGTCCATCAGTGGTAATTTATGCAGACTTTAACATTGTTTTATTTGAAGAATAAGCTGTTTAATGAATGGATCAATAAAATTTAAGAAAAGTAAATCAGTCAAAACAAATTGTATGTTTGGGAGGCATGATAAAATTTTAATATGGGAAACTGTGATAAGGGAAGGATCCCTGGTGGCACAGTGGTTAAGCACTCAGCTGCTATCTGAAAGGTCATCAGTTCGAACCCACTAGCCGTTCCATGGGAGAAAGATGTGGCAATCTGCTTCTATAAAGATTACAGCCTTGGAAACCGTATGGGCAGTTCTACTCTGTCCTAAAGGGTCGCTGTTAGTTGGAATCAACTTGATGGCACACAACAACAAATGTGAAAAGGGATACATTTTTACGATTTTGTAAGTAGTTTAGAGCCACATACTGATTTTAAGTCTTTCTCTGGTTGAATAAATTATAATCAAGTGACATCTACATGTAACAGGTTTTTTTTTTTTTTTTAATTTATCATATGTTATAGCTATCATCTTCCTAACAGACATCTATGACTTTAATTACTGTGTAGTGACTGGAATTGGAATTGCAACAAGGGATGGAATTGAATTCTGGCTCTGGACAGTTATCATTGTGACCTTGGGAATGTTAATAATTTCTGTTAGCCTCAGTTTCTCTGTATGTGATAATTACTTAATTCAGTAGGTAGTTGTGAAGATTAGTGAGATAATACACAGAGCCCTTGGCACAATGCCTGACACTTAACTATGCAAGTGAATGCCATTATATAATTAAAACACACACAGTTTTGATGACTTGATACTACATTTTCTTAGATTAAAACATATAAGTTCAATAATTATACAACTTAAATTCAAGTCTTCATGAAACTGTCAACTGTCAGATTTCAGCACTGAGGTATGTACCTATTTTTTGTTTTCCAGACCATAGCATCCTGATGGTCAAGCAATTGAAAATAAGTTTTTCTTAATTATTTTGTATACTAATGAAATGTTTTATTTTTCACATTCTTAGAGTTTAGGATTTAAACAATCCTAGATGTAAAAATTTAGGATGTTATCAGTCAGGATCCTTAGCTAAACCTTTGGTTGTTTCCCATTGCCCTTAGGATCAAAAGTCCAAATTCTTTAATTACGGCCTCCAGGACCCTGGTGGCCAAACTAGCTCTGTCTCATTTCTTACTTCCTCTCTCAGAACTTAGCTCTAGCTGTGCTAAATTTCTTCCAGGCTTTTCATCTGTGTATATTCTTATCTGTGGGTTGTTTTTTCTGCCTGGGGCAGCTCTTTCCACACCTCACAACTACCACAGCTCCCTCATCTCCCATCTATGTCCTGCATGCTTGTACTTCAGGGCTGAATATCAACATCTCTTCATCAGGGAGACATTCCAAACTCCATGACCTTGCATTCCCCTTCTGTCTATTCTTACTACTTTTCATAGTTCTCTATTAAAATATGTACATTATTATTATTAATAATGATACTTTATTTTTTATTCCTTGTTTAACTGCCCTTCTTTGTAGAATGCATACCCCATGAGAACAGTGCTGGGTGTCTCTTGTTCGCTCTTGTTTTCTTACTGAGTTTAGCTTTCAAAACGTGGGAAGCCTCTGAGTTGGAAAATGGTAGCAAGGCCAGGAAGAGCTACCTGGGGGAGTCTGAGCCCCTTTGATAGTCACTGTGTGGGCAGTGCACATGCCGTCTTCACCACCTGCCTTCTAGGTACGAGGCAGGATGTCCCTTTGATGTCTCCTGAGAGATCCTGCAGTTGTAAAGTATTTTATAATTCCAGAGGGCTCTCACATTTTTATCAGCACAGAGCATTCAAACTTTGCTGGAACTAGGCCACTTCCTCTTCGTATAGGTAAAAAATCAATAACGGCTAGTTCACTAACTAGTCAGTATTTTGTTACAAAGGAATTTTGTTAAACTTCTTAAGTTCCAAAAGTGAAATCCCTCACCAGGAAGAAGTAAAGTCTTTGCCTCTCTGCTATGAATACGTGTGTAGGAAGAGATGATGCCCTGGTGCTTGACAGGTACGTCTTGAACCTACTATCTCTTTCCTAATCCCAGTTTGGGAATGTGTGAGAAAGGGATATATGTGTGTGTTTGTGTTCATGCATGCATGCATGTGTGTCATTGGTGAAAGATTTATAAGATATTTTCTTTGAGATATACAAGAGAAGGATGATGACTGTATCTGATGCTCTTTATTAGTTTTTTGGTGAGAATAGTGCATCTTTTTATACAGAGGCATATTCCATGTCAAATTAATTGCATTAGTGATACAATTTGTTGTTTCTATCTTCTGGGGTTTCTTTAAGTGAGATTAGTCTATTTTGGATTTTGACTGTTACATGAGCAGAAGACAGTTTCTAAAACAATACTACTTACTAAATATTCATCTTCAAGAATATAAAATACTTGAAATTTAACAGCCCAATGACTCTGTAGACTGAAATAATGCACTAAAACTCCAGTACATGAATTTGGAACCATCTAATTCCCCACATGCATTTTGGTTTAGAAGGTTCCCCTAAAAACATACTTTTATTCCTGGTTATTTTAAGTCAGTTAAATTTGATTATAGTTTTTTTCCTTCAGGTGACATTCTGAGAAGCAAATATTACAAATAAATTGTGAATGTAAATGAAAAACCATTACATAGACTTTCATCATTGCTGAAAGTATGCCCCCAAGTACATTTTCCCCTTTTTTATTATGTTTTCTTGTGCTTTGATATTATGTTTTAAAATCATTTTATCATTTTCCTTTCAAAAAATTCATTAAGATCTATTGGTATTAGTTCAAATTTGAATTTCGAGATGAGATGGTATGTTATGAGTGTTAGAAAATGACTGCCTGAAATTAACAGAGTATTACACCAGGGTTATGCTTATGGCAGGAGATCAGAAATGCTTGTTTGCATTTTTGTGCACAGCTACTTGCTTTGTTTTATTTTGTTTTGTTTTTGTTATTAGAAAGACCTTGGGAACCTTTGAATAGTGCTTATCCAATAACAATAAAATTTTGATGATTAAATCTATGTACATCATTTAATTGATAAATGTGTTATTTATGTATTTATTGGAAACTTAGGTTCCATGTAAGTCATATTTAAAGTTTATTTGGAAGAACTATTCTTTTAACTGAGTCCTAGTCTAAAGAAAATATGTGATGTAAATAATCAGTGAATAATTCATCTGTTTTGAAATATTAGTCTTTATAAATTGGAGTTTTCAGTTATTGTATGCATGTATACTCAGACTTTAAACCTGTTCCATAAAATGAAATGAAGGAAGATTGGACATGAATTTTTACTTTACAAAAGAGTTCCATATAGAAAGTATCAGAAGCAGAGATTTTGAAATCAGACATATCTCTAGTTCAAAATCTGACCCAACTTTCTGAGCCTGAACAAAACATAAAGTTTCTCACTCTTGGCTTCTCCATCTGAGAAATGGGGATAAAACCTACTAAATAATATGTAAAATTTGCAGGGGACTGCTGAAAGTTTACATATTCAAAAAGTACTGTTTCCTTATCTTTCCCTGTCACTGGCCTCTGCTAGGTAAACTGTTCACCGACACATTTAAAGTAGAAAGTGCGTAAAAGAGAACTTGAAAATTTTTGGCATTTGGAAAGTCTTCAGAAAATACATCTTCATTTAAATATAAAGAAGATAAACTTAGATTCAGAGAGAGTACAAAAAAGTGCTCAGAATTTTTAGATTCTTGAATTTCTACACTGGTACTTAAATTTTCTTCGTGTTATTTGGAACATTTTAATTTGACGAAATATACTACAGTGAAGTTTGTCTTAGTCATTTTATTGCCTCATTTTTTAATGTATGGCTCTGTAAAAATGAATTTTCTGAAGCATGAGAATGATTTCTAAAGAATATTCAGAAATAAAGTTGAGTAATATTACATAGAGAGGGCAGACATTAAAGTTTGCTGGAAGTAGGTATTTCCCTACTGTCATTAGAATATAGAACATCTCCCTAAACTGTTTCGTTTGGGCTACATCACTTTCCTTTCAACACTTGACTACTTTCTAATGGAAGATTTCCTTTTGAAGCCAGGAGGGATTTGGTCTGTAATAAAGAGATGTATTACCCAGTACATGGAAAGCAGACCATAACAAAGTATATAAATCAAGGGCTGGTGGAATAGAGAGAACTTTTTCCCCCCTTTTCAGCATCTAGTATGTGATTTGGATCTCAAATAGTACCATTAATTTATTGAAACATGTAATTGAAACTTTATGTAATGTGCGAGTGGAAGTGTTAAGATTTTATACTGTAGACTTTTTTATGTTTGTGATTTCAGTTTTGTGAATTAAACTATTTGGGCGATAACTCATCTTTCATTTTAAGATTCCTCAGTTTTAAAAATGATTTTAAGTGCTTTATTATGGCATATATGCTTTAAAAATGCATGTGTACATATGTGTGTATATATACATGTATACATATGTACACGTGAAACAGTACAGAATTGTGTAGTGTAAAAATTTCCCTATTGCTCCCCACTGCCAAAAAAGGAAAACTCTCAGAACCAAAGATAGCCACTAGCTGTTGCATATGCTCTCAGAGATTTTTCTGTGCATTTACCAGTTATTTGTCATTTGTCTGCAGTTTTGCTGTCTTTAATAATAAATTTTGGACTTATTTCCACATCAGGCAGGAAGGGCATTTAAGCTTGTTTTGTTTTCCATTGTATGCATACGTTTTAATCTTTAAAATTTTAAAGAAATAAATTTGAATATTTCTTCATTCATGTAATATGTATTTATTGAATGCCCATCATTAGCCAAGTAAGTAGTAGGGGTTTTGAGATGAAGATATAGTTCCCTGACCTCAAGGACCTGTATTTAGTGATGTGTGCATACAAAAAAATTAATATAGTTATTGGAGATTCTTTCTAACTGCAGATTTAGCAAGTCTTAACTAAAGTGGAATCCACTGACTTTAGGGTCTCTGTATCAATCTCTGATATACTTCACTCCTAAAACTTCATTGGAATCTTCTGCCTACCACAAAACATGAAACTCAGTAAATACCAGCTTATTGATCTGAATATAATAAGCAATATCCTGATCCAATATTTCATGTAAATTTGTCATTTGCTGTGATACAGATCAGTGGGTAGTTACTGATAGTTTCCCTTATTAAATATTGGATGGCATTATTATTGTTTCCCCCTCAAAGAGTTGCCCCCACATCCAGTTATTTCTAGGTCAGAATAGTTACTGAAAGATAATTTTAGTCTGGCAATTCATTGTTAAGAATTCAAAATCCAGAAGGTAGCTGTTATGTCTCCCTTTTGTCCATGAGGCTTGTTAGTGCATATATAACGCTGAGCTAATATTAAAAATCTATACATTGCCTGACACCGGTGCCCCATTTTAGAACCTAAAACCTGGGAAGTTTCATACTTAGAATCATTTGCTGTTGTTGTTGTTGTTGCATGCTGTCAAGTTGCTTCTGACTCATAGTGACCTTATATGGGAGAGTAGAACTGCCCCATAGAGTTTTTTTCTAGGCTGTCATCTTTATAGGAGCAGATTGTCCTGTCTTTTATCCCATGGAGCCACTGGTAGGTTTGAACCACTGACCTTTCAGTTAGCAGCAGAGAACTTAACCATTGTGCCACCAGGACTGCTTCACTTAGGATCATACACCACAATTTTTGTATACTTTCCTACTGCTTAATTTAATTCTTTAAAGTAGTTGTAGCTGCCCTGTACCGTTTAGGACCTCTATCAGACTGTGAGTAACAGAGACTCAAAGAGAGTGGCCTAAATGATTTAGGACTTTTTGTTTCTCACATAACAAGGAGCTCACTGAAAGGAGAGGTGGTTACTAGCATTGGTTTAGAAGCCCAAGAGAATCAAGACTGAGGTCTTTGTGATCCTCTTGGTCACAAGCATGAGAAATGAGGAAGGGGAGTGGTGGAGGAAAGACTAAATGCCTGTTTTAAGAAAGAGAACCTTCCTCAGAAATCCTTAGTGGTCTTCTACTATGGTCCCATAGGCCAAACTGTCACAGGGCCCTCTGTAGCACCCAGGAAAGCTGGGAGATGTAGTGTTTTAGCACATTGCCACCCCAGACAAAATTGAGGTTCTACTAGTTAGGAACATGAATATTCTCCTAGCAGTCTCTGCTATACTTCCCCAGCAGATAGAAAGCTCCATGTAAGGGTGATTTCTTATGTGTCTCTCCTTCATAGCACCTACTACATCTTTTCAGCTCACAGGTTCGCATGGTGGGCACGCCGTTAGCCTCACCAGCATATGGCCACCGTGATAGTTATAATGCCTACTTTGTGGAGTGGTTGTGAGAACGAAATGAAATAATGTGTAAAGCATCTGACCAGCACCTGGAACATAATAAATGCTCATGGTGATAGATGAGGTTGTTGTTAGTAGGAGCTCAGTAAGTGCTTGGAAAAAGTAATAAAATGTTGTATTAGACATTCACATTAAATACATAAAATCTAGGATTGGGTTTCTTTTACTCTTTAAGGATTGGAAACAATCTCAGAGAGCAAGAAAATTAAGAAACACAGTTACTTTCTGTCCCACCACTTATGTATTTCTTTCTTAGCTCATCACAATTGGTAATTTTCCTGTGAGCTTGTTAATATTTCTCATTACTAGAATGTAAGCTTCATGAGGGCAGCGACTGCCGTGTTGAGATATGTTTTCAATGAATAGTTCAGGAGTTTGAACACTGTCCCTAGCATCACTCCTTGCTAACTGTGTGTGGCCTTGGGCAAATCATTTAACTTTAGAGCCTTTTTTTCTCATTTATGTATTTGGGAGACTTATACCTTGGTTGGAGCCCTGGTGGCACAGTGGTTAAGAGCTTGGCTGCTAACCAAAAGGTTGGCAGTTCGAATCCACCAGCTGTTCTTTGGAAAACCCTATGGGGAAGTTCTGCTCTGTCCTGTAGGGTCGCTGAGTCGGAATTAACCTGACGGCAATGGTTTTGGTTTTGGTTTGGTAGATCTTGGTTACTTATTTCAGAGAGTTGTTACGAGGATTAAATTGTGTGAGTTTAGGTGATATTACATAAATTTAAGATACATTATTTAGAAATACATGTACACTTAATATAATACAAATAAAATACACGGACACAGCACTGGTTTCCGAGAGGTGGTATCTGGCAGTTTTAATACTTATTTGATTTTTAAAAGCTGACCTAGGATAAAAACATTCTGAGTTGACTTGTATTTATTTAGAGAATTGAGTGAATTTTGCAGGTTTTTTGATTAGTACCCAGGATATATTGGGCTTACCAAAAAAAACCAAACCCATTGCCGTCGAGTTGATTCTGACTCATAGAGACCCTGTAAGACAGCGTAAAACTGCAAATGGGGTTTCCAGGGAGCGGCTGGTGGGTTCGAACTGCTGACCTTTTGGTTAGCAGCTGAGCTCTTAACCACTGTGCCACCAGGGCTCCATATTGGGCTTAGTGAAAACCAAAAGAAAGTTTAAGTGATGGTTTACCATCCTTGAGCTCCAGCTGTCTGTATGATGACCCATTTACTCTCAGTTTACCACGTTGTTGTTGAGTGCCTTGAGTTGATCATGACTCATAGTGACCCTATAGGACAGAGTAGAACTGCCCCATAGGGTTTCCACAGAGCACTGGTAGATTCGAACGGCCGACCTTTTAGTTAGCAGCCTGAGCTTTTAACCACTGCGCCACCAGGGCTCCATAGAAGTTTATCATAGAAGGACATATTTGCATTTACAAGAATTCCTTCAGATAAAAATTAAATATTGATGCTATCCTTAAAATAAGGTGCTTAGAGGACTTGAAGGGGATGGGAGGTTTTCCTACTAAGAATTGTCAATAAATTATGACAGTACTGTAAAATGAGAGTGGCACTTAAAAGGGAAAGACAGTTTTTTTTTCCCCCTTTATGTTTTTGGTTTGATAATGAGAATGCATTTTGGTGACATTTCTAGCTGAGAGATGGGTAACAATGTGTGTCCACCTTACAGACGTTATCTGACTGGCCCAAGACCACATAGTTCTTTGGTGTTAGAGCCAGAATTAGAAGTGGGGACTCTCCAGCTCCAAAAACCTTCCTATTTCCACCGCACTGGGCTGTCTGCAGTAGGTTCACAATGAAAGCCTGTGGCTCACCAGTGATGGTGCGCTGGGCTGTGAGTGGCAGAGGCCTGGGTGAGGCCACTCTGCCCCATGGGACACATAGGCCCATTGGTCAGGATGGCAGGTCACAGACCAAGGGAAGAAAGGGGGTGGAGCCTGGGAGGGCTGTTCAGTGCAGCAGCTGTTTTGTAACGGGACATGTAATCCATGAGAGAAAATGCCAAAGTAGCTGTTCAGACTTTAAATATCAATAGGCTCATGTGACAGATTTTGCTTTTGTAATTTCTGGAGAACATTTGTAAAAATTAGTTTATATTCAATCCTTAATATTTTCAAATCCATCAGAAAGAAGGATCCTTAGATTTTTAAAAGGGAAGAAATGTGCAAAACGTCAGCTTCTTTAAGTTGAATAGTCCTTTATATACAGAAGTAAGGATTTGGAGAGAATCATGTTCTCTTTTGTAATGTAGTACTTAACTTTATTAGAAAAAGTTGAGAAAGTTAATGAAAAGATTCAAAATCACTTTAGAATTATTGGAAGTTTATTATTATTCAGAGTATATGGTTTTCAGCTAATCAAGAACAAATTTTACTTTATGGAGTATATTAAAAATGAGCTGTTGTATGATTTCTAAATGAATTAAAAATATGTTTTTAGTGCCTACAGTGTTTTCAAGGATGTAGTTTTACGGGAACCTGTTTCCAGGGACTTATATAATTTTTTCTCTATATTATCATTTAGTTTGAAAAATATCAAATTTGTAGTATTAAAGTTATGCTTGTTTTTCATAGTTTAATGAAATTGTTTTCGCCAACTTAGCTGACTAAGGAAGGAAAATAATGGTTTTTTTTTAGGGGATAATTATAAATTCCAATCAAGTTAGGCTTCAATAACTTTCCTGGAGTCTTTGTTAGTAAGAGATGTTTGGTTATACAATACTGAGGATAATTTAAATGTATACAGAATAGTTGGATGTAAATTTTTCTCCAATAGCCTTGAACTTGTAATGGATAAAATGAAACTTTGCCCCAGGGAAAATACAGATTTCAAGCTTTACTGCTTGTAAGTACTAACATATGAATTTTTAGTCTCTGTTTATATATGTAATTTATTTTATGTGTTACTTTATATTTATATGATCTATCTTGAAATATTGCATATGATATGTTCAGTACAAATTTGGCGTTGGGATTGTTCCAGATAGCTGAGAGTTTGCTTAAAATTCAAGATTTTATTTTAGACATTTGGAATAAAAATCTGTCCAAGATAAATTGCCTATTTTCCTGTCGTCTTAAATAGATTGATTATATGGAGCAAAATCTTTTCCTTGGTGAGTGATCAAACTACAGTTCATTTTAAACCTCCTTGGGGCTTAGTTGCTTTTGTAAGAAGCCTAGTAGAGTGCCTTATCCCTAGTATGACTACCACCTCTATTGGTTAAGTACACTGAGGGCAGGATTAAGGTTTTTAACCCACGACACTAGCACAGCATTCATTTAGCACTAGCATAACGATCGTTTTAGTTGACTGGATGAGTGAAACTATAGTCCCAAAATACGGTGCCTTTAGGATCAACTGGTGTATTTAGTGTTTTACCATCATAATGTCCCTGAGTGATTCAAACATTTAATGCACTTGGCTTCTAACCACAAGGTTGCAGGTTCAAGTCCACCCAGAGATGCCTCGGAAGAAGGGCCTGACAATCTACTACCAAATAGGTCACAGCCATTGAAAACCCTGGGGAGCACAGTTCTGCTCGGACACACATGGAGTCACCATGAGTCGGAATCAACTCAGTGGCAACTGTTAGTTGTGGTGGTGCCATCATAGTAAATGACCTCAGGCTGCTGTTGCTGCTTCCTGCTTTTGGGCTACAGTCTTGTTTAGCTTTTATAGCTCATTCTGAATACCTTCCTCCCTCTGCCATGAGTTTGGAAAACTTGAGTATGGCTGAATATTATGTACACTGAGAGCAAATGGGCTCTAAGTAAGAGCCTGACTGACTATATCCATGTATTTATGTCTGTATCTGAGCACTTTTAGCACATAAATTTGATAGTCTGTTTTAATCATGGAGATCTGTTTTCCTGAAGTTTTCTGCATTTGTATCAGTCCTTTTCTTTAAAGCAATGGATTTGTTAAGGTTGGGATAATCCTTGTGATAGTCGTAGTTCGACGACTCCTTGTTGCCATGCTCCCCGCCGTGTCGGGGTCTTAACTGGTGGCAGGTTTTTACAGCATGTGAAGTGAAGGTTCACCTTGGTGGGTTATCTCACCCGTACTCAGTCTTTTCCACCAAGTACCTCTAATGGTGGAAGAGAATAAATGCCTATCATAGAGCCATAGGGGTATACGCCCAAACCACCCCCCTGATAAGAGTAGAATTCCTTTGAAGTCTAACATCTTCTTTTCCAAATTTATACCAATTTGTACTCTGTACAGAGTTACATTCATATTTATTTTAATGTAAAATAATGTAAATAATTAGTCCAAAAACATTGGTTCTATCTCTACATATACACACACGTATATTTAAGCATATATCCTGTTTTTTTCAAGTATCCCATCTCGTCATCTCCGCTGACTCTGCCTCCCCCTCCCCCGGCACACACACGCATACACACGTGCACACACAGGTTATCTATTGCTCTGAAAACATTTTACTGGCCTGGAAGACTGAGGGAAATGAGAGACAAGATTATTTTCAACCTGTCAATTTTTTTATTTTCCTCCTACATCCTTGTTGAAACTGAACAGTTTTTTTCTTTAGCTTATCTCAATTTTTTTGTACCTTTATCATAGGCAACTGAAAGTAACTAAATGATATTTTCAACATTCTACCTAGAATCTTCTTAGATTCGTTGGAAAGCATAACCTGGGTATACGCCTTTTCATAAAGCTTCACAAGGAGTCCTAATGTTCATTCATCATCAAGAACCACTGATTTATGATAATGTTCTCATGTGTTAGTGTGAATAATTGAGAAATGATGTACTTTTAATTTACTTATTTCTTCACTAAAAAATGTCATGTGCTTTCACTTTTATTTCATTTGTCTCGCCGAATAGAATATGTGATAAAACTAAGATAGGGAAATTAATTAGTGAATTGCTGGGAAATTTGATTTTGTCTCCTGAAACTCTGTCTTCTCCATTTCAGAAAAACTTAAGCATTTATTACAGCTTCATTTATTACAGCGAGTTTCTTCATTATAAGAATTTTAGTAATGATTCTTTTACTAGAACCTGATAGCCTACCTATTGAAAGATATCTTTATAAAGGATGTGGACATTGACAGCTGCTGATATATACATATAGAAGATATATTATCAAGATAGTATATTTACCTTGAAATTAAGGTAAAAGTGTAAATTACGTTAAAGGAACTAGGAAGTACATAGAACATGTCTTCCTCTTCCTGTGTCTCAGGAAGCAGCTTCTGTTACAGTATTTTATTTTACTAAAACACTTTTACTTTACAGTGATCAAAATTATACATATGTATTTTAGATATGGTTGACTCTTATTTGAGTTTATTTTTCAGACCATGTTTTGAAGTCAGCTTTTGTTTTTATTCACCTTCCTTCTCAATTCTCTTCTTCTCCTTTGCTGTGTTGGTGCCCAGTTTTCTCTTCGGTGTAGAACACACCGGTAGGGTAGTTAGCGAGTGCTAGGCTAGATGGAGGGGATACCATAAAGCATGTCTGCCCTCAGTGAGAACAAGGAGAATGGAAAGAAGACGCCTTGAGACAGGTTCGGATGCACTGTAAATGCCGTGAGAGAGAGTTCCTGCTAACCGCTCTACAAGTCAACGGGAAAAACACAATTTAAATCTGGCTGACAGCAGACATTTCAGAAACACATTTGTTCCCTATGGTGAATTTTGTGACATCTGAACCTTAAACAGGGCTAGGCACATTATTATCTTTCCCATTTTATACTTTAAGGTAGTCATATAAAGTCTGAATTGATAATATGACCTGAGAAGAGTCATGAAGTGTGTCTTTAAAATTTCTAGTCAAGGTTTACCTCTTCTGATTCAAGTTTCTCTGTTAATATTTGGTAAATGCATCTTGTTTGCCCTGTCAGATCTTCTTACAAACATTTTTGAAGCTGTGTTTGGCTGACTGGATTATTTTCAGGCCTTTGAAATGTTGCCCCAAATTTCAGGTATAGTACTCGCTGTTTAAACTAAGCACTTGATAATAGTTATTATTTTTGTATTTAGAAAATTATTCACTATCTTGAAATACATAAATTTCTTATACTTTGCTAAAAGTTTTTACTATTTTATTAATTATAATGGTTTGTTTTATAAAAAAATTCTCAAAAACTCTTCAGTGAAGGAGACATTTGACCTTTTATTTAAGTACTACACAAATTGTTTATTAGTTTGTGCTTTGCCAACATACTGTTAAATTTAGATCAATCCCATGAAAATACTCTCATCTCTTTGGGGGAGCAGAGAGATTTGCTTTACTTGCAGTAACTACTCTATTTGCACTAACTATTCAGTCGATGCACAAGGTTAAATAAAATATTATCAAGGCGAAAGACAGTATTTTTAGGAATTATACAATACACTATTAAAAGATTTTCTAAAATCAAGAAAACTTTGATTTTTTTCCTTATATATTATTATAGCTCACTTTAAATATATAACCCCAATTGTGAATCAAGTAAGAAATACAACAGAAAACCATTTGTGTTAGCTATTTCATGCATTGTTACATGTCGTGGTTTTGTGAAATAGATTTCATAAGCCTGGGGATCTAATAAGAGGCTGAGGCCCTGTTTGGTTTATAAATATGTGTGGGATATTATTTAGGTCCTCAGAAATAAAAGCAGAGAATCATTTCCTTATGTTATCAGTTCCTCTATGGGAAAGCATATTAAAATGCAGAAAATATAATAGTATATAATTTAGCAGCATAATATACAATGTGGGTTGAAAGACAATTACAATGTTCTATTTCCCTATATTTTCCATCTTAACTGAATGCATTTTAGCAACAATTGTTTTCTGGCTGTAACATTATTTTAGCTGTTTCATAAAGCTTTATAGCAAATTACTGTTGTGTACCAGATAAATAAATTCTGACTTCACTCTTAAAAGTTATATTATGAGCAGGAATAATAGGTAAGCATGTGTTTTGTAACTTTTTTTTTTTTTGCTGTCAGAATCTTAAAGACTGTTGTTCCTAACATTATGTTAGTGGTTTCTCCTTTGTTTAAAATTAAGTATTCATTTTAAACAACAAATCAGGCATCTTAACGCCTATTTAGTTCATAGTAAGCTGATATATATACAGTACTGAATTCTGGGGTCACACATCACAAAGTAAACAGTATCTGCTTGAATAAGAGCTTGTTGTGTTTCCCATCACACAGTGCCTGTAGTGTACTGCCGCCCTGGACAGTCTCACCTTGTCCTCGTCAGGTGATCCTGACGCTCCTCTTCTGCCCTTCTCAGTACCCTGCCTGCCGCTCTCCAAAACATCTGTGTTCTTACTACCACCGACACTTCTTACTGGACCCCACATCCCACGGGGACACATTTTCACCCGAAAATGTTATAATTCTACCCTCAAGGTGTTTTTTTTTCCCCTCCATACAGAAAAGTCTAAAGAAGAATAGAACAAACTAACATTCGTTCCTTTATCTGTCAGATTTAATTGCATATTTAATTTGCATATGTATTGCATATCTCTCTTTTTTTTTTGAAAGAATACCCACCAAAAACCCTAACCTGTTGCCATCGAGTCAATCCCGACTCATAGCAACCCTAGAGGACAGAGTACAACTGCCCCATAGGGGTTCCAAGGAGCGGCTGGTGGATTCAATCTGCCGACCTTTTGGTTAGCAGCCCAACGCTTAACCACTGCAACGGTGTTACATATATAATTGAAGGGCTCCCATTCTTATTTCCTTCCCTCCTTCCCCAGGTGTTACCACTGTCCTGGTGTTTCCCTTTGCAGTCCAGGTTTTATATTCTGTCACATTCCTATCTATCCATAAACAATATGTACTATTATTTTACATGTTCTTCAATTTGTGTATTTAAAACCTAATCGCTAAAAATAGTGTGGCAGGTGAAATTTTTTCAGTAATATGATTATATTCTTTAGAATTTTAATTTCATAATTCAGTTTTTAATATGAAGAAGTAGTTTGTGAATATAGGTTTTAGCCTCTGCAATGTCCTTTATCCATGTAGTATTTTTGTCTGTAATGCTCTTTGGCAGTTGGTAACCAATAGAATGCCTTCTGTATATTTAACTGAAATAATGTGCAGGTATGACTTGATTATTTTAGTGTAATTACCTTTGAAATGCATAGAAAATACAACATGTATTTTTATCAGTCCTAAAAAATTACTCTTTTGGTACACTTTGGTTTTTAATTACTTTATACACAGATTAAAAGTTAAGCTGATGCTCTCTTTAAATGAGGGGATTATCTTTTTCCTGGAACTATGGAGAGAAGAATGCCCCATATGACTTCACAAAAGTAACAACTAGGAGATAAATGAGGGCATCAGAGTAGAAAGGATAAGGAGACTACAAAACAGTACATTTTTAAATATACTGAAAAGAGGAGAGACGGGCAAAATTACCAGATTAAAATTCTGAAAATTGTACGTTTACATTTGCAACTCTTGTTTGTTGAATTTTACAGCTGAAGCACTTTCATATCTATGCACATATAGCATTGTGGCAAAGTTCTTTTCATACACAGTAGACCAAGTTCTCTCAGCAGTGAGCCTTCTTTTTTAACCTGGTACTTTGCTTTCTTTCCTTCAGGGTCTGGGCAGGCCCCTCACTTCTGTTAATTGCAAATTGGATTACTTCAAAGATCTGGGTATGGCTGAGAGAGCCTGCCTTTACTTTGAGGAAGAGCCACGTGTAATGCTTTGGTAGATGATAGTGTGAAAGCTGAGATGAAAGATAGCCCTCTAACTTGATTGTTGAATCAAATGAGGTGTACACCATATGTCTTTAAAAAATTGTGATACAGTACAACTTCGTGTTGATCTATAAACCAGGCAAAGCCTTCCCTTGTAAGCCACATGCTGTAGAGTGGCTTGCAAAGGTGTTAAGTGTGAGTGCATGTGTTGCTTTCCAACCTGCTTGCCATAGATCTGTGCCACGTGAGTCCTCTGGCTGAGGTTGGCTCATCTGCTAAGGAGGCAAGGAAACTCTGCTTTCCCATCTTGAGTCTTCTACAAGCTCTGTGACCAAGGAGTGCATTTCAGTTGTCAGTCATTCCTACTGGTTCTTCTCACTTATTGCCCCCCTTTGTTAGCTTTTGGGAAGGCAGTAACTTATTGATAAGCGGGTTGATTTAGTGGGGGTGGGGGGAATTGAGTGTTTAAATGTTCTCCCCAACTTACATTTAAACATTATGTCATTTTCTTTCTGGTTTTATATGTTGGAATTGGTATAGATGGATAATACATTTTTCTATATGACGTGATATGATATGCTTTCATTTTGAAGAGTAAAATTCGTGTAATTTAAAATTTAGGAGAGTGACAGTGTAAGTCTGATGCAGGCTGTCAGTCCTTTATTGTTTCTGCCCTGATATATTGGGCTTTTATTTATTTGTCTAATATTCAGAGAAACAGTAAAGAAAACTATTGTAGCATGTAAGTTATTTTCTGAAGTCATTTTCTCACTTCAACTTATTTACTTAAGAGTTTGCAAATGAGACAAGAATAAAAATGAATGTGTCTGGCAGAGACAGGCAGCAGCAGTTCAGAAGTTCTGGGTAGTCTCCGGTATGAGTCTGGACATAGAAAACGACGTATTCGAAATGGAGTGTAGATGGCAGGTCCTTCAGTGGTGCGCTCAGAGTCCGACTGTGTTTCTAGCCACAAAGTGTATTTGATGGTAAATGGATAACAGATTGCCTAGATGTTCTTTGTACCACCTGCAAAATACTGCTTGCTCTAAATTTCAGAATTAAGGCATCAAGGCATCAGCTATGTAGAATAAAAGCATGGTCTTGAGAAAACAGTGTGCCCCGTTCAGGTAGAGGGTGTTGCTGTCACACTTCTCAGGGATTACCACAATTACTGAATAACTTAATTCATCTTTCTCAGGATATAACCATTTTCAGCATGTATGCAGTGAGATAACTGTGTTTCTACAGTGGAGCCCATTGGTATCACCCCCTGGCACCATTCCACCCCAGCATGATGTTTTCACATATTACTTCAAATAAATTAGCATTCAGTCAGTGGGAGGTCTGACCATGCTACTATAAAAACTTGAAGCGTACAGTTGAAGGTATGTTGTTGTTTCCTGCCACCGGGTTGACTTCAACTCATACTGACCCTATATGACAGAGTAAAACTGCCCCGTAGGGTTTCCTAGGCTGTAATCTTTATGGGAGCAGATCGCCGAGTCTTTTCTTATGCGGAGTCACTGTGGGTTTGAACCTCCATCCTTTTGGTTAGCAGCTGAGCAGTTAGCTATTGCACCTTCACGGCTCCTTAATTGAAGGTATAGAATTGTGATTTTCTTTTTCTTGTTCGTGGTGACATCCACTGACACCTGATGTGTCAGTCAGGAATAGGTTTAGCTGCATACAGTAGAAAACTCAGGCCACAGTAGCTTTATCAAACAGGATCTCTCTTTCCCTAGTCTAGAGGGAGGCAGACCAAAGCAGGTATGGCAATTTCACAGTGCCATCTGGATCTGAGGCTCTTTCTGACTTTATGCTCATCCATCTGTATGGTTGTACAACGTTCATCCTCATGCTTGTTGCCTCATGGTGACCAGGTGGCTGCTGCACCTTCAGGATCCTTCTAGAAGGAAGAAGACAAAAAGCAAAAAACAAAAGGCACAAGCCAGTCAAATCTCCCCTTTAAAGAGCCTTCTTGGAAGCTCCAGGACTCTGCAAGAGAGGTTGGGATATATAGTTTCTTAAACGGGAGCTGCTGCTCTGCACAAGATAGGAGTTGTGTCAACAGGAAAAAAAGAGGGTAGCCTGGGCAGATGGGTGTCCACCACACGGTGTCTGTGTCTCAGAGGTTGCCATGGTGCAGAGACCACAAGGAAGCCCAGGAAAAGGGCATGTGTGAGAGAGCTACATTTTTCATCATTGATTTAGGAGCAAGACAGAGCTCTATTCTTAGGAAGAATAAAGTAAAAAGAGGTTAATGTTCTATAGTCTTTTCTTTTGAAATTGACCACGGGGAGTTCTTGAATGTCAGCAGTTTGTGGTGTAATGGAAATGTTACAGAGCAGGAGTTAGGGGCCATGGGGTCTGCTCCTGGATCTCCCAATATCTAACTTTGTTATACTCAGCAAATCGCTTCATTCTTTTTGGCATAAGGGTTTCCTCCTCCATCTCTAAAATGAAGGAATTGAACCAGTCACTGTGATCCCTCCAAGGTAAAAAAGACTTTTTTGATTATCTGAGTTTGTTGGTTAACAGTTTAACTCAGTTTGACTCCAAATTCTGCCCTCTTGTTCCGTCACCACATGTGAAGATGATTAAGCATGGTATTGTGGTCAAGTTGATGGAGAATCGCCATCAGGTTACTTGTTCAGCCTTCGTTGTCTGTGTAGAAGCCAAGACATGCTCTTGTCCAGGACTGTCAGTCCTTTGAGACCACACAGGGAGTGGCCCTGTTAATTTTGGTGTTAAAATTAGATTTTCTGTTTTGGACCCTGAGGTTCAGAGAGGTGGAGAGAGGGGAGGGTGCCCCTAAATTTGATGTGAGTGAGGGGAACACATTCCCCAGCATTCTTTGTCCTTGGTGTTAAAGTACCTCCTGTCCCAGGGGTGGGTGGTTAGGTCAGAGTGGTTTCAGGCTTGCAAACACCAAGATTTCAAACTCAATTATAAAAATACCAGTAACTAAGTGTGTTGGTAACCAACCCACAACTATAGGTCTTATAATAACTGCAAAGGAAATCTAAAAATTAACAAAGGCTGTACAGCTGGGCCATCAGGGAAAATCTGTACAACTCTGTGCACAGCAGAATGATCTCCCAGAACTGGGATCTGCCATACCCCGCCATACCCCTGTCCACTCCTCCAGCAGAGAGCAACTTTGGCACACCCGTGTGTTTGAAACACTTAGACAGTTAAACTGATTGCAATAGCTATGACTTCTGGGGCAAAATGTGCCAGAAAGCAACTCAAGGAGACAGCACTGGCATCACTCAGAGAATCCTGAGTGATGATGGGAAGCAATGTGGAGGTTTTTGGAAAGTGCCCTAGCAATGTTTTTGTCCACATTTGGGTACCTTTTGAGTCTGAGGAGGGTCCCGGACAATGAGAACAGCACAGGGTGGAGAATGCAGGTGAATCAGCAGGGGCTCATGGAGCTGAAGTACAGAAGGAAGATCCGTGTGAAAAGTCTTGTTAGAGGCTTCTGTGATTTGTGATGAGGAAATTCTCTCTCTCTCTCCCCCCCTCTGTTTCTCTCTCTGGCTTTCATTTAGTTTTCTCTTCTAAGCAGAGATATCTTTGTGTTCACTTGAAAACAGTGCATAGAAATTTGGGTCTCTTAAGGCATTTGCCCTTGAATAAGATAGAAATCTGAGCAACCTGAGGTTTCTGTATGGAATGTAAGAAGAGTTGTGATGAATAATTAAACAATTTATAGCTAATAAAATATACAGCACATTGCTTCAAACTAAAACCTTCTAACTCTGCCTTGGGGATGAATGTTTTTCATTATTTTTTAATTGTTGCCAGGGTTGACCTTGAAGGTCTTTTCTGGCAGATAATTTGTTATGGTTAGAATGAGATCACTAAGCATTTTAGCGCAAGCTGCATGATGCATAGAGTGTCTTCCTATTATATAATGGTGATGTGATAAATCTGTTTTCCTGGGAATTTGTTCTTTCCTTAGGTGGAAGCTTATTTCTCAGACCCTGACTTTGACAGTCTCAGTGTTGCTGTGTTCAGGAGTATTTCCATGGCCATAATGCAGGTCCCTGAGTCCATGTCATACTTGTACTTAAATAATGACTGACAATCCCTAGTGACCCAGTGAACAGCAAAGGGATGATCCTCCACTTGGGCTGGATAAAGTGGACATGGCAGGACCTAGGACCTACTTTCTACCCTCACGAAAATGGCATCCTGAGAGATCATTCTTCCCATGTATAGAGTTGTACACATTTTGCCCTGATAGCCTATATAGCCTTCATTGCTTTTTAGTCATCAGGAGCTCCTTGAAAACTCTATGGGGCAGTTCTGCTCTGTCCTATAGGGTTGGTATGAGTTGGAATCTACTCGATGGCAACAGGTTTGGTTTTTTGGTTTTTGCAGTTACTGTAGGACCTATAGTTGTGGTAACACTTAGTTACTGGTATTTTTACAATTGATTTAGAAAAGAAACACAGTAAATGCAATTATGTATTTTTTTTATTAAATTAATTCACGGTTTTCTGTTAATGTTACATTTTATGCAGAACCGATTATTGGAACATTTTGGCTACAGAATTGATGAAAGCATAGGAAAAATCTGTAGATTTTCACCAAATAGAACAAGTAAACCTGTTTTATTCAGTTTGGGAATTAAATTTAGCAAATATAACTTGTTTGGAATGTGTTCTGAATTTTCAACTTGAGTATTGAGTTTAGAACCACATGGTATTGATATGCATAATATTAACAGGTTTCATGTATATAATTTGAATTTAAAAAACAGTTAATTGTACCATATAATATGAAATGTCTTTATTTTTCTCTCAGTAACATTGAGAAAAAATAAAGTAGTAATATACTTCTCATAGTACTTTCTGACCAAAAAATAAATCCAGTATTTTAAATAAATACAAAATTTATACT
>NW_004443995.1:9415000-9447564 GCF_000243295.1 Trichechus manatus latirostris
ACAATAAAATATTAAAAAAATTAAAAAAAAATTGTAATGTTTAATTTCAGATATATTTAAAATATAGAAAAACCATAATTGTTAACCAAGAGTAACAGAGTGGAATCATTCTGAAAGAAAACAAAAATCTACTAGATATTTAGGATACTATTATCCTGAAGCATGAGAAAAATACAACTCAGCTTTCTTGACACTTAGAGGTAAAGTGCCTCTTAATACAGTCAGATTTGTCTCTATTTTTAATGCCTAAGGCTTGGCTTTTCTAACTCAGAAAGGAGAATGATGGAAAATAATGAAAAATTACAACTTTATTTCTCACTGTTATAGCCACTTTTTATATAATAGAATGAAATATGCAGTATGATGTTTCATGCCATTCTGCATGTTGTTATATATTAAAAAAAAATCAAGTTGTGAACATTTTAACTCTTGTCATAGATTAATTCTGAGACTATTCTGAGTGTTTTCCCTCCTTGTCCAGTTTATGAGTCTTCTTATTTACACTTCAGATAAATTATTCTTGATGGTTATAAGCTGGATTTGAAAATAGTGTCTCTGAGGAAATAAATTAAGATATAATTTATTTAAGATTTAAGGTTTAAATTATTTAAGATATAATTTATTTACATTTTTGTTTTTTCTAGAATATGAAGGGAGCAGTTTTTTTGTTGTTGTTGGAGAGAAGGGATAGTATTTCATTGCTTTGTGTGCAGTCCCACTTTGTTTATAAGATCCTAACTATTTCCTTCTTTTAATTTTACATATAATGACTTTTACTTTTTTTTCCAAAGCAGATCTCCTTGTTGGCAGTAGAAAGTTAGTAACCTATAAACAGGGTTAGATTGTAAAAAAAAAAAGTCTGTTAATTGAATCGCTGCCGTTTATAGCTCATTTTTTAGAGAAGAGATATTATGCATTAAAATTAAATACCCAGGTTAGCCTATTTAACGTATAATTAATGTCATGAAAATTATATATTAATTTTATGTGTTACAAATACATAATTATTGTATCTATATAATATATACTTTGTACCTTCATACACTTCTCACCTGATCTAGCTACTTGGGACATTGTGGTTGGGTGGCTTTGGAGTTGGACAGATCTGGGGGTTTTTTTTGGTTTTTTTTTTTGTGCTTTTGGTGAAAGTTTACGGAGCAAATTAGTTTCTCATTAAACAGTTAATACACAAATTGTTTTGTGACATTGGTTGCCAACCCCACGATGTGTCAACAACTTTCCTCTCCTCCACCCTGGAGTCCCTGTTTCTATTTGTCCAGTTTTCCTGTCCCTTCCTGCCTTCTCACCTTTACTTTTGGCCTGGTGTGCCCATTAGTCTTCTGTATACCTGGTTGAACTACAAAGCACATTCCTCACGTGTTATTGTTTTGCTTTTTGCTTGACTACAGGCTGGTTTTATGAGTTTGGGCAAGTCACTTCTGAATATGTTTTCTCTGTACAGTGGGTGTAATAGTAAGGTCTGGTTATGAAGATTAGAAGTAATAATGCAGATGATAGAGCAGCCGTTACATAGTACATGCTTGATAAATGTTATTTATTAAGAATATGAGTATCTTATTTTTATCCTTAGCACCTAACTCAGGGATTTGCACTTAGGAAGAGGTAGAATAAAAGTTGAATGAATGAATTAATAAATAGTAACTCATTTAGAGATCCTAGAAAGGACTGTAGCTACTTTCACAACCTTAATCAAAGGATAGCATTCTAATTTGGAGATTGTTCTTTTTGATGTGACTCATAGCTTCACTAAAGGCTTAATGTGGAAGAGGATATATGCTTCTACGTGGTCAATCAAGCTAAAAACCTAAGAGTCATCCTTGATTCTTCAGAGTTAAGCTGCCTTTACCTACCTGTTAATTTAATTGCCTGTAGTGAGCCCTGCTGGCGCAGTGGTTAGGCACTCGGTTGCTAACTGAAAGGTTAAAGGCTTGAACCCACCAGCTTCTCCACAGAAGAAAAGACCTGGCGATCTTCTCCCATAAAGATTAAAGGCTAGGAAACCCAACAGAGCAGTTCTACTCTGTCACATTGGGTTGCTAGGAGTTTGTTGTTGACTCAAGATTAAAAGACAGTAATATTTTCTGTAGCTGTTCAGTGGAAGGAATAGTCAGGGTCAGCTTTGTACAGACTGTAATTTGTGTTGGATCTGTGCATATGGCAGTGATGAGGAAGAAGAAGACTGGAGAAAAGAAAATTCCAGGCAGGAACAAATGCTTAGAGGCTGGAAGTGCAAAACGTATTGAGGGTTAGTGATTAGACCAGACTATGGAAAACACAAAAAAAATGCCATCAGAGCTCACTGGATAGTACCAAGCTCCACTTGGTACTCTCAGTGGAAAAAATTTGGTGTCGTTTACTAAATGATAAAGTGATCATATCCTGAAGGAGTGAATGAGTGATCACAGCCTGACGGAGTTAACGGTTGCTGTCAGCAGTACAGAAACCCTGGTGGTGTGGTGGTTAAGAGCTATGGCTGCTAACCAAAAGGTCAGCAGTTCGAATCTACCAGGTGCTTCTTGGAAACTCTATGGGGCAGTTCTACTCTGTCCTATAGGATCGCTCTGAGTCAGAATCAGTTTGGTTTTTTTTTTTGGTCAGCAGTACTCTGTGCTTAAAATTCCTCATTTTAAGTTTTTAAAAATAAGAGCACTTTGATTGAATTTTCATATTTTAATCACTCTTCATACTAACATTTTTTGTACAGAGGCCTTATATGTCATGAGTGTGAGCAATAAGGTATTTTGTCATATGGGAATGTATATTTTTTAGTACTTGAGTGAATAATGAAATGTTTCTGAATATAATTCAAGTTAATGTTTTATTTTAATACAGCAAATAGAAGTCACAGAAATAAATTTTAAATCTATTTAGAAGCTTTAACAAATACTGAAAATTTTAGTGATCATTTAGACTCAGTACATGTATTTCTAAACAAATACTATAAGTGGCCTTGGAACAACCAGGCTAGCTCACTTACCGTCATTTACTACTTTGCTTTTAAGGTATTGAACTGCTTTTTCCAACTTTATTCTTATCCTAATGTTCATTTTTGACAAAGGAGGACAAAGTTTGTGTGTTTTTTTTTTTTTGTGTGTGTGTGTGCAGTATATCAACATATAAAATTTTGTATCAGTGTTAATGTAGTTTTTATTACTCTTTGATTATGTTCTAATAGTTTTTTATTCATAAAATTAATACTCATTGTATATAAGTCTGTTAGTGAGGTTTAGTAATATAAGAAAAAATTATTCAAGAATTAAAAAAATTCATTGTTATAGCTCTTGTTAGTTTTTCTGTATAGTTTAGATTGATTTGTTATTCTATAATTCCATTGTCTGAGGAAAAGATGCTCAACATCATTACTTACTAGGGTAATGCAAATCAAAACCATGATGAGCTACCATTTCACACCCACTAAGATGGCTATAATAAAAAGACACAATAATAAGCATTAGCCAGGATGTAGTGAAATTGGAACGCCCACCTATTGCAGGTGGAATCTAAAATGGTACAGCTCCTTTGGAAAAGAGTCTGGCAGTTCCTCCAGAGGTTTAAAAATAGAATTATCACATGACCCAGAAAATCAAAGAGAACTCAAAATACATGTTTACACAAAAATCGGTTCATCAATGTTCAGAGCAGCAGTATTCATAGTAGCCAAAAAAAATGGAAGCTACCCAAATGCCTATCAACTGATGAAGGGATAAATAAAATGTAGTATATCTATACAGTGGAATGTTATTCAGCCAAAAAAAATGAAGTACTGATACATGCTACAAAATGCATATACCTTGAAATCATTATGCTGAGTGAAAGGAACCTGACACAAAAGGCCATATATTGTTTGAGTCCATTTATGTGAAATGTCCAGAATAGGTAAATCCATAGAGATAGAAAGTAGATTAGTGGTTGCTGGGGACTAAGGACAGGGCAAAAATGGAAGTGACTGCTAATGGTACAGGGTGTCTTTTGGGGGTGTTGAAAATGTTCTAGAATTAGAATAATTTGATGCTTGCACAACTTTGTGAATATACTTTAAAAGAAAAATCTATGTGCACATGGAGTACCACTGCATTATATCTACCCTAAACCACTACATTTTAAAAAGATACCTAACTTTCCTTTATGTCTTTTTGAGTAATTTAACAATCATTAGAATCTATTTTATGAACTTTTTCAGATAATCCTTAATTTTAGTTTTCAAAACTAGGTGAAAACAGAAGATAAGTTGGTTTTTTTAAAGAGTGTTTCTACTGAAATATGGACTTAATAAGTGAGAACAAGCGCTGAGGCCAAGTTTAATGTTATACTGTTTCTTACCATCTTTAAGCTTTTTAAATCAATTTTTAAATGATTATTTGAACCCTTCATTGCATCTCATATTTCTCTTTATCACTGACATCATTAGACAATCACAGTTGCTTATTCAGTAGATAATATGGCAGAATACTATAAAATTTTTGTTTTTCTGTTGTTTCAAAACTGGCCCATTATCTCTTGTCTACTTGTGACCGAGTGATGATTTCTTAGACGCTTTTGAAAATTCAGCATAGAGAATCTCCTTATTGGTGCTTCCCCACGACCTTGATTCCAACGCAGAGCCTGACTCTGCGAAGCAAGGGTGAACTTGCTGTACAGGCTGCGGTTAAGCTGTGCAGTTTTGCTCTGCCTGTTTAGAACGCACGTTTTGACTCCTTTACTCTCTTCTTGTGGGGATCAGGAGAGAGTTACTGTATTCTTTCTTGAATTCACTGATGAATTCCTAACTACTTTGATTTGAGAATATCTGTTATAAAGAATATTTATATCCTCAAATTGGACCTTTAAATAAAAATTAAAATAATCATGTGCATGTTCTGAAAGCGATCTCCAGGTTTTTTTGTGAAGTTAAAATTTGTTGTTGCTGCTACTTGCCGTCAAATCGATTCTGACTCATGGCGACCCTGTGTGTGCAGAGTAGCACTGTTCCGTAGGGTTTGTAAGGCTGTTCCCTTCAGAAGCAGATCACCAGACCTGTCTTCTGAGGCACATCTGAGTAGGTTCAAACCGCCAACCTTTCAGTTAGTAGTGAATGCTTAACCATTACGCCACCCACGGACTCTGTAGAGTTAAAATTTAGGCAGATAATAATATTGTGAGATAAAGTTTAATTCCCAGTCCTTTTCCATTAGATGCATAATCTTTTGCTAATGATGTTTTCTAGCTTTCAGTTGTCATATAATGTATCATACAGTGTGTATTCTGTTGTCACTTGTTTTGTTTAAAACTCAGCTTTTTTTTTTTTTTAGGTTTTTGCTGGTACGTTTTGATTTCATGAATTCATTTTCAGTGCTGTATAGTACTCTGTTGTATGAACACAATTAGTTTTTCCCTCTCCTGTTGATGAAAATTCTTTTCTCTGTTCCAAACATACTGCAATGAATACTTCTGTGTGTTTCCTTGTCCAAATATACAACAATATTTGTAGGTGATACTTCTGTAAATGAAGATTTTAGGGCATATGTGGTATGCATATCTTTATTTTTTTTCAAACTCTTAAATTCTTCTACAAATGTTTGTACCAATCTGTAGTCCAACCAACAGGGTATGAGAGTCCTCATTGTTTCAGTCTTGCCAAAACTGGTAGTAATGACTAAGCTTTTTGTTAGTCTGATGGGTATGAAATGTTTTCTTATTATTTTTCAGTTGCTTCATTCTCCTTAAAGAGCTCCTAAGAAGCTAGATTAGAGGGAAATTGAATCTTACCAGTTCATACTCATTATTTCTGTAACTACCTTTATGGCCCATGTGAAGAGCCAAGTGGTTATACACAGATTAAAACATTGGAGGCAGTCCTTGTCGTTGGCAGTTTCACTCCCTCCCCTGTACATCTGGTGTGTCTATTGCCCAGGTCTGTGTAACCCCTTGAAGTGGCACTAAGACTTCCATGCCATGCTTCCACAGTCATTATTTATGCCACACACTCATTCCTTTCTTAGATCCTGCTGTCTCCCTGGGGCCCTAAGAGGCCCCATTCCTTATGTCCTAGAGAAGTTCCCTCCTGCATCTGCACAAGGCAAGAAAATAAAAATAGAGACTAAAATGAAAATCTCAATAAACTACCCCAAGTCTGACATTGCCCTCGTAATTTCTCTACTGAGCTGCTCAAACTCTCATGACATGTCTCTTCTAGACTGAGAGTTTATAAACTCTCTTCACAAATGTTTAATGTCCGGCTATTATAATTACTATTATTACTATTTAGGACGCAACCTCAAACCATCTCCCTTCACATCATTACACAGTTGTCTTGTCATTTCGTGTCTTCTCCCTTATTCGTCTGCTCTTCCCTTTCCTTTTCTCTTTTCCACTCTCTTTCAAGCTGTGGTGGTTCCTTCTGTCACTGAGCTAACTCCATCTTCTCATTTTGCTGACAGCACCTATGCTTAAAGAAAACTGTTTGTTTCCCTTCCCACTCCCAACTGTGGGAAGAGCTTCCCAGTCATTGAGAACACTTACTCATTTCTTTGCAAACCCTATCATCTGGCTGGAATTGCCCCCTGATACCCACAGGGCTATTCCCCAAGTCCTACATGTTTTGACTCCAAATTCACCTTGATAGAGACCTTCCCCAAGGTCCCTGGGTGGCATAGACGATTTGTGTTCAGATGGCAGTTTGAACCCACCCAGAGGTGTCGCAGAAGAAAGGCCTGGCGATGTGCTTCCGTAAAGATTACAGCCAAGAAAACCCTATGGAGCAGTTCTATTCTGTAACACATGGGGTTGCTATGAGTTAGAATCAGCTGAAAAGCAACAGGTGTAGTGTTTTTTGGTAGCTGCCCTCCCTGGCTGCCCTACCCAAAATCTCACACTCTCCTTTCTGCCCTGCCTATCCACGGCCCTTCTTTCCTTAAAAAAATTTTTTTCTCTTTAGTGGTTATCACTATCAAATAATCTGTATATTTTACTTATTTACTTTTTTTTTTTTTTTTGTATTCTTCCCCCAGTAGAACAAAATGTTAATGAGAAAACTAAAAGTTAAGTCAGGGAGATGTTGTCCTTGGCATTGGTATCTAAGATAATATTTTGTAACCTAGGCAAATACGTAACCCCAAGTATATGTAAAAATATAGACATTTCATGGCGTATCTTTGGCTATGTGTATTTTCACCAAAAAAAAAAAAAGTTGAGAATTTAGAGGGTTAAAATGTTGTGGGGTTGTTAACCAATGTCATAAAACAGCATGTGTGTTACTGTTACATGAGAAACTATCTGTTCTGTAAGCCTTCACCTGAAGTACAATAAAATATTTAAAAAAATATATATATAGACATTTCAGCACACTTAACTTTAATTCCCATTACATTTCAGCATAGTTTCAAAGGAGGTACAACTGTGAAGGAAAAGAGTTGTTGTTATTGATTTCAATAAGTTCATAAAACTGTAAATTAAAAAATTATTTACTTCTGGAAATAAACTGGAATGTACTACGTAAAATACTAATTAAGACCCTAATATAATTTTCCTACTTTTTTTAGTGCATTTATTTGCTAAAGATTTCTAATAATAATGTAAGGAATCTATCTATTTTAAATCTTACCTAGAAAAATTTAGTTAGGGACTTGTTTTAGGGTTTAACTGTTGGTAAAACAGATTTACTTTTATTGCTAGACATCATGTGCTTTTAGTCTTTGAATTTTTAAAGTTCAAAATAAATTGATAGATATGTTTCATTTCAGTAAGTAAAATAAATGTTATTTAAAGTTTAAGCTAAAACTCTTAGAGCAGTAAGCTCTCTTACCCTTGTATAGACTTGTTTGACCATAATTTGAGAGCTATTGAGGAGAGAGAACTGTAAAAAGGAAAGGGTCCATTGCATGTTAGGTTACATTCCTTCTTTCTACAGTATTTGAAACACACAAAACCAGCAGCACTACAGTGAGTCCTTTGTTCTTCCTGTTGGCCAAAACACTAGATAGCTTACTGTAAATATGGCTGACTGCCAGGCTGTGGCGCAGATTCTTTTTTTTAAATACTGTAAACTGGCACAGGCTCAAGAATTACAGTTCTTCCTTTTATTTACTTTCTCCTTCTAACTGAAGAGTTTCATCTATCATGAGATGGAAAAACAGTTGTGGTAGGGAAGAAAAAGGCCCAAAGAGTTCACTGTTTTTCTGCCTTACGCCTAACCTTGGGTAGATTTCCAATGAAATAAGCGTAATAATTTTATTCCTCTTAACTTCAGAAAGAATAATGTCCTCTCATGACAAACGGAAAAAACTCGAGTAGAGAAGGGTCAACTGAGTAGAATTCAGAACAGTACTTCTTAAATACCACGCTACTTTTAAAATGGATTCTGTATTGGTGTTTTCCTATGCCTCGTGTGTTAATTTCAGAAATGTTATTGTATTTTAAGTTTTTGTTGTCCTAGAATGTTTTTGGTTTTGGATTCCAGTTTTATAATGTGCCTGCTTCATTTCTAGCATTACTAAGTAGCCTCCCCTTGTGTTGGAATTTGAATTGAAAAGAAGTACAGGGAAGTAAAGGGTGTGGAGTTCTGCCTTTCAACTACTGGGTGTGTCCCTTTTTGAAACTTTATTTTAATATAAGAAAAGGCTTGGGAATTTCATATTTTTGAAAAGACTGTTTGCTGTGTCCTTAAAACAGAGGCGCCAGAAAGCAGACAGTGCTTTCTTGATATAAACAAATCTTGTCAACATTTTTAAATTTTTCAGCTTTATTGATTAATTTTTACATAGAGAAACTTTTCTAAGATGCAAGTAGAAATTAACTATAAGTTGTGATTATTTTTCAAGAAATCAAGCCAAGATTGTATGTACTGTCCTTGCCTACCTCACTGACATGGAAATAATTTTATGTAATACACGTATGTCAACATATTTATTTTTTCATTTCACTCCTTAATCTCTGTTTCTTTGAAAAAAGGAAATTTCGCTAGGATGTAATTAGAGGATATTTGTCTTGTTTTCAGATACAATTAAAGGTAGAAGAAACTATTTTTATATTCAGATGAGTTTTATACTAGTCATTTTAGGATATATGGAAGATTTAAGAAATCATAGATAATAACAAAAGATAGGGAGCCTGCTTCTACAAAGATGCTCTGCCAGTTACTGAGATGGCTTTTGTTTATACCCTAATATATTTTTAATTGTTTGGGGGCGGGATTTTCTTTGGACTGGTTGCAAATAACTTTAAAATTTGGGCAAAATACCTTAGCTATTTATGTCTCAGTTTCCTCATGAAAAATATAGGTTGTTAGACCAAGGCCTAAGGATTCATGAAGTTTTTTTAGTCATCAACACTATGTAGTCATCAATAATTATGCTTAGTGTTCCTCTACAAATTTTGTATATAATTCCACCGGTACAGTGAACAGAGGATTGGGCTGGGAGTGAGGAGACCAGGTTCTTAGCCTGACCCTTAGGATATTGAATCATTGTATGCCCAGTTTTCTCATCTGTAAAATACAGTAAGTCCCTGGGTTTTGAACGTCCAGCTTACGACAAATGGTACTTGCCCTTTAATGTTATGTAAATTTGCCCTCACTTTGAAATGATTGAACCAACCCCTACTCACAGCAGATTCTTCATCACAGTCACCTTCACTTGCTGCACGTGCAGCTTTTAAATCCTTAAAAAGGCTTCAAGCCTTTTCTTGCACTTAAGTAAGGCCAAATAAGAACCATAAGCACCTGTTCCGACTAACCTACAAATTCGACTTCAAAAGACACTCTTAAGAACAGAACCTGAGGACTGCTTTAATCAGTACAACTAGATAATCTTAGAGGTTGCTTCCAAATTGAAAAGTCTAGACAAAATTCTATGATCATTTTGACTTTATTTTTAATAGACTGAAATTTGTGAATAATGAGAACATGATATTCTAAAGTAGTGAATATATAATTTACATTCATAAAATGTAGGTGTATAATTTTATAATGTTGCATAATTTGAAGAAATTTCTCTTGTCTCCTTAGTTCCTACTGACTTTAGAATTCTTTCTCTTTTATTTATGATAGGCTGTTGTCATTTGATGTCATTTATGTAGAGAATGTGAGTAAAAATGGCTTACAGATTAGGGTATTTGGTAATTGGAAGATATTCCAGTGCAGATAAAACCTTGTAGGGCCAGGATTCCATGTAGAATCTTGAGAGGCAGCTGCAGGGCACTATGCCACAAGACTTTGGATTTGACTTCTGATTCTAGTGCCTACAAATTTTGATCACTAGGATAATGCATTAAGACAGCCTAATTCTGAGTTTCCTTATTGCTAACATGAGATATTGAGTATTAACTGAGTTTAAATTAGATCGTGTGTGTGACTATACTTGGTATTTTAAAATTGTTAAAATCAAAGTTATTGCTTCAAGTAGGCAAGTCTTTGTTGGGCATCTAAGGCCCCATGCAAGGGAGGAGATACATACCTGGATAATGAAAATGCAAGGCATGAAAAGTCAAAACATTAGTTGTTAATCAGGTGAATGAAAGTGTAGTAATGTAGATAGAATGATGGATTTGAACGGGTAAGATTGTGCAAGGCTTCATAAGAAGGTAGATTTGAGTTAGTCTTGAAGGATGGGTAGGATTTTACCAATGGAGGAATAAGGAAGAGAGAGTCAGGAGAGGTTTCCAGGCAGGCGTCTTAGTCATCTAGTGCTGCTATAACAGAAATACCACAAGTGGATGGTTTTAACGAAGAGAAGTTTATTTCCTCACAGTCAAAGTAGGCTAAAAGTCCAAATTCAGGGCGTCACCTCCATGGGGAAGTCTTTTTCTCTCTGTCGGCCTTCTTCTCTTTGGTGTTCCCATGGACTAGGAACTCCTCTGCACAGGGACCCCGGTCCAAAGGACGCGCTCTGCTCCTGGAACTGCTTTCTTGATGGTATGAGGTCCCCCTGTGTCTCTGCTCACTTCTATCTTTTATTTCTCAAGACGTTGCCTCAGGATACAATCCAATCTTGTAGAGTGAGTCCTGCCTCACTAACACAACTGCCACCCATCTTCCCTCATCAACATCATAGAGGCAGGATTTACAACATATAGGAAAATCACACAATACCAGGAATCATGGCCCAGCCAAATTAATACACACGTTTTTGGGGGGACATAATTCAATCCATGACAAGGAGGAAGAGTGAAATCAGCATTGGAGGGTTTAATGTGTTGATGGAACTTGGCTCCCCTTGAAAAGGAGACAAGTAGAAATTATTTCAAGAGCAAATCAATGTATAGCATTGTTTTATATGGTAAGAAGTAGTGTTTCATCCCATTAGATGTAATGGGATTGCATTTTTACTACTTGCACAAAATGCTGGTTTATTCTAATGTCTTATCAAATATATCCAACTTCTTGCAATACTTTTTCCAAGTCGTAAAAGAGGCATATATATAATTAGATATTGCTGAAAAGTCTTTCAATTACAAGTGGTGTATGAATTTCTCTAGTAGTAGGAGGGTGATGTCCTCCTGGTTTAAGAACTGATCAAAATGAAAAGTTCTTTAAAGGAGTTAAAACTATCTGAAGGCTACTCAGAAATCAGTGGAAGGATTGGAGTACTTAATCTTGCTTATTATCCCTTAAAATGATGTTGTAACATACTAACTTTTCTTTGGAATTGATCAGTGAATATCTGAATTAAAGTGGTAATGACTTTGAAGAATAAGAATAGTTCTCAGATTTTTCCTTTTCTGTGCCTTCCATTTGGTGTCAAATGATTTTTAATATTTTATAATACTGTATATAATTTAAGACAAGCTTCTCTGAATTAGATTGCTTGTAGGCACATTATATTTCTGACTGCCAATAGGAAATGATTTTCTCACTATTTGAATTTGAATCCAGTTTTTTGTTTGTTTGTTTGTTTAACATGTTAACCAAGCTCCCTTAGTGTTTGTCTTTTGCTTTTGGGAATGCCCACATGGCCAGTCGTGTCATCTTCAAGGATGTGAGAGGATCACTGAACAGCAGTGGTCAGTGCCTGAATGTTTGTTTAAAGGGAGGATGAACAGGACCTTTAAATGAGAGGGAATATAACATATTTTAGAATAGGAGATGAGGGTATAGTGGAGAGAATTCTATTTCTGCCATTGTCATTAATTCACTAGGAGATTTTCGGATAGTAAGACATCTTTTCTGCTTTGGTAGATTAGAGAGATTAAACAGATTAAAACCCGTTGCTGCCGTGTCAATTCTGACTCATAGCAAACCTGTAGGGCAGAATAGAGCTGACCCATAGGGTTTCCAAGGAGCAACTGGTGTATTCAAACTGCCGATCTTTTGGTTACCAGCCGAGCTCTCAACCAGTGTGCCACCAGGGCTCCAAACAGATTAGAGAGAGAATTTTTTGAAAGAAGTGAGAGGGTAAAATATCATTTCTTACCAGAGAATAAATCTTAATTTAAATACATTGTTGAAAGACTTTTCTTTATTTGCAAAAACATCATGCCAGTGTATTACACTTCTGGTTTTAGATATATTTTAATACTATTGTGAAGATGAGGTTTTTTTCTTTAATATATGAGACAATATTTACCCTTTTTTATTTTTAGACTAGGGCTAATGGTATTTGGTACATAATGACAAATGTTTGCAAAATGAATGAAAAATCAAGGACATAAAAATAATTATTTTCACAGAAAAAAGTTGAAAAGCTATGTTTCTCCCCCTGCCTCTTTTAATCTTGTACTGTTTGGGCTCTGTCACTCACTAGGTTATGACTTTAAGCAATGACCTTACTTAACCCGTCTAACCTTTAGTATCTCCATCTCTAAAATATATATCACAGTACTTATCTCACAGGTTAGTGGGGGATTAAATTAGGTAATATTTCCATCTTAGCAAAATTTTAAGGAAAATATACAGTACGAATTTCTTTTTGGTGTCCACCCTAAGTCCTTGGCACTCATGAATACCTTTCCCTCCATTTTCCTCATCTGGTGAACTCTAGAGTCTACATTTAAAGGGCTCACTGAACCTCCCTGTACAAAGTTATTAGGTATAATTTTTTTTTTTTTACTTTCTAAAAGATGAAATATGCTGTTTAATTCTGTGGTGTAATGGTGTCCCCCAAAGCCTCTGTTTTTCTCTGTATACTCACAGAACTATGAATGATCAAACTGAGGGGTCCTTGGGCATTTATCTAGTTCCTTCTGCAGGTGGGTCCAGAGAAATTTTTACCAGTTAACTTTTCTACTACATGTTTGTAAGAATTAAAAGTAATGGAGAAAACTTAACATTTATAGTTTATTCTCTAAATAAATACTTACTGGAAAGACAGGCTCTTTTGCTTTATTTTAAAGTAAACTAGATTGTGGGAGTGTCTTCTGTTTTTTTCCAGATATCTAAATTTCAGCACCTCTCGTTCATCCATTTAAAAATCTCATAAACTGCATACTTAGGGAAACTCCCACCTAAACCTCTTGATTTTGACAGCATCTTATGTAATTTTACACCAAACAGTGCATATTTGTTTCTTTCACTTGTAGACATACTGACACACACATACAGTATTTGAAAGAAAGTTATGTAGGAAGCTAATTACATGTTTCTTCTCACTGTACCACCTTCATGATTGCATTCACAGGAAAAACCTGAGCAAAATAAAATTGAATAGCAACCTTTTCATTGCTTAGTTAAGTTTTTTTAGTGTTGAATTATTTTAATTGGGTTGCAGTGAGGTGGCTTCAGATGTTGGTCCAAATAAGTATTCAGTAGATAGAAAAGTTGCCTTCTAAACTCTCTTTTTTGTTTGTTTGTTTTTTTCTTTTGCCTTCCTTAGCCTATTTGACCAGCTCAGACCTGGAACCTGTGAGGCCCAAGGTGCAGGCCTCCTCCCATCAGGAGCAGGAGTCCTGCTTTGTTCCGTGGTCAGATCTCATGGGCCATTCTGGACAGTTGTCTTGCACCTGTCACTGGCCATCCATCTCCACGGGACAAATCTGAACATCCATCACCACTGCTGGAAAAACACTTCAAAGTGTATGCCTTCCTGTAGATGGGCTGGCTAAATCGTCTTGGTGTACAAGAAAGTATGTTGTTACTGATTTAGAAAGTTACTGCTTCTAAAAAGGTGGTGCTTGGTTCCAACCCTTCAAAAAAAAAACCAACCCTGTTACCGTCGAGTCAATTCCAACTCATAGAGACCGTTTAGTGCCCATCAGTTCCACTCAATTCTGCATGGCATATGGAGAGACTGTGATAGCCAGCGTAGCGAATCATGTGCTTGGTTGGTGGCAAGTCTCTTTGCCTTTGGCATTGTAGCTCACCTCTCCCATCTTTCCTTCTGCAAATCTATTGTGCTTGCTTTGTCTTGTCTTTCTCCTTAAATTCCTGCCATGGGGGCAGATAGGCTTCTCTAGATAAAGATTACTTAGTGGCATCACAGTGGGTACAATCCATTTGCCGTAGAGAAATAGCAGATGATGCTTTTAAATTTAGAGAAACCATGAAGGATTAGTAGAGATTTGGTGAGAGTGACGATTATACTACAAGTGCTAAAGAATTATTTAAATGTCAGTTTTCAGATCTGTTATCAGTTAAGTTTTGTCACTTGGTTTCTTTAGTCCAAGCCTCATTTTTCAGGCCTCAAAAGGAGTATATTTCTGATAATGCTACCATTTTGTGCATTTAAATTTCTATGAGCAATGCTGTTGTCTTACCCTGTGTGGGGGAAGTCCAAGTTAAGTGCATGGTAAGGTGGTTTATACATGTCAATGTGAAATTGTATTCTGATTTATTTTTCATTCATATTATGGGCACTTTCAGAAACAAATTTCTAAAGGGCTATTTGTTTCATCCATTTGTAACAAACATTTTAAATCCACATAAAATCACTAGTGTCATGCCATGTATGGAATCACAATTTAGATACTTGCCCTTGTAATCCATTCTGGATTATTTTTGCATCAACTAGATTAAGGGAATTTTTCCCCCTGCTAACAGGCATTGCCAAATGTGACCAGCCCCGCTGCTCCCCAAGAACTCTGAAGTACACCCTCCATTTTTCACAGAATGTGGTTAATGGTGACCAAGTAGTGGAGGGGTGGAACTAGAAAGGAGCTGAATGTAACAAGTTTGGAAAAGGCCAAGAAAGGTTAGCAAGGGCCAGGGAAAATACAGCGTAAACAACTTTTGTCTGCAAAGGGCTGTGTCCTTTAAGAAAACATGTGGGATGAAGCAGAGCTGGAGACACTGGAATTGAGATTAACTGTTTGCTGGGCTCCCCCTGTGGCCATCTCCTAAATATTCATTTTCACCTTTTATGTTGTCCTCTCTTCTCTTTTACTCACCTTCTTCTTTTCAGTGCCAGTTTACATATCAATCCAGTGTTTAGATATCTTCCTGCTGCTTCCTCACCTGTGTTTGGAATTCAGTGAACGATTACATACTGATGTAATGTATAGAAGTACTACCTAATAGTAATTCCTGTTGTGCTGGGTATAAGGAGGACCGGGGAGGTATTAAATATATGATTTGTATGTGTGAAAGTACCATGTTAATTGTAAAAATATACCGCTGCTGGTTATTTATTATTGTTGTTAATAGTAATGATGATGTAATAGCAATGGCAGAGGTGGAAGCGGGGGCTAAAAATCAGCCCCATGGGTAAAGCACTGTGCACTACATAGTGTAAGAATCTATTCCCTTGACCCTCTTGTTTGAAAAGGCAATAGTGAACTTGTACACACATTCCTAATATTAAAGTACATCCCACCCAAAGAACTGAGTGACTATTGTTGGGACTCTTCTTCCCATAGTAGATGACTTTTAAGCTGAAACCTGAAGTATGCAAAGGTTTAGAGGTAAGAGACCAAGTTAAGAGTGTCAGTATAGTTGGTGGTGTCTCAGGGAAATGTGGAGGGAAGGAGGTTGGAAAGGTGTAGGTGTTTGGCATTGAGTGGAGAGAGGTCGGTCCACTGCCCTAGGCTAGACATTAGTAGTGATGGATCTGAGAGACACTTAGGTGGAATCAGTGGGACATGGTGATTGATTGCTGGTGGGGATTGAGAAGGGGAAGAGTTCAGGATGATACCCAGGGCTCTGAGTAGATGGTGGCAGAAATGCAGCAGAAGGTCAGGTTTGTGGAGGAAGATTGACTCTTGGCTTTGGTGCATCTCTGGGTGAGGGGATACAGGTAATTTCAGAAGAGGGAGATGTATTTCTGTTTTTCAGCATGTTTGCATTGGATGTAAGAAAAAATAACAGATTTTTAATACTTTTTAAAAAGTTAAGCTTCTTCCTCAAAGACTATTCTAGTTCTCCCTTCATTGTCACTAAAGTAATGCTGACCATAAATCCTTCCTGATGTGAATAATGAAAAATTTGTGTAGTTCTCTAAACTTAGGAGGTATATTACGTTTGCCTTTGTGACTTTATGGATATTAGGTTGAGATTGTGGTTAAACCAATGAACTGAAGAACTCAAGCTGATGGTCTCATCATTCAATCCGGCAGCCTGTCTTAAATTTCAGGCTAATATCAACGTTCATACATGATTGCTTAGTTAGTATTCTTTTGGTACATTAACATTTTTCATATTAAACTCAAGCTGAATTTTAATAGACAATTTTTTTCCAGATTCTTTTAAAGTATCTTTAAACTTGTTAATGTTTTATAGTTTCCAATTGAATGATGGCGTTGTTGATTTAACATTATGTTTACGTTTATGTAATATGATATAGGCCAAGAGAACGATTATAATACTAGTGTATTATGCTTTCATTTTATTTATGCTATTTGGGTTGCTGTATCAGCTTAAACAATCCCATTCATTTAAACTACTCTTAATTTTCATGCAGTTTTTGAAATGTAGTGAAGCACACAAGGTCATTCCAAATCCATTTTATTATATACCTGTGTTTTGATTTTTGGACAGTGAGTCTCAAATGTAAAACTCCTGGAGCCTTTTGTATTTCTCACTTGACAAGAACTCTTGTTTTGATGGGTAACCCTGGAGGAGACAAAATTAAAACCAGGAATATGTGAGCTGGATTTACAGAGCGTAACATACTTCTTTCTGAACTTTACAAGAGCTGTTTTCTACTTATTAAAAGGTTGTACAGTGTTAGCATGTTGTTGTTGTTAGGTGCCGTCAAGTCTGTTCCAACTCATAGCGACCCTGTGTACAACAGAACAAAACACTGCCCAATTGTTGGCTATACTTGAGCCTGTTGTTATAGCCACTGTGTCAATCCATCTTCTTGAGGGTCTTCCTCTTTTGCACTCACGCTGTACATAACCTTACATAAATCATGAGTGAAGTATTTTTTTGTAGGTTGGTATTACTGAAATTGCATTGGTATTGTTTTATTAAAGGATCCCTGGTGGCAAAGTGATAAAATGCTTGGCTGCTAACCAAAAGGTTGGCGGTTCAAACCCACCAGCCACCGCGTAGGAGAAAGATGTGGCAGTCCGCTTCTGTAAAGATTACAGCCTTGGAAAACCTATGGGGCAGTTCTACTCTGTCCTATAGGGTTGCTATGAGTCAGAATCAACTCAGTGGCAGTGGGTTTGAGTTTGGTTTTTATTATTTTTTTAACAAAATCCACAACTAATATAATGTTAGTATAAGGTCCTTTCACTGATGATGTAATGTTCTAGAAAATTCATTTCTATTACAGTTCTTGTAGAGGGGCTTTTTTTTTTTTTTTTTTTTGTATTTTACCTTTGATACTCAGGTGGAGTACAGTCACTATATTTATGTATGTGGGGAGAAAAGGAAATAGAGCAGAATTTTTTGATGATTTGATAGGGCTTATCTTTCTTTGCTTTTGTGAGAAGGCTTATGAATTAATGATATAGAGAGTTTCATTTGAATTTATCGTTTTAGACTTTACTCAATTACTTTATGTCTTGAAATTTATAAATAAATCCTAGAGCCAGGGATTTTTCTCTTTTAGTACATCTTCTAGAATATCATAATATTTGTAACAAATACATTAAAAAGTAAGTAGCTGAAATTGCTTTGGGAGTTCTTAGGCACTTCATTCGTGTAATTGATAAGAAAACCACTAACTCTCCCTTAAGCACTCAGTGTGTTCGGTGGGTGTGTTCACCAGTTGTGATACAGGAGCATACTATTAAGGTCAGCCTTATCTTGAAAGGGAAAAAAGCACACTTGGCATATGTACATTAGTTGTCCCTTAATACAGATTTTTCCCAGGAGCCTTCTGATATCAAATATTCTGTTTAATTTTCCCCGTTAAGTATACTCAATATTTGTCAAACCATTCATCCTTATTTGGAGTTCAGAAACAGGTCTCTATATCTACAGAGAGTGAATTTGAGACTGCTTCGAGATCTCCCTACACTGGGTACCATAGTGTTAGGTAGGCTTGTATTGGATTCTGCTGAAGGCAAAGAGCAAGCAACAGTACACAGGATTTTTGGGGAAAGGTGCAGACAGTAAGCAGAAGGGGCACAGGAGGGGCTTGGGGGAAGGTATGGAAACAAATATATCTAATGTCATAATTTTGAATATCCTTGTGTGTGGTACACCTGCTGCTTTATCATTTTCTGTAATTTGGAAACACAAGTAAATTTATCCAGCATTCAGCATTTTCAACAGAATGTTTCTTATTTTTAATTTCATTGTTTCTGAAATCTTTTTAGAGATTTATATAAAGATGTGAAATATTAAGATTAGTGGAGGTTAGAAGATAAAACCTTTGGAATTACGGAACAGAATATTCTGTTTTTTGTTTTTTTTTTAGATTTTGATACTGATATTAAGGACAACTTTTGCCATATATTGAAATACTTTAACACTCCCTGTGGCTATCTTATAAATTGGCAAACTTTGTTAGGAGACTTAGCAGGAGTCCTAATGGGATCCGTGGCTGGAATTTCCAGGGGTTCATGAACTTGGTTGGGGGAAAAGTACACTTTCATTTTCACTAATCTAGTGCAGCAGGTATATCCATGCACAAGGATATTCAGAATTATGACATTGGGTATATTTGTTTATATGCTTTCCCTCAAGCCCTCTTTTAGTTAATTTAGTTTGTTATGTAGACAGTAAACCATAGCAGCATTAGCAAAACCGGTGACTTTGCCACTGATAAAAATCCCAGATATTTCGTATCACATTACAGTCGTTACAGATATCTCAAAATATTTAAGCTTATCACTACATTAAAATTACAGTATTTATTGAACCCACTGCCAGATCTTGCTATTTAATGCATTAATAAAGCAGTACATTGCTATATCCTGTTTTAAAATATTTTGATAACTCTCAGTCTAATTGACTTCTTTGTAATCAAGTTATACCCTTAACATCATTCTAAGAAGGAGTCCATAGACTTCTCGAGGTTGCTAAAGGGCTCCATGACACAAGAAGGGTTAAGAAACCCTTGCTAGGAGAACTGAGGAGATGCAGGTTCCAGAGCTAGTTTTCTCAGTGCTTCACTGTGTGACATGGGAAGGTTATGCCGTATGGCAAATCTGTGCCATGTGATGACAGCAGCCATCGACTTAGGGAGTTATTGATAAAATGAGAAATGGCTTTGAAAACTTCTAGTGGCATGCAGAGTAGATGTTATTAAGTGAAATTGTTTTTTATTTTTCCCTTTGTGAGGACATGATGCATATTATTAATAATTGTTAAGGGTATAAATGAGGTCTCTAATATAAATTTCTGCTTTCATTTTACAGTTCCAGAGTGTGGCTCAGTGTCATTAACATTTTACAGTGAACTGCTACGTGAACACGCCAGTTTCTGTACAGCACCAAAAATGTTACTATTCATGGAAGCAAAGATGATTACTTTTTCTTAAATCAAAAAAAAAAAAAAAGATTCCTGTATTTCCCAATCCTCTGATCCAGTAGATGAGCATCAGTGCTCCCAAAGTGATGTGTCAGTCAGGCAGAGCACTGGAGAAAAGTATATGTGTCGTTTCCAACAAAATAAAGTGTAGCAGCATGGTGAAGCACCTCTGTTTATTAAATATTATTTATCAAGAAATACAAAAAATAAGGGGAGAGAAAGACAAATGTATTGAGCATTGTATTTGATGTTTTATACAAGTTTCAGTTTTTATAAAAAACTTATGTGGCTCATAATAATGGAATAAATACTATACCATTTAACAGATCAGAGGGAGTGGTGGTCCACTGGTAGAAGTTTTGCCTTCCATGTGGAGACCAGGGTTCAATTCCAGGCCAGTGCATCTCATGTACAGCCATCACCCATCTGTCAGTGGGAGCTTGTGTGTTGCTATGATGCTGAACTGGTTTCAGTGGCACTTCCAGACTAAGTCAGAGTAGGAAGAAAGGCTTGGTGATTTACTTCCAAAAATCAGCCAGCAAAAACCTTGTGGATCACAAGGGTCTGATCCCTGATCAGTCATGGGGATGGCATAGGATCTGGCTGCATTTAGTTCAGTTGTGCATGAGGCCACCATGAGTTGAGGGCTGACTCAATGGCAGCTACCCACAACAACAAAACTGAAATTGGTTAGGCAGCTTACTAAATGGTCACATTACTCATAAGTTACAAAACTTAGACTTAAATCCAAGACTGACTAATTTCAAAGCCATATATTGGATTCAAATATAATTTGTGAGTAAAATTAATTAGGCGTTAATTTTGAAATAATTTGAATTTTCTATCTCTAATGCACAGTTAATTTTTCCATTGATGTTTGAAATGGAGTATATAAAACATTTTGGGTGGGAGAGTATCTTCCTCCCTCTTTGAAATTGTAGCAAGACTTGATTTAGAGATACAGCAAAAGTCTAGACTGAAGTCATTATCAGTCAGAGCCATATTTTCACTTTAAAAATCCTATCCCCTAGTGCCTACAACTTGCTTGATACATAACAAATATATTTTTTTGGAAGTTTACTAAATGAGCGAATGACTTAAAAATGGAAGGAAGTCATGTTGTGTTGGGTCAAATTTCTGACTAAAAGAGAAACAGGGCTTTAACTTGGGATGTCTAAAATGTCTGTTCTCTTCAGAGAAAACTTACAGCATTGAAGAGGCCATTGAAAACAGAAAAAAAATAAGAAAAAAGGAAAAACATAGTATGAAAAACGACTGTTTACATTATTAAACAGCCCCTGATAGTCACCAGTAGTCAACAAGACCTTTGACATGCACCGTTTCAGTCAGTCCTCCCGCTTAGGAGCTGTGAGGTGATTCAGGCAGATGTCCACCCCATTTTACACAGAGAGCTCAGAAGGATGAAGTAGCTGTATCACCTTTACAGATGAGACCCAAAGCTAGGTCTTCTGAATTCAAAACCTGGCAACTTTTCAGAAACCATATCCCAACACCGTAGTGTATGGAGACAGAGAAAGTGGTAGAGAGAATTGAAGACTGCAGAGCTAAATGTAGAAAGATACAGTGAGCAGGGCACCCTGAGAACCTTGGTCCAGGGACTGAGACACTCTTCCTTCAAACCTCTGCTTAAACATATATTCCTCAGAGACCCTTCCATCCCGCCCTTGCTGCTCTACCCACTCTTCGGCCAAACCTGGTTTTCCTAGGATATAATGCCCTCTTCGTGTATTCCTCAGCAGTTACCACAATTTGTAGTCATTTATTTGGAATTTTTTTTTGTTGTTGTTATTAAATGGCTTATTCTACCTCAAGAGTCTAGATTGTAACTTCCGTAGCAGTGGGAACCGTGGTCATTTTCTGCTGCTGTAGTCTCAGCATAACGCCAGGTGCTCTGTAACTTTTGAGTGGATGACAGCAGGAATGAATATATATGATTGCATAAAAGAATGGGGAAAAAAAGAATAAATAGCATAGAGGTAAAGACTCAGATAGACTTTTAGTAAAAGGAAATAGAGCAAACAGCCCACAAAACCCAGGCATGCCATGCGTCCTGAATTTTCCAGGAAATCCGTGTTTTAAATATTAGTGTAGTTGGATCATTATGTACCTCAATTTTTGGTTCAGAAAATATGGTCATCTATACTTCAGTAACCATTAAAGATAAGGTACACTTTGTAAGAATGGAAGGGGAAGGTAGGGCCCTGAAGGTACTGAATATCTACTCTACCTCAATAGTCATGTAGTAGTATTAACTCCAGTTTAATATTGAATTGATGATTGGACCAGAGAGATTTAACTTGTACAAATTCAGATGATAAGACATCAGAGTTGAGATTAAAACCAGAGCCCATGATTTCGCATTAATCACATTGTGTTTGAGGAGAATGCAAAAGAAAAATGTTAGACTGTTAGACGGCTCTACCAGCATCAACTTGCAGAGCTACTGCTCGGGCAAGTTTCAACCTGGCTCACTTGTACTTTGGCTTATGCCGTCTGTAGTTATAGGGACTTCCAAAGTCCAGTATAATAACCAGAGTTCACAGTGATTATGAAATCATTGACAGAATGTTGAATTGTGTTAAACGTTTAAGAAAGGAAAGGATACCATAGTCTCGAAATTTTCATTCAAAGTGGTTAGAAGTTTAGCTTATTGAGGAGTCTTGTGTTCATTGTGATCCTGGGTTACTGTTGTGAGCTATCAGTTTGGAGATAATTTTTATTTAAAATTTGTTTTTGATTATGTTGTCTTTTCATTTTTAAACCTCCAGCTTCTGTTAGGTAATCTGTAAGCAAACACTTCGTTTATTCAGCAGAGATTTATTATCAGGTGTCCAGAATGCAATATAATTAATATATGGTTTCTGCCTTCAAGGAGTTTAAGTCTATTGGAGGAGAAAGACACATAAGTAGATAATTAAAATCCAGGGTGTTGATGCCATAAAGGGGCTTGGGTAGCATCCTGAGGAGGCTGTTTAGGAGAGTGAGAGCTGTAGCTGAAGTCAGACACTCTATTGTCTCTGTGGTCTGGAAATGTAACTTACCATTCATTCACTGTTACTTGTCAGTGCATGCTTTATGTTGTATTTTGTTGTTGACTTTATGTTGCATTTTGTTGTTGTTGTGTGCCGTCGATTTGATTCCAACTCACAGCGACCCTATATGACAGCGTAGAACTGCCCCATAGAGATTCTTAGGCTGAAATCTTTACTGGAGTACATTGCCAGGTTTTATTCTCCCACAGAGCCGCTGCATGGGTTTGAACTGCTCACCTTTCGGTTAGAAGGCGAGTGCTTAACTGTTGTACCACCAGGGCTCCTTGATGTTGCATTTCACATGATATTAGCATTATATAATTATATTACGATGAAAACTATGGGAAAGTGCCTGTTAAAATACCTGGCACATAACACTTAAAGAATTTTAAAATACTCTTTTATAAACTCAATCAATTACTGTGTGAACTGGAATATTCCAAAATCCAAGGCTTGTCATCCAATCTACATATTTGGAACGATGACACAGCTAGCTTTCACCCCCTTGCTGTACTGTTAGCTTTTAGTATTAATTTGTCATTTATACCTGGGACTGGCAAAACTTTTCTGCAAAGCGTCAGATAATAAATGTTAGGCATTGTGGGCTATAGGGTTGTCTCTGTTGCAGCTACTCAGTTCTGCTGTTGTAGCACAAAAGCAGTCATAGATAATACATAAACCAATGAGCATGGCTGTGTTCCAGTAAAGCTTTATTTACAAAAACCAGCACCCACCCCACAGGCTATAGTTTGCCAGCCTCTGTTTAGGATGACATATACTTGAGGGTGGACTCATTTAGTGCCTTGCCGAGTCTTTTGGTGTTTGTCTCACCCAAAGAGGAGAAAAGTAATGTTTCATCTTTAATCTGTCCATGATCTCTACTTCTCATTCCCTTATTGTGTGCCAGGCACTATTCTATAACTGGGGGTACAGTAGTGTACAAGTAAGACAAAAATCCCTACCCTCTTGAAACTTACATTCTAGGTGGAAACAGTAGCCTCAGAGGCATCCTTTAAAACTTTCCCTAGCCTGTCCTCGATTGCTGTCTCCATCTCTGGTGATTTTACTGAATGCTTCTTTTTAGTCTGTTATGATGAGAGCAGTATAACCTTCTTTTACTTTTGCTTTTCTCATTTTACCCCTAAATCTGTTCATATTTTTTGGGATCCCCCCTATTAGCGTAATTTATACTCCAAGGGAGACAGTTATTCTCCAGATGGCACAACCTCTGATGGGCATTTATAAATGTTTTAGAAGAAGCACAGTCATTTACTTGTTGGATGTCTAGCATGACCAGTGTAAGAAGGTGAAATCTACTGCTTTCCTAAAGCTATCTCTCTGCCCTCAGTCCCACCTGTTTCCAGGGATGGTTGCCAAGCCGGACAAAACATGCTTAGAATATTCTTTCTCTCCCTGTATAAATTTCCCTTCCACAACTACATAATGGCCTAGTTTTCTCATTAATAGAGTTCTTTTATATGTTAGAGTTTATAATGAACATTTCCTTTGAATGGCTGTATTTCGCAACCCCAGTTTCTTTATGAAATTCTCTTTCATAGATTCTCTTTTATTTCCGTTTCAATTAGTGATACTATTTTTATGTATGCATATGTGTGTTATACACATACGTGCATTTCTTTTTTAATATTGCTTTTTCTTAATTGTAATTCATATAATCTTGTTGGAGTTCTACAGAAATTCTTTATGTTAATGACTGCAGTGTCCAATAATGGCATTAGGGTCATTGGGGACATTGAAACCATGATAGGAGTTCTAACAGTGATTCAGAAGTATGGTTCTGTTTATAACCCAGATACATCCCAAATCTGAACAGGGATGATTAATGTTTAATTAATAAGCCAGATGCTTATAAAGTTAAAAAAAAAATCCTTAGGAGAAAATGGGTTTGTTACTGAACAAAATATAGTTCTAATTATAGATTATACAGTTTCTGTGATGCTATTGGCCAAGCTGTTTGTTTTTCCTCGGAGCAACTTAGCTTCACAATAAGAACCTCTAATGTCCTAGCATAGAGGAAGAAATTAATGAGCATGCTTATGTAGTTGTGCAATATATGAATCTTGGACTGGGTTGGTATGATCCAGTTTCAGGTGAAGCTTAGGTTTCGTTTAAAGAAGAAAACACACACTGTTGTGTAAGAAGACACACACACACATACAGTGTACTTACGTGTGTGTATATGTATATATAAATTAATAGTGTAAATCATATAATTTTCTAAAGGTCTTCTCTATAGTGCTTTGTACTGAATAAGAAGATAATAACTGTGAAGCAGGGGGAGAGGAAAAACACGTTTGTATTGCCAAGATTTTCCTAAATTGTATCTCTTTTATATTTTTGTACTTAAACATGCTGCGTTAGGAAATTCCATTTCTTCCCTGTCTGTGGCTATCACTAAGAACTTTCTTCCACTTCATCTTGCTACCTTTTGTTCCTGCTTAGAAGTGAACAAAGCAAACCTCAGGGTATCCTTCACAGGTTCTGCCTGCCTTAGTCTCTCATACTGGACTCTCACCTGGCTTTAGCTCCCGTATTAATTTTACAGGATAATCTAAGTCTGGTTTTCAACTGGAAAAAAAGAAAGCTGATTGTTGCTGTATAAAGATTTAGTCCTCCCCCTCCCACCCTGGAAAATTGATGCCTTGGAACAAAGGCCTGGTGATCTACTTCTGAAAAGTCAGCAGTGGAAATCCTATGGAGCACAGTTCTGCTCTTGACACACATGAGGTCACCATGAGTTGGAGTGGTTAATATATATTGACATTGCCATTCTTAAGTTTGTAAATTCTTAATTTGGGGCTTTTATGGGCCTCTTGAAATTATATATAACATTTTGTGTATATGTACATGTCCGTGAGAAGTGAGTACATAGCTATCATCTGTTTCTCAAAGGGATCTGAAACCCTCAAAATAATAATAAAAGTAGGAGCTGACTGTTAGATATCCACCAATACCACTCTATCCCTTCCCTTCTTTTTTCCTTGATAATTTCCTTCCTGTATATCTTTAAACTCTCATTCTTGAACAGCAGTGAAATATTATAGTGATAACTAGTTTATATTGGCACATTTACATTTTATTGGTACTCATTTGTGTCTCCTACAGTTTCATAGATATATATGCCAATTGTGAATGGTGAAACCAAAAGTAACCAGAATCTTTTCATTTTGAGGGAGGTGCAGACCTATGTGTAACCCAAGTGGGTGTGAGACTCTCCTATTATAGGTGATAAAAATCCTAACTTCTGTCAGGAAAGTATAAGAAAAATGTAGTCTAGTACGTTCTAAAACTTTTATCCATGTTATGAGGTGTTCAAATTATTAGCTCTTTTTTTTTTTAATGTATATACTTATGGTGAGGGCAATGTTGAGATTCTAAACACATTTGATATAACATTGGATGCAGTTGTTCTATCAGAATTGTCTTATGATCTTTTCTGGTGATGTCCAGGTTGGATGGTCCGGGAAAGAAAATAAATGACGAGAACTTGTGAGGAAGTTGAACTAAAATTATAGATATAGCAGAAGCAATTCATTTATCAATTCGTTCTAGTATGAATTCTTTCTTTATGCTGCTTTCTTCTGGTAAGATGATCCAAAAGAGTAGATGCTTAAAAAAAATGGGTACCTTTTATGAGCTTGTCAGTGAATCACATATTCAGCATTTTAGAATTTTTTTTGCAGACTTTTTTTTTTTTTTGCAAATTGTGTTTTAGCTTATTTTATATCATCTACTTTGTGTTTTGTAGATCCTTTTGTTTTTCAGATCAAACTTGGCTTATAGAATACTGTTATTGGTATTCAATTACTGTGTTTTAAGGACACTGTAAATTAAATATTAACTTATTAGCCAAGTATTGTAATGGTTTAGCTGTAAGCACAGCTGTGTCTTGAAAATGGAAGCAATTTTTTTTCCCATGAGATTCTAGGACCCACTGCTTTTAGAATCTCAGTGATTAATCAGGTTCATATAATTTAAATTTAGCAAACAAGGAACTGAGGCGTGACGTTTTAATAAATGGTTTACTTTATATTGGGAATACATAGCTGAATAAATATAGTCCTTTTGAAAGAGGATACTTTCAGTGCATTTTCATAATTTAAAGATACTTGTTTATTGTTTTCTCTTATAACAATACCTTACAAGTAGAGAAGTAAAAGCTTCAGTTCGCAATGTGTTTATCCCTTCTTTGACCTCTTCCTCATCTGCATGGCCTTTGCCTTGCTTTTAATTTTAACATGTTAAAGTGGCTTCAACCTAATGGATTTTCTTTTTAAATGATAATTTTAAAGGAAAAATATATAATGGAGATTGATAAAAACAAATAATCATAAACTTGAAATAATTTGTCAGAATAGTCAATGTTAAATAAGAGCCTTTGACAGAGACTTTGTTGTATTTAACATAAAAGTTTGTCATGTTGGTGTTTTCCTAGATTCTTCAGTGAAATTTAATTTTTTTTTAGGTATCATAGAAATGTTTTATATTTGAAAAAAATGTGTGTGAACATTGTATTTGCTTAACTCTAGTAAAGTTATGACTTGGAGGAGACTTCTATGTTATATTTACCATATTAAAAAATGCCCAGAGTTTAGCCATTTAAAAGTGCACTGAATTTATACTGAGCAAAATACACGTGTAAAGGAATTTAATCCTCTGACTATGGACGGTAATTGTGATGTTAAAGTTCATAAGTACCTTTTCCATAGAATCAATGGCCTTATTCAGATTAACATAATGTGAATACATTGTTCACCTGTTAGGAATTCTCCATAATAATCTGGTTTGTTATGGATAAAATAAACACCAGAAGTTCAAAGAAATGGCATTTATGACAGGAAGGAAAAGTGCCGTCCTTTGCCTCTGGAGCCAATGGATTGGATTATACTCACCCTTTCAACACAGAATTAAATGAATCCTAATTTTAAAGATTTGCAAATGAAGACTTAACAGCCATTTTTGTAAGCTCACTTTTAAAATAAAAGAAGCAAAAATTAGTTCAAAAATGTTATATAAGGGTTTGCCTCTGTATTCCAAACCAGCCTTGGAAGCGAGACACACACACACACCTCCATTATCTACTATTGTTGTTGTTGGTAAATGCCATCTAGTCGGTTTCAATTCATAGTGACCCGTGTAACAGAGTAGAACTGCCCTATAGGGTTTTCTAGGCTGTAATCTTTATGCGAACAGATCACCTGGTCTTTCTCCTGCAGAGCTGCTGGGTGAGTTGAACTGCCAACTTGTTGGTTAGCAGCTGAGCACTTAACCATTGTGCTACTAGGGCTCCTTATTATCTACTGTAGATTATAGATTTTTAGAGTATTTATGGATACCCAGTTACTTTGATTCAGATTATTCAAATTGAATTAAATTGTCATTTAATATCTTTTAAATACTTTCTTCCACAATAATAGCTGTTTATATGATGACCCTATGGTACTATGCCTTCTGTATCAAGAACAAAAAGCAAAAATCACCTTTTCAATCCCCCCCACCCCCAACACACACACAATCTTGTTTATTGTGTGCCTTTGTTATTTGAAAATATATATAAGCATATGTGGGAAAGGCTAGTTAAAACCAGACTATTTGATACATTACATCATTGTCTCTTTAGCCATATTAATAACCAATGGTATTTTGCATTAGACAGTTATGGGAAAAGTGAAGTTTTTATTTCAGTAACAAGAATATTTTTACATATACATACAGTCCTATGACAGCATCTTTTTATAAATCATCTGTCCTTGGGATGTGCATATTCATAAGGCTACTTTAAGAAGTGGTCGTTTTGATTGTGAAATAATTTCATAGATTTTATATGAGTCCTAAGTATCACTTTAGTGAGGCGAGGCCAAGATGGCAGAGTAGTCAGACGCTTCCGGTGGACCCTCTTACAACAAAGACCCAGAAAAACAAGTGATTCTATTGTATATGGCAGTCTGGGAACCCTGAACATTAAAAGGCAGAGGTGAGGAACCAGACTGAGTGGCAGGGGGAAGAAGAGACAGTTCAGAAGCAGCGAGGAGTTGCCAGACCTGACCCTGTGAGAGCCTGAGCCCTTTAGGCCTCAGCAGCTCATGGGTGAACGGTGAGGCACGCAAGCGGCGGTGCTCGGGGGGTGTGTTTTCTGCACCAGGAGAGATCCAGAGCCAGAGAGCCTACTTGGCCACCCAGAACCAGTGAGAAGCAACCGTCCACGAAAGATAAGTACTTGTGTACAGCTTATTGTGCAGATCAAAAACACCTCCCTTAGGGAAAACCCTCTCTCCCATTTACCTCCCCACTCCCTGCTCTGCACTGGGTCCCGGACCAGCTTCAGCAATTGCTGAGTCCCCTGGGCCAGAAGTAGGATCCGTCACACACCCGGAGCCATTCTCCCTGCCGTGGAGAGTGAACAAATTAACAAACGGGAAAAAATGAACTGCTGGCTCCCCGAAGCCAGGAATCCAGTGTAGGCACAGGTCCTTTACCTAGGTACAGGCATAATGGATCCACGGACTTTGAGTGCCTTCCCCCGGAATAGACTTGTGTGGGCCCATCTCAACAGCGTAGGCCGTCATTACTGAAGTACAACAGGGTATATACTAAAGTCTAACTTCAGCTGTTTCAGCTGTGAAGTGGCAGGTTCTCGACATTTGACACTGCTCTGCCCATTAAGCAGGGTCTTCACCTAACCACATCAGGGGCCTGAGGACTGGTGCCTCCACCCCCACCACCTAGCCTCCTGCGATAGGGGCCCATGAATAAGAGGTGCCCCCTAGTCCTTACAGTCAACAGCATTAGGTACTCATAGTCCAGCTGGAAAACCAACCCACCTACACGCTCTAGGGAACAGGGACACACCTTCCTTCTGGACACTCGGGGGCCGCTGTCAGCCCCCTGCCTTGCTCAGAATGTGTCCACCTACTGCAGCAAGATGCCTGTGCCTACATCAATCACCCATGCCTGTCTGGGACTGTAAGTGAGAGCCTACACCACACTCTTGGTGGCTATCTACCTGGGCACCTGAACTGAATCCATACGGAGGAGTGGGTGGACTCCTGAGCTCACATACTGAGTAACAGATTTAACCACCTGATGACAAGACATTAGAGCTTCCAAGGTGCCAATAATCAAACTAGCTAATACAAGCAGCCTATTTGGGCATAGCAAAACAAAACAAAAAGCTAGGACACAGTAAGCAAACATAAAATAAATAAATAAATAAATAAATACAATAACTTATTCATGGCTCGGAGACAACAGTCAATATCAGATCACATAAAGAGGCAATCCATGATGGCTTCAGCAAGCTCCCAAAATAAAGAATCTGTAAATTTTCCAGAGGAGGAAAATTTCTTGGAATTACCAGAGGCGGAATACAGAAGATTCATGTACAGAACTCTTCAAGAAATTAGGAAGGAAATTAAGCAATACGTAGAACACGCAATAGAGGAAATCAAAAAGATTAGAGAAGAGCATAATGACAGATTTAACAGGCTACATGAATCCATAGAGAGACAGCAATCAGAAATCCAGAAGATAAACAATAAAATTTCAGAATTAGACAACTCAATAAAAGTCATAGGAGTAGAATTGAGGCAATGGAAGTCAGCATTGGTGAGACTGAAGATAAAGCACTTGACACCAACTTGTTTGAGGAAAAATCAGATAAAAGTATTTAAAAAAATGAAGAAACCCTAAGAATTATGCAGGACTCTATGAAGAGGAATAACCTACGAGTGATTGGAGTACCAGAACGGGGGGGATGACAGAAAATACAGAGAGAATTATTGAAGATTTGTTGGCAGAAAACTTCCCTGATACCGTGAAAGATGACAAGATACCCAAGATGCTCATTGAACCCCACATAAGGTAGATCCCAAAAGAAAGCAACCAAGACATATTATGATCAAACTTGCCAAAACCAAAGATAAAGAGAAAATTTTAAGAGCGGCTAGTGATAAACGAAAAGTCATCTACAAAGGAGAGTGAATAAGAATGAGCTCGGACTACTCCGCAGGAACGATGCGGGCAAGAAGGCAATGCGATGACATATACAAAGCCTTGAAGGAAAAAAACTGCCAGCCAAGAATTATATATCCAGCAAAACTGCCTCTCAAATCAGATGGCAAAATTAGGGCATTTCAAGATAAACAGAAGTTTAGAGAATTTGCAAAAATCAAACCAAAATTACAAGAAATACTAAAGGGAGTCCTCCAGTTAGAAAATCAGTAACATCAGATAATAGCCCAAGACTAGAACACAGGATAGAGCAACCAGATTATCAACCCAGATAGGGAAGTCACAAAAGTAAATCAAAACTAAAACACTGAAAATAGGGAAACTGAAGCCAATATGTAAAAAGATGACAACATTAAAACAAAAAAGAGGAACTTAAAAATTGTAGACATAGATTTTTCATATGGAGAGGAAGTCAAGGCGATATAAAGAAATGAAAAGACTGGTATAAACTTAGAAAAATATGGGTAAATATTAAGGTAACCACAAAGGAAACTAACAATCTTACAAGTCAAAATAAAAAACTAGAAAAATATAAAGACTCAGCAAACACAAAATCAACAACAATCAAAAAGATGAAAAGAAAATACATAAAGAAAAATGACTCAGCACAGAAAATTAAATGGAACAAAGAAACTGTGAACAACATCCAAAAAAAGACATCAAAATTATACCACTAAACTCATACCTATTAATAATTACACTGAATGTAAATGGACTAAATACACCAATAAAGAAACAGAGAGAGTGGCAGATTGCATAAAAAAACACTATCCGTCTATGTGCTGCCTACGAGAGACACACCTTAGACTTAAAGACACAAACAAACTAAAACTCAAAGGATGGAAAAAATATTAAGCAAACAACTCTCAAAAAAGAGCAGGAATACCAGTATTAATCTCTGACAAAATAGACTTTAAAGTAGAATCCACCACAGAGGATAAGGAAGGACACTATATAATGATTAAAGGGTCAATACCCCAGGAGGACATAACTATAATAAATATTTATGCACCCAACGACAGGGTTCCAAAATATGTAAAACAAACTCTTAACAGCACTGGAAAGAGAGAGAGACGGCTCCACAATAGTAGTAGGAGACTTCAACACACCACTTTCGGTGAAGGACGGAACATCCAAAAAGAAGCTCAACAGAGACACGGAAGAGCTAAATACTACAGTCAGCGAACTTGATCTCATAGACATATACAGAACACTCCACCCAACAGCAGCCAAGTATACTTTCTTTTCCAACGCACATGGAGCATTCTTCAGAGTAGACCACATATTTGACCATAAAGCAACCCTTAACAAAATCCAAAACATCGAAGTGTTACAAAGCATCTTTTCTGACCATAAAGCCATAAAAGTGGAAATCAACAACAGAAGAAACAAGGAAAAAAATCAAACACTTGGAAACTGACCAACACTTTGCTCAAAAACTACTGGCTTACAGAAGAAATTAAGGATGGAATAAAGAAATTCATAGAATCAAACGAGAATGAAAATACATCCTATCAGAACCTTTGGGACACAGTAAAAGCAGTGCTCAGAGGTCAGTTTATAGCAATAAATGCACACATCCAAAAAGAAGAAATGGCCAAAATCAAAACATTAACCCTACAACTGGAATAAGTAGAAAGAGAGCAGCGAAAGAAGCCCTCAGGTGCTGGAAGAAAGGAAATAATAAGAAT